>NC_132925.1:43623762-43932651 GCF_047675955.1 Chlorocebus sabaeus
AATTTATAAATTCCTGAGTACTTTAAGATATTTATTACTTTAGCCCGAATAACCTCACTAAAGGAGGGAAGTTGGTTTGCATTCTATATAGTTAGAATTATTATTATTATTATTATTATTATTACCTTCCAATCTTTAAACGGTTGAGATAAATGGTCTAGCCCATATAATCCAGCAAGATACTTGTGGCAATGACACAGTAGAGAGAAGGCTAATTTCCCCATAAAAATAGAGACCCAGGAAGATACTGGAAAAATGTTCCAGGAAGAATGGCTTGAGCCCAAGAGGCAGGAAGATACTGGAAAAAAATAGAGACCCAGGAAGATACTGGAAAAATGTTCTTGAACATCAAGATAAACATTCCTCTAAAGCATCTGGGCCCATCTGGGCCCATATAAATAGAATCACCTAGTGCTTTATTTAATTTTACATAATACTAACCCTTATATTGTAGGGGAAATATTGGTTGACAATGAGTGCCAGGAATTTTAATACAAGGGTTACTACAGAAGCAAACCCTCCTTACAATGAAACTTGAACATTAAAGGATAATGCTCAGAACTAATCTCATGTCGTTAAATAAACTCACCCTTTGAATAAATGATACAAGCGAAAGAGTTGTGAAATGAAGGTCGGCATGCAGATCTTGGTGGTTTACTGAAACTGATGATGTACAGATCATCCTGACACACCCTTCCAGGGATCAGTGAATGATCAGTCCTGAGTGGTGGCTTAGGGGGAGTGAAAAAGCAGCTGCTTCTTCCCACATGATTAGTAGCGGAGACTTGTCCTGCCTTAGCAGTTGATGTTTGCTGTTCTCCTCTCATCCTCTCCCAGAACAGAATGATTGCCTAGATGGGGCTTCTCTAACTGTGGTGTGTGTTACCCAGGAGTGTAATCTGTGTCAGGAGGTACTGAGGTACTGAGGATGTGAATAAACTCTTCCTTGAGTGATAGTTTGACTTGATGGCAAGTAATTTAAACATAATTTGTAATAATTATTAATTTTAATTGAGTTAATATTTAAAATTTGTTTCTTTACATTTAATAAGCATTGTTATTTTCTGAAACAAAATTGTCAATAAACCACACAATGTCAAAAACAACTGAGTTTGAGGCAGGCCACCTTCCTTTCCTCTCCCCTGCCCCTGGGGATCCTCTCATGGAAATCGCTGTGAAACTCTGCATCTTCTAGGCACTTCCACTTAATTCAGAGCAGGTGGGAGGGCAGGCATGGGCTAACTAGTGTACATGAGGCTGTCTGGGAGGATGGTAAGTCATGCATGTGAGTGAGAGAATGGTTTGGGGTAGATTTGCGAGCACACGCTGAACTTTATAATTTCCACCCACAGCTCACCCGTTTCTGTAAAAAAGCAAACAAGCAAACAAAAACAACCCTCTGCGCCCCTAATGCTTTGTTCTGTTGCCCTCTCCCGTGGGGTGCTGGTATGGGCTGAATTGTTCCCCTAAAATTCATATGTCGAAGCCTTAACCCCAGAACTGGAGAATGCGATTGTATTTGAACATACGACCTTCAAAAAGATAAGTTAAAATGAAGTCAGTAGGGTGTCTCTATAAGAACAGGAGTTAGGACATAAAGAGAGAGCCACCAGACATGCAGGCACAGAGGGACACAGTTCGAGAAGCTGGGCATTTTTAAGAGAAGGAGAAACACCTCAGAACAAAGCAATCCTGCTGACAGCTTGTTCCCAGAACCTCTGTCCTCCAGAACTGAGAGACAACAAATTTCTGTTGTTCAAGCCACCAAGTCATGGCAGCCCTAACAAACTAACATAGGGGCTTTCAGCCCTACGCATCATCTTTTATTGATTATTCAAACAACAAACCTTCAAATTCTATGGCCTCGTAAGATTTTAAAACATTTTTAAAGATTTAATAAATGGATGAGTGGATAAATAACTCTTTGGACTGGAGCTATTTGGTAAACTGACATAAATCTAAAGTAAACAGATCTTCATTCTCTTGCACAATATTTTTTTGGGATTTGCTTCACAGACATAATCTTTAAGCATCTTGCGAGCTTCATTTTCAAAGTTAGAGGTGAAAGCCTTGAAATGTAAATCGTTTGCTAACAAAATATGTCATTCCTTCCAGTGAACATGATTATTTTCTACATACGTGATCTCTTACTTTTTTAATAATCAGTTCAGTGGAACAGGAGGTGGCATAGGCCAGTCCAGAAGAAGGAGTGCTGAAGGGAGGAGGAATGCAGGTCTGCATGCCATCGCATTCTGAATAATGTGTATTAGACGCAGAGAGCTCAAGATGGAGTAAATGTACCTGTTACCTACTGGAGTAAAAATTCCTGTTACTAGACTCTTCTACAAGGAACAAACTGGCTTTTCTGAACGGCATAGAGATCCTGTCTTGCTGTTGAATTTGCAAAGGAAAGAGAAATTCTGGGCTTGCCTCTAAGGATATATGAATTAACTAGGATGCAAGATCTCCACCAGATGGTGACCCCTGACTTAGTCTCAGCTATAACAAAATACCTTAGACTGGGTAATTTATAAACAGCATAAATTTTTGCTCACAGTTTTGGAGTCTGGGAAGTCCAAGACCAAGGACCCAACAGATTTGGTCTCTGATGAGGGCCTGTTCCTCATGAATGATGCTTTCTATGTGTCCTCAGTTGGTGGAGGGGCAACTTTTATAAGGGCACTAATCCCATTCATGAGGGCTCCAACCTTGTGACCCAATCAACTCCCAGAGGCCTTACTTTTAAGGCCATCATCTTGGAAGTTGAGGTTTCAATTTATGAATTTTGGGAGGACACAAACATTCACACCGTATCACTGACCAGCCCCACATTTAAGATCCCAGAAACAGTCCAGCATGATAGAAATGAATATAAGGGTATTGATTACTGGTTTCATAGGGCACCCCTTATTTACAGACTTAACCTCCAGGCTGACTTTACCTCTAGGGGTTCTTTGACATGGGTATGATGAGGAGCAAAGTCAGATATGTCAAGGCCTGTTAGAATTGGAAGAGCTCACTGTTATTCAGAGGTAGGCCTGAGGGTGTCTCAGAGGAAGCAGAGAAGTGGGGATAGAATCACAGGATGTCAGAGGTAGATGAACCTCATGGAACACTGAATTCCACCTCCTTGTTTTAGAAGGGAAGTAGAAAGATACAATTCACCTCGTGGTTTCCCCTCTCCAGTTTGGGAGGCAGGTACATCAGAGGAAACTTCGCATCTACACAGTGGACCAGAGGGAGGGTTGGAATCTGACTTTCCAGAGTCACTCTTTGTTACTCTGAGGTATGGGGATAAGGGAAGGCCTCAGACACATCACACACTGGTGAGGGGCTGTGAAGTAGACCACCAGAGCCAGGGAGCAGATAGGACGGCCTGGCAGAAACTCAGGGAGGGCCTCGACACCATCGAGAACTGAAATGAGCCGGTCAGGGAGGCATTGTCAGCCTTTCACCAGTCTGGGAGAGACGAGACCAAAAACTTAAGCTGCAAGCAGCTAGCGACTAGACAGATAGGCATTGCCATGGAGACCAGAGATGCCAGGGAAGACTGAGGGCTGTGGGAAACCCTTCACTTGACTGCTCTGTGGTCCTAGAGTCACTTCTTTCCATCTACATTCAACTGCCATCTTGGAGAAGAGAGCGTGGTGAGGAAAAACCTGAGATACTGGGAAATTTATCTTTAGGCTGTTTCAGTTACCACATCAGATTAAAATTTCAGGATTGGATTGAATTTATTTATTTTCTTATTTGACCCTTTGTGGGTGGGATAGACCAAGAAGATCCGAATTAACTACAGATAAAATTTTAAAGGTACATTTTCACCCTAAAATGTCTCAAAATGTGGTGTGAAAAAATCTGTAACCCTATGAGAATTCAATAAAATATGTCCATTTTTTATCTTCCCATTTGTGATTTTCCCCAGTCCTGATTGACAACTCATAGGCCTCTGCTGCTTACTTTTCTTTCCTCCTTGGAGGATAGTGATTTATTCAGTAATAAATGCTATAAAGGAAAATGAAGAAAAAAAGAGCCACAAATGTCCTTTTGTTTGCTTCTCTCTAAAGAAATGATTATGATGAAGGCTGTAGGGGAACCTATAGGAAAAGTTGGACTACAATATTTCCACTAAATTTTCTCAGAAATAAAACTGTCAAATATGTATTCCAAGCATATTTGAGAAGAACAAGATTATGTTTAGATATGCTGAATGATTCAGACTACCTTTTCATACCATTCGGTTTTGGCAGACGCAATTATTTTCTCAATAATTTTCAAACTTGTATGTATCTCAGGGATTCTTTTAAGAAAACATGTTTTTGATTCATTTTAAGTTATTTTAACAATGTTTAACAATGTAAGTCCAATATAAGATACCCAAGCTTTAAATATCTATACATATAAACTGCTTTCAGCATTTTTGGCTTCAAAGCAGTAAAATTGCTTTTCCAATATCAAACAAGTCAAATTTGGAAAAGGCATAAATCTGTATGAACATCCTGCATCCATGGAGATGTCATGACTAAATTCAGAAATAGCCTCATCTCTCTCTCTCTTTTTTTTTTTTGCTTTCTTATGTCTGAGTTTTGCATCCAATTCTGTTTATTACATAGTTTTCTATAAGATTGTACCCCCTTTAAAAAGTGTCTATTGATATATATTCTAGGGGTCTGGAAGTCTTTTTCTGCAGCCGGCTCTTGGCTGTCTCTGGGAATGTGAATGGAGGGAGTAGAGTGAAAATAAATCTGAGGGCAATATTCATAAATAATCCAAGAGCTACACTGTAGTCAGCTCTCCCCAGAGCCTGACGATGGTGTCTCCCTCTGCCCCTCCCAGCCCCTGCCTCTGCCTGACGAGCACAGAAATGACCTTGCTTTAGAGAGGAGAAGCCCAAGGCAAGAAGAGGCATGTTTATCATCAGCCCTGGAGAGCTGACCACGTGTATAGATCCACTGCCCTTCCAGGCCCGGAGGGAGACTGCCCCTCAGGAACCAAACAGTCAAGCTAACTTACAACTCCCAGAGCGCTGCAAGCAAGGGCTAAAAACTTCAGCCACTCGATCTCCTCCGTGAAGCGACCCACGTTCATCACACTATTAAACAGATCTGCTGGAAGATTCACCACTTTCCACATCTGGGCCAGCTCCTCTGCATGGACGATCAGTCTCCCAGCAACCTGCAGGGCAGGGGACAGACACAACACAGAGATGTGGGAGAAGTTGAGACAAGGCCCTGAGAAACACCCCGCCCCCAGGCCAGGTCCACATCTCCCAGCACATGGCAAGGGGCGGGAGGGGGTGTTAGGAAGGTACAAGATGGCTCTGTGTGGCCATTACCTTCGCAAATCCTAGTGAAGAGCATGCTGAAATATAATTTATTAATTGTTAAACTTCAGGTGTCAGAATTATGCAAAAGATATACATTTATATTACATTTTAATTTCTGGTGATGCTTTTATCTGCTATTGTATTCCTAAATTGTTTTATTCCTTATATGACAGATAAAACAGCCTGAAAACAAAACCAAGGGGTAGAGGGCTTACCTGAGACCACTAATTAATGGTAAAATTAAAACAAGACATAGGTCTCTTTCTTCCAGATTGCACTGAGTTCTTAGCTCTAGACCTCACGTGCATCCCTCATGCTTTCCCCGGAATGATGTGGGGTATGTGGCTGACCCACGGGGATTTGGTCTGGACGCCTAATGTTGCTTGATCCCAGGTACGTTAGAGCTCTGTCATGTTCACTGCACAAGGTACTTGGTGGATAAAAGGAGGAAAGGTGACTGGTTGTTGGCCACCAATGCGACAAGAGCACAGATGCCCCTGATGAAGTGCTCCACCACCTTTCCTGACCCTCTGATTCCAGTGAAATGCTAAGCCTCTGGGACCAAGGTAGTTAGCCGCACCAGTCCTAAATCACCCCTAACCTCTCTGTCCTGGATCATAAAGCAGGGTATGGTGGTGCTCAATCGTATTTCCTGGGAATTGGCCAAACCACAAACTTTCTCCAACCGGACCCTCCTCATGCATTCATTCTCCAGGCAGCTCCCAGGATGATGTGACTGTGAAGAGGCTCACAGCCTCTCCCTAAAAGCTAAAAGCTACGTCTGGACCTGGAATAGCTGGGGAGCTGAAATATGCCCTTCCCCAAACTGTGATTGGCATCATATTATGGTCTTGATCAGTAAGGGAGACACTGTCGAGTGACTGAGGGCCTGCACTTTTCTGGAGAGACGAGATTAGCATTGCATTGAACCCCTGTGCATTCTGCCAACTTCAAGGAAATCTGGGATGACCCCACCAATGACTCAGCCTACAGCCTATTTCAAAATTATTCCCATTTCCCCAAGGGAAGATTTACTTTCAGCCCACGGTTTAGTGTATTTTAGGGTGGTGCTAAGTGGTCAGCTGACTGGCAAGAGAACAGAGGGCTTTCATCTGTACCCACCCAGCCTCAACACTGTGCTACATTCCCCTCAATGCTGCAGCAGGGCCCTTACCTGAGAATGCAGGACCTTTAACAGCTCAGGTGTTAGCTCTGTCCAGTTACACAAAGCAGCTTGCTCAGACCGCTCTCTCACCGGAGGCGTCTCTCCACGGGACAGGGCCTCAAAATAACTACAAGAAAAAAAGTCAAGAGAGTAGGAGGAGCATCCTATATCCAGTGGCCTCTGGCTGTTCTAGCAATCCTTCCCCCTTTTTCTGAGGGAAGGAGGTAGAGAAAGGAACCTTTGTGAAGTGGCTTCTATGTGTCATTGTGTTTAGTTCACTTACATATGGGAAAAGCCTGAATGTGTTACTCTCCACTTAGGGCACAGAGAATGCTTAGAGAATACAAAGCTTTGTTCTTCTCTAAGGATGAGGAAGAACCAAGAAAAGTTTGGGTATGCAATTCCCTGGAGCATATTGGGTTCAGGTTTCTTTTTCAGTCATCTCTGAATGTTTTATACACGCAGATGTATATTACACATGTATATACAATCTTGGGAAGAGAAGTTGGAAAAGAACTAAAAAGAAAGGGGAAGACAGCACAGGAATAGTGACTAGGGCCTGTAATCCAGCGACTCCAGAGGCTAAGGCTGGAAGAGCACTTGAGCCCAGGAGTTTGGGGCTGCAGTGAACTATAATTGTGCCACCACACTCCAGACTGGGTGACAGAGTGAGACCCCCATCTCTGAAGAAACAAAAAAGGAGGGAAGGGGAAGAGATGGAAGTGTCCTAGGGGTGAATCAGGAAGGGTTTCTGGCCGGAGGGAGTGAGGCTTGGGGCTTCAAGAGGGAAGGGAGAGAGGGTTGTCAGGGCACCGTGTAAGGCTCAGGAGAGAAGACAAGCCAAAGAAGGTGTGAGACAATCTGAAGCTATATGGTGACTGTGAAATAAAACTGTTTCTCCATCTTCCCTCAAAATTTTCAGTAAAATCTGCCTGCTCCTCAATATTTTGTGGAGTGGACTTTGTTTTGGGGCATTGTGGAACAAGTACTGAGTTCTGTTTCAGGATTGGCATAAGATGAAAAGAGGCTGCCTGCAGCAGGGAATGGACATGAGCCGCTGACATGTGGGTCACCAATGCTGTATGGCAGCGTTTGTCTCCATCAAAGCCTGGTTATTGACGATCCATGAGCCACAAATTTCTGTCCCTCCCTGCTTTTTTCCCTCCATTACTTCCTCCAGATCCAGGTAGTATGTAAATAAATATAGAGGAAATTTAGTAAAAGTCCATTTTAGGGTCAAGCCATACAATGATGGGCTAACCATTGCCTGTCTCTGAGCCACATAGCAAGACAGAGTTAAAGCTACATGGACTAAAGCAGTAACTGCCAGTCACCCCTTGGAGGTCATCAGCAGGAAGGGCAGAAGAAATACGTTAAGGCCACATTTAACAACGTGCATGAGAAATCTCTGCACACAGATCAGTGTTGGAGTGGGGTGTGGGTGCAATGTGACAACAGGAGCGGGGTGTGGCCTCAGGCTTTATAACCAGACTTGGGTGGTATAAATGGGAGGGACAGAGACACACAGCACCTCATTCTACAGAAGTGCTGCCCAGGTAGAGTAACACTCAGCACCAACATCTCTGGACTTCTTGTGGAATTGGTTAGACAACATGGAAATAAAGCTGTAATCATGGATTTCGTTCTTTGGGTTATTGAGCTTCATTTGCAAGTGACCAGGTCCATGGTTATACACATAGATTGCAAATTTGTGTTGTAACACATGCCTACCAGAGGACAAATAAGTACATGTCCTGCCAATGCCTGGTAAGAGGTTTCTTCGCTGACAGCATATATGTAGGGAAATTCTTACTTGCAATGGATTAAATACGTATTTTGTCTTGGAAATACTTCGTAGAGTTTTATTCTCTAAAATGGTACAGGTTTTAAGTAAGTCACATACAACCATCTGAGCGGTGCTTTTCACGTCTGGATAGAAAGGAGGGGGCTCTTAGGTCATGCCCTCCTTTTTCATTGTGGTTAAACTACAAACTAAGTTTTCATGGATGTCTAAAAAATTATAGCACGTGATACAATATGAGAGCGAGCAGGCTGCAATAGTGAATGCCTTCTTCCATAAATCTCAGGGACGATACTAAGCAATGTCATTTTGCTTATTATGAAACAGCAGCACAAGGACAATAAAATGGGTTTGAAACGAACGTATAAGATAAAAGTCTGTCTATCTGACTATGCCAAAATAAATTAGTCTTCTGATGCTAAAGTTCAATCTTAGAGGCAATATATAAAATTTAGAATAGAAAACCAAACAGGGCTCATTACTAGGCACCATTTATGTTTCTTTTTACGAGCACCCCGGCCTATTTTCCTTCCAGTTGTAAAAGCTGCATCCTAATCCAGCCCGGGAGCACAGCACTGGCCCAGAGACTCCGAAAGGCCCCTCTTAGATGACATTTTGTGTCTTCTCAAAGGTGTCCACACTCTCCCCACCATCTGCGCAGTACACCCGCTCACAACCTCAGGCTGAGGACATCTTCCCTTCCCCCACTCACTGGCTTTCTCTCAACAGCCTCTCTCACTCTCCCCTTCCTACTGAGACCCTCCTAAGCAGGGAATCATAAAACAGTAAAAATAGCCTGAAAATGGTCCGACAGGTCTAGTTATCCTCCAACTCCTGTCTCAAGTCCTGGTTCCCCAGTTTCAAGCAGGCAAGTTTATCTAAGGAGCAATTTCATAGCTGAGAGGCTTTCTGTGCAAAGCTGCTTCAATCCCGGCCCGCAGCGATTGTTGTGTAAGCTCCATCTACTGAGCAGCCTCTGGAGGTCTCTCCTGAAAGAAGGCCCGCGTGTTTGAGGCACACTGTTTTCAGCCATGCCTGAGGACCCATCACTCTGCTTGGCCTTTCTCCAGAATGCAATGGGTACTGTGCGGACATCTTTATGTTGGCAGAACAAATCAGTTCAGAGAAACACTAAATAAAATAACAATTTCCTCAAAGACAAGATACAAAGCGTCTTTGGTTGGGTCCAAGTAAGAGTTTTAACACAGGGGAGGAAGTGTCTCCTTAAAGGGGTGAACTAGCTGGACTGGTCCCACCCCATCCACCCAGGGCTGTCGCGTCCCTCCCCCGGCTGCACTGCTGCCATCTAGTGGTGAGACAGGAGAACGAAGAAAGGCAGATTAAGCCTCGGAGATTCCCAGCCCTTCTTTCCACCCGGACTGGGGAGGAGTGCAGGGAGGAGGTGGGTGTGCATACGCTGGTGTGACGCGGTCACTTAACTCTTGCTGCTTGCCCCAGGACACGGTCTATTGACCTGGCGTCCTACTGCTCAATCTGGCTCGCTTAGGGGAGGCATCCCATCCTCACCCAGCTAGATGTAATATTTATGTGTGGATTTTAAAGCATCAAAGCAATGCGAGAGCTAAAACAAAGATGATGCCAGTTAGTCCCGACCCCCTATCTGCAGCTATGGCAACCTCTGCGGTTTTCCAGGACCCTCTCTCTCCGGCCGTCCTCCAAGGGGTGAAGGCGATAAAGGAGCACATACTCGGCCCCCCACTGGATGAGGTCCTGCGGCTGCGCCCGAATGGCGGCTTTGGCAAACTCCTTCAGCATCTTCGGCAGCTCCGGCGGGATGCATGTTGGCTTATCTGTCTGAGCCATTGATTGGTTGGCCTATTCTCAGGAGAAAAAATACCTAAGATGAAAACTTCGACTCATACGATGAGAGCAATCCTGGACAGGAGGTCACCCAGCCTCTGTTTGACATTCAATTTTGGGGACTCTGCAAGACAAATGCATTCTATGGTTACACAACGCCAAGGTTAGAAAGCCGTCTGCTAACCCCTACTTTTTGTTGTAAATAGTTATGTCTTTTACATAAAAATTACACAGCCTTGTTCATTTAAAAAGTGGAGGTCAACAAAAAAAATCACTAATGATATCACCCCAAAATATTGGATGTCTCCTTCCAGAATTTGTCAGTATAAATATATGTTTGTAAAATAAAAAAAAAATAAGATTATACAAAACAGCTTATTTACTCAAAACTATATACTGAACATCTTTCCATGTCGTCCAGCTCTTATTAGCTGGGTAAGAATTGTAGCAAAATTTACTCTGAACCCTCTGTGACTTGACATTAGGCCATTTCCACATAAAAATAATCATTAAACAGCCGTTTGATGAGCGTCTTTCTTCATAACTGCGTGTTCTTTTCCACTCGAATTGTCAAGTGGAAAATGTGTACATTTTCTCTTAAAAAGTTCCAGGACAAATTGAAACAAAACATGAAAATCCATAAAGTGTATACAATTCCCTCCACAAGTAAACAACAGATCAAAAGATTTTTGTCTGCTTTTAGTAGAGAAAGGGACCCATTAGATAGCTAAAAAGCTGTCCCTCTTCAAAACACCTATAGGCCAGACAAATCTCAGTACAAGCCTTTCACATTGCCTTGCTGGGCTTGCAGTGAAGTGAGAGAAATCTTTCAGTGGCCAATGAGGTGAGTAAAGTGGAACTCGCAGTGCTGAGCAAATGAAGATACTAGGGCTCATCTGGGCAAATGTAGATGGCAGGAACTTGAAGTTTTGAGATAAATGGCCAGGGAGGGTGGGTAGAGACCAAGGATTGGGCTCACAAAAGGCAAATGTCTGGACTAAAGGAGTCCCCTTCTGACCTAAACTTGAGACCCACCCAGCGACTACACCCTCAGCGTAAGAAGGTGTGGCTGAAATATCTGCCTACAGGCGGGGGTAAGCAGCAAAGAAACCTGTCTACATTGCTGCTTCTAGTCAGGAGAGACACAGTCCTCCAGGAGTTTGTAGCCACGGACTAGTTCTAAGTTTTCGATGTATACCAGCACCAGCATGGCTGGGAAATTCCAAGACAAGAAACTAAAGTCGTCTTAGGTTGGTGGGACTTCATGACCTTTTACTTTATTTATATTATTTTATTTGGAGGAAAAAGAGGATAAAATAATGATTAATTTTAGATTTTGCAAAGTATTAGAAAAGTTATAACAGTAATATAACCACTAAATCTGTAGAGAGGAAAAAAGGAATTTTTAAACAACACAAACAAGCAAAACCCTTCATCAATCAAAAAGAAGGCAAGAAAGGAGGGGTGAAAACATAGGAAAGTGGACAAATAGCATGGTAGAAAATAATGCATATATATCAGTAATCACAATAAAAATAAATGGGCTTAAATGTGCGAGTTAAAATATAGGTATAGGTACACCTGAAAAAACAAAGACACAGAAAGACTCAATGTAAAAAGGGTATAAATAAGCAAAGAATAACCAACAAAAGTTAAGGTAGACATACCAATGCCAGACAAAAGATACTTTAAGGCAAAATGCACTATTAGGAATAAAGAGAGTCACTACATAATGATAAAAGCTTCAACTGTTAAGACAATAGCAACAATTCTCAATGACTATGCCACAGACATCACCATGGAGGAGTCTCACCATGCTAGATGGAAAAGCAATATATTGTTTCTGGTGACATATGTATGTTATAATATTCTAATAAAGTGTAAGGAATGATAAATACAAATTCAGAATGGTGGTTACCCCTGGTGGAGGAGGGAGAGGAGGGAGAGGGACGTCATTAGGGAGATACAACAAGGGTCTCTGTATTATTAGTAATGCTCTATGTTTTAAGCTGGATGGTTGCTGCCCTGATGTTTGTTTCATTATTTTTATACTTCTACTTACATCATGTATTTAATTTTGTCAGTATGAAATATTTCATCATTTAAAACGTTCCTCTTATAAGTTGTTTCTGATGACTTTTCAAACCATTTTATCTATCAAACAGCAGTACCTTATTTGCTCTGCACAATGTTGTCTTATGTTGTCTACACATATATGTATTCTTTTACTGTGTTAAAAATAATACAATTTACCATTTTAACCATTTTAAATGTACAGTTCAGTGGCATTAAGTACATTCACATTGTCGTGCCACAACCATCCCCTCCAGAACTTTTTCATCTTCACCAGCTGAAACTCTGTACCCATTAAGTATGAACTCCCTATCTTCCTTCCCTACAGCTCCTGGCAACCACCATTCTTCTTTCTATCTTCATGAATTTGACTATCATATAAAATCATATGGCATATAATGTTTGTCCCTTTGTGTGTGGTTTATTTCACTTAGCACAATGTCTTCGGGTTCATTCATGTGGTAGCATGTGTCAAAATTTCATTTTTCTTCTGATCCATAGTCAGATGTGTTATCCATTGCACCACTGGCCCCAAGCTGAGAATTTCCTTGTTCTTAAGGATGAATATTATTTTGTTAGGTGTATCGCAATTTTATCCATTCATAGGTCAATGGACAGTTGGATTGTTTCCACATTTTAGCTATTGTGAATAATACTGCTATGAACATAGGTATACAAATATGTGTTCAAGTCCTTGCTTTAAATTGTGTTGTGTATATATACCCAGAAGTGGAATGGATGGATCATATGGTAATTGTATTCTAATTTTTTGAGGAACTGCCGTACTGTTTTCCACAGTGGCTGCACCATTTTCTGTGTCCATGTATTTTGACAGGATCTTTTAGTTGTTGTGCAATTGTTTAATTTCTCTCCTGGAGTCTCAGATAATCTCGTGTAAATGAAAAGATGCCCCAATCCTAATTAAGGAAGCTTCCATGACAACAGTAACAATGGTTAACCCTTGGTCAGTATAGAGCAAACTTAAGTAAAGCCTTTACTTCATCCCATTGCCTTTTCTAACAACTGATCTGCAAGCTCTTTTCATTTTGGGGCAAGGAATCTCTTGTAAGTTTTCCATACTCATTGTCTTTTCTCAGGGGTTGGTCCTTCTTTAACCTCTTGCAGTTTCTTTTTTCTCTTCTCATCATTGTATTTTTCCCTTAAAAGTTATCAATTACATCTATTAATTTATTGTAAGTGCCAGGTGCACTCATAAGAGGACCAGTACTGTGCTAAGTACTGGACCATACATTTTTCTCAAGTAATCCTCAAAGTATCCCTATAAGGTAGAATATATTAGCATTATTTTACAGATGATGAAACTAAAAAAGATAACAGAACTTTTGCAATGACATCTAATAAGTGACAGAGGTAGGGTTGGAATACACATAGTCTGACATGGGAGGTGACCTGCTAGACATGACAATTCTTTCCTTCTTGAGACTTTCTCCTCCTTTGATAGCATACGCCATTCTTGTGTGTCTATTTTCCTCAGCACTGCTCCTTTGCCTCCTTCCATAACTCCTCTTCCTCTTTCCTCACTCTAAGCAAGAGTTAGCAATCTTCCCCCAACTCAGGTCTTCAGCATTCTTTCTGTTGCTCTTCTTGGAGAGCTCACAGCCTTTTCATGGCTTTATCTATGACAAAACTGTGTGGATTATACTCGTTTTCCCATCCTTGACCTCTTGCCTGTGCTTCTGTTTCATACTTCCCATTGCCTCCAGGACACTTCACTAGAATCCATTGTCCATCTCCCAACTAAATCCCTCTCCCAGGTTCTTCTCTGAACGTGATACCACTAATCTCTCAGTCCTTTGGCCTCAAAGCCTGAGAGTCATCCATTTTCTTCAGTCTGTTGAATCTCACTAAATCCCACTATTTCCTTTGAAATGTGTCTTCACATGCACACGTATGTTTATTGCGGCACTATTCACAATAGCAAAGACTTGGAATCAACCCAAATGTCCATCAGTGACAGACTGGATTAAGAAAATGTGGCACATATACACCATGGAATACTATGCAGCCATAAAAAAGGATGAGTTTGTGTCCTTTGTAGGGACATGGATGCAGCTGGAAACCATCATTCTTAGCAAACTATCAGAAGAACAGAAAACCAAACACCGCATGTTCTCACTCATAGGTGGGAACTGAACAATGAGATCACTTGGACTCGGGAAGGGGAACATCACACACCGGGGCCTATCATGGGGAGGGGGGAGGGGGGAGGGATTGCATTGGGAGTTATACCTGATGTAAATGACGAGTTGATGGGTGCTGACGAGTTAATGGGTGCAGCACAGCAACATGGCACAAGTGTACATATGTAACAAACCTGCACGTTATGCACATGTACCCTAGAACTTAAAGTATAATAATAATAATAAATAAATAAATAAAAATGAAATGTGTCTTCAATTAATTCCTATTTCTACTCCTATGTCTCTGGCTCAGCCCCTTATCACCTATTGTGCAGCCTCCTGACTAGTCTCCCTGTCTCAGGTCATTCTCTGGCCTGTCCTGTCCAGTGTGTCCAGATCTATCTTCCAAGTTGCTTTTTATAGTCAGAGAGCACTGCTCACAAAATGACAATCATATCCTGACTTTCAAGATTTTCTATGATTTATACCTATAATTCTAAACTAAAAATTTTCTGCTACTCTTTACCAACACAAATTTCCTATACAGTCTACTCTGGCCACTTTCCAAAAAAAAAAAAAATTATATATCCAAAGCTTAACACTGTCTCTCGCCCACTGTTAATAATAATCTTTCTTTTCTCTCTTCCCCTTGGTATTTTGCTAATTCTAGCCGGCTTACTTGAAGTGCCCTTCTTCTTTCATCTGCTTAAACCCTGTACATCCCCAGGGGTTTTCATACTGTGCCATAGGCGTTCCTAGAAAACTTGGATATCATCAAATATTGTTTGTAGTATGCATTTCACCGCTTAATCCTCTTCTGCCTTTCATAGCTCTCTAAAGCCGAGCTCCCCGCTAGAGGCCATGGCAGAATGGGCTACAGGTGTGCCATGAAAGATTGATGGTTGTAAATTTTTATAGTAATACAAAATTTACAACCATTCACAAACTTACAACAGTTGAAATTATATTTGGATACTGTTTGGCACAGTCGGTAAACTTCCAGATTTCAGTACCTATTGTTTCTGTGCCGAAGGTTTTATGTATAACACCTGCTACCAGAGACGCCTTTATAGGGCTTTTTCTTTCAACCATCTTGTTAAAACAATCCCTGTACGTCAGATTATTACTTTAATTGCAATGCATTTATTATCAGTGACAATGATAATCTTTATGCATATGTGTTGCAAATACTTAGCTCTACTTTTGATTTAATTTTCTCTTTTTCACATTATTTTCTCCTAACAAAGAAGTTGTATGGTTTTTCTTCATCATCATCACCATCACCACCATCATCATCATTTGTCCCTAAGAAAACAATAGATTTTGTTCACTTTTTTTTCCCATTGTGATTTGATTTGTTTGTGACTTATTTATTCTTGTCTTTTGATGTTAAACAAATATCCAAAATCTGATACTTAATGCACTTTTATAATGACTTGTTTGTTTACAAAAATAATAAACATTGCCTCTAAACATAAATAATAATAGAAAATAATTTAATTGATTTAGTAAAGGAGACTCTAGGCCTTCAGTAAAGTCTTATAAAAATATTTTTTGGCTGGGTGCAGTGGCTCATGCTGGTAAACCCAACACTTTGGGAGGCTGAGGCGGGCAGATCACTTGAGCCCAGGAGTTCAAGACCAGCCTGGGCAACATGGTGAAACCCTGTGTCTACTAAAAATACAAAAATTAGCCAGGCATGGTGGCACATGCCTATAGTCTCAGCTACTCAGGAGGCTGAGTTGGGAGGATGAGGTTGCAATGAGCCAAGATCACACCACTGTACTCTAGCCAGGCTGGCAGAGCAAAACCCTGTCTCAAAAACAAACAAACAAAAAAAACAAACAAAAAAGAATTCAAAATATTTAAATTATACTTGAAATAAGTAATACTCATGCTTTGTGAAAATCTATAATTGTAATTATTAAATTAAATAATGTTTCCAAAATTTCCCCTTTACTTACCAAATGCTTTTCAAAAATTTTATGTGATTTATTTAAAAATATTCTTAAGGACAGCCATATTTTCTTTGAAAACTGATTTGTTGTAGTCAAAAAGGCCTATAGTCTCCTTAAGTACTTTATGTATATTATTTATTTTCTATCATAAAAGGTAATGTAAAATTAAATATTAATAACTTTTATTAATATCTTAATATTATTTAAAAAATGGTTTCCAAAGTCCTCAGGGACATACAGAAGTTCCTGAAATCACCACACAGTTGCAGAGGCAGGGCAGCTGTTGCAGGGAGCAGGGATCCCTGATGGAGACTGTGTGTGCTGTTGCACTGGAGGTGGTGTTGGATGGGGGTGGGGTGCTGGCCGGTGCAAGTCCAGGTGACTTCTCTGTACCCTGCAAGCAGGAGTAGTGGCTCAGGGTGGAGGAGGATCTGCTATTCTCTGCACAGTGTTAGCACAAGGGCAGGTGTTGGCAGGGGTGGGGCTTGCTGGTTCTGTACCCACCAAGGCTCTGTCTGCAGTGGCAGTCAGTGAGGGTTAGCAAGGGTGGACTACACTCTTGTGTGCTGGCAGGACAAGTAAAGCAAAACCTGTGTGTGCAGACATGGGCCAGCAAAGTGATGTGGGTAGTTGCTGTGGGCTCAGGGAAGCTGTAATATGGGGAAGGAAAGTACTGGCTGCAGTATGCAGCCATAGGGGCCACCTTGCTGGAGCTCTCCACTGATCAGGCATGGTTTGCCAGTGCAGAACCTATGGTGTGGACCCCCAAGGCACCTGAGACTGCCCTGTAAGCAGGCATGGCCAGGCTGGGGCCTGGAAGAGGCCAGCAGACCAATGGGTGCTCAGATCAGACCAGCCCTATCTGATGAACAAGACCTCCCTGCAGAGATGAGGTCCAACAGTTCCCCTACAGCTAAAGTCTCTTATTGGAGCAAGTTGAGCCTGGTGGGATGGCCATCCCTGGCCATGCTGCACTACAAACACTCTCACACCAAACTCTCTGGGCTCCACATCATCTGGTTTGCTGCCCTACTTCTCTAAGCAGCTCTCCCTGCCACCTTAAGTTTCTGTGGTGACTGATGGGTTCCCTCCTTCCAGGGTTCCAGTGGCCCCTGGTGAGAGCAGGTTGCTCCTTGCCAGTTCAACTCACTCGTTCCCCCAAAGCTGTTGTGGTTCATAAATGAGCTTCAGTGTATAGCAGCCCGTATGGGTTTCCCAGCTTTCTCCCCCTTCAGCCAAGCTTCTGTGCCTTCCCTCAGTCCACTGTCTGTGCCTTCCCTCTGAAGACATGTTAAAAGCACTCCAGGCGTCTCAGTTCCTCTGTGGGAGCTGTTCCACTTGTCTGCGTCTAGTTGGCCATCTTGCCCTCCAGTAAAATTTCTTAACCACTCATGTTTTTACATCACTCTGAAAAACATTTAATGGATCTTCATTTCTTTTCTTATAAAAATTATGCCATTTGACTTTCAAGATCTCCACAATTTGTTTATTTGTATTAACTTTGCTTCTTCAACTGTGTTTCACAGAAGCCTGAATTTTTTTCCATCCTGAGACAAACCTATGGCCAAGTCAACACAGCATTTGGATGCCAACAGCAATATTGTTAAGAGCAGTTCTACTTGACCTTGTCCTTTTTTTGAGTAGGAGTTTTTGGCTTTGTTAGCAAATTTCCCAAACTTGCTTATATATCATGCTAGTATTACCTCTTGAAAGCATGAGTTCTACATGTTTATTATTTAACAAATGAATAGGTACCTCTTTTGGTTTATCTAAGCCATGCTCATATTTCAAAGATTTCTCCCATGTTCATTCACATCATCATCCATTCTAGGAACACATGGCCCATTTACACACTGGCATGTAAACTATGTCATGTAAAGTTGTACAACATGGTTCCCTGATTTGGGGATCTGGTATACACACTTGGGTCACGTTAGCCCTGTCTAATATGAGTGTATGAAAGTCTTTATTAAGAGTGTCATAATACCCCACATCATTTTCATCTTTTACTTGTCCTTCCTACTTTTTTTTTTTTTTTTTTTAAGATGGAGTCTCGCTCTGTCGCCCAGTCTGGAATGCAGTGGCATGAGCTTGGCTCACTGCAACTTCCACATCTTGGGTTCAAGCAATTCTCTTGCCTCAGCCTCCAGAATAGCTGGGACTACAGATGCGTGCTGTCATACCTGGCTAATTTTTGTATTTTTAGTAGAGACGGGTTTTCACCCGTCAGGCTGGTCAGGCTGGTTGTCCTTCCTACCTCTGATTTCATTATAGCATTTCTGTGAGTCAGAGATTTAAAACATACAAACAAGGGCTCTGAGGGGTGAATGCACTATAGTTTCCAATATAAGATTAGGGCTATGTTTCTCTTCAGTTTCCATTACCATTCCTGACGATATTTGACATTGCACTGGCCTTTTCCAAAACAAAACATAGGGCTGCTATCCTTCATAGCTAGTTGTGGCATAACATCCAGAGGGCAGATGAAGCTATAATGAAGAAGCACTCTTGACTGTGAGGCAGGAGTCCAGGATTTTGGCCCTGGGTCTGTTTATGACTAATTATGTGATCCTTAGGAAATCATTAATCCGACAAAACTTATGTGTTTTATTGGAATTGTGCTGAATACTGGGATACCTAAATAAATAAGTCACACACTCTGCTTCATGGAGCTCACAGTCTCATGGAAGAGAGTGACAGGAAAATTAGTGATTCAAATAAGGTATAATAAGTGTCAAGAAGCCTGTACTAGATATAGAAGAACAGAAGAAAAACTCTTGGATGAGGCATCTAACATCTGGAGGTATTAGAAGGAGGTCAGAAAGTACTTTTCTAAGAGTGGTGATATCTGAACTGAGACTTGGAAAAACCCGGTTTGTTCATTGCTGTATTGCAAGCCCCCAGAAGAGTACCGGGTACAGGGTATTCAGTAAGCATATGTGTACTTATGAGAGTAAGGAGAGAATTTCATGTAGTTAGAAGGACTTAGGCAAAGATGTGGGGTTGTCAGAAACATGACGAGTTCAGGGAACTGTAATTATGGAGCTCTAAAGTGGACAAAGCAGGAGTGGTTGGGCCTAAGGCTAGAAATAGAGCTCAAAGTTTGGGCTTTTGAATTTTTTCTTGAAAGCAATGGGGAGCCACTAGAAAATTTAAGCACAAGAGTCACACAATCAGTGTTAGCTTGAGGTGCCAGTTACCAATTTTTGCCTCTCAGCTCCAAATTCACCTTGTATTGCCTCCTCCACAAAAATTGAACTAGGTCCTTTAACATTTTTTCCCTTGCCAGTTGTCATAAGCAGTAGCTTTGTTAGGACAGAGCACTGGAAGGACTGGAGGAGGAAGAGGTTTCTCTTAGGAATTTAGGTATGCTCTTCTTGCTAGGCTCCAGGAACTCGTAGTTTCTCCTATGCTGGGATCCTGTAGCAGACAGCTTTTCCAGCATCTGGTTCATGCAGTGTGTGATCTCTTGAGTGCCCAACTGCTGGAGTACACAGTGGCCATCAGTGCCCCATGGCTAGCAGTGTCCCCTGGCACCTCTCTTGGGAAGCTCTATAGCAGAGTGCTGTCAGTGAGTTACCTTTTAGTGAATGACTTCTCTGGTGTTTCAGAGAGTAAATTTTGCCTGCCTGGCACCTCAGCAATTTCTCTGCTCTCCAGCCAGCTGTGGCCATCCCCTCTGCACCAAGCTCTGGGAAAGGTTTCTTCCTTGAGTGATCTATCTTGGGAGTAGTGGTTGCCCCTTATATCTGTGATTCCTGTATATTTTAGATCTCTCCTGACATATTAGCCAATCCTTCATTACTCCAATCCCATCATTAACAATTCTTTATGTTGAACTTCTCTTGTTAAAATTATTATATGCTCAAAAAATTACTATATGATTTATTTCTCTTTGTTGGACTCTGAAACACACATTGACTAACAGTTGTGTGGATGAGCTGAAGAGAGGATGGTGAAGCTTCAGGCAGGGAGCCTGGTTAGGAGAATATGGCAGCACTTTTGACAACTCTCAGGAGCTTCACTGCCTTGAAAAGTCGTTGCAATAGGGAGGGATAAAAGATACAGGTATTTAGGAGATAGGATATACAGGATTTGGTAACTACTGAAGGAGGAGGAGGAAGAGAAAGAGGAGGTGGAAAAGAAGGTGGAGAAGGAGGAGGAGGTGAAGGACAGAAAAGTCTAGAGTCACTATCAGTTTTCAAGCTTGGATGACTGGGTGCACAGTGGTGGTACCCTTGTAGAAATGGAAAACACTGAAGGAGGGTCAGGTCAAATTGTCCCCCCAGGTTCCCATTTACTTTCAGGAGTTCCATGCACTTCTGAATCACAAAAAGTTGAAATCGTAGACTCTCTGAGTTGAAGAGGCACCAAAGCCCAGCTTTTCTGTCTTTGGGCAATAAGGGCCATTTGTTCACATCAAAGAAGTGGGAGAACATTCTATCTTAACATTCCTCAATTCTAACATTTTGTAAAGTTCTTTTCCATTTTTAAATCTCTTGATATCGTAGGCCTTCTTCAATTATACATTCCAGAGCTCATCCATACCCCCAACTCTTCCAATTCAATACATTTCCTCTTAAGTGAAACCTACATGCCTCCCAATGTGAAATGGAAGGCCAACATATAACCTACCAAGTGCTGAAGAATGTTGGTCTTAATATAGACTATAGTCTTGTTTCAGGAATCTCTCACTTGGTTTTATTGGTATGGGCTAAACAGGGCTTCTGTTTCATAAATGAAAGTCTCCAGTTACATAAATGAAAGGCTCCAGGGCAGAATCTCAGAGGGTTTCTATGAGTGTCACTTGGAACCAAGCACAGGCAACTGCACATCCCTGTTTGGGTTTGGAATTGGAGGTGGTGGGTTTGGAATGTGGTTACTCTTGTTTGGAATGCATTCTCCTCCTCTTAACAGGTTAATTCTTCCTTTGGAAGTCTGCTCAACCTTCCCAGACCATCCTGTCAGTTCCATTGTACATACCCTTTCAGAGCATCACTTACCTATCGTTGCTGTGATTCTTTGAGTAACATGTGCCTCTCCCAGTAAACTCCACGGCAGGACTGGTCAGTTTTTGCTCACCACACCATCCCAGTGCCTACCCAGTGCCTGGAACTTAGTGTTCAATAGTTACTAGTAAAAATGAACGCATGATAGCAGTCTGTGAGGTGCTAGGTATAAAAGAATGAGTGATAGCAGTCTGTGAAGTGCTAGGTATGCCCATTGGTCCACCTGACAATTCTCCCAAAGTTATTTTTATATCCCTGTTGCTGATGAAAAAGCAGAGGTGTGGCTCCTCCGTGGAGGGCTCTGATTCCAGACTCTTGAGTCTCCCTATCACTGTCCTCCGGGTAAGAAACCGTATAATAGTATTCTGGGTACAAAATACGCACACAAATTGGCCAGAAAGCCATAATCCCCCACGGTCACGTTCTCTTGAAGATCTTGCCTTCCCCTTGCTCTATGAACGAGGAGAGGCTCCGAAGCCAGGGGGCGTCCTGCAGGGCTCCTCGCTCAGACCAGTGCAGCCCTCGGGGCGCTCAGAGCCCTGCCCTCCCTCCACTTCCCCTCGGGGTGGCTACCTCAGGCTCGCTCCCAAAGCGGCTGTCTGGCCTCAGGCGACATTTGGCGCCTGGTCTCAGGCGAGAGGTGTAGGGAGAGACCCAGTGCCTCACACCCTTCTTCTCAAGAAGAGCAGTAGAACCTCGGCGGGGAGGGCAGCAGCGGCCAGGGGTGACAGCAGCGGCGGGGCACGACCGCCGTTAGCGTTAGACGTTAGCGCTCCGCCTTCGCCTGGCAAACCTTGCGCGGGCTCCGCTGCCAGGTCACCCGGGGTAGGGCCGGGCGCGACGTCACAGAGCCGCCCCGCCCCTCCTGCAGCGGCAGGTTCCCAGGGTCCCGCTAGGGCGCTGCTGGCGGAAGCTGAAAGCTGCTTTTGGCTTTGCTGTTGGTGGAAGGATCAGACGGCCTGGAGGGTTAAGGACAGAGCTGGGGGCCTTAGGAAACCCGGGCTGGGGGCGTTGGGGATGGGACGGAATGTGTAGCCATTGACCGTGCGCTTTTGTGGGTGAGAGAGGAGAAGTGGAACTTGATCTTTTGGCTTGTGGAAAGTGGACAGGTGAGAAGTCCTGGGGAATCATAGTAACAACACTTCTTACAATGCGTTTTTTGGTGCCAGGAATTGTTCTAAGTGCATTACACACATGTACTCATTTCATCCTTACTGTCACCCCATGAGGCAAGTACTATTGTTATCCCCATTTTTACAGATGAGGGAACTGAGCCCAGAGAGGTTAAACTTGTCCAAGATGTCAGCAAGTGATAGAGTCAGGATTTGAACCTGGGTTGCATGGTCCCAGATACCTCACTCTTGACCTTATAATGCTAAGAAAGAGGGATGGAGCGGATAGGAGCAGAACCTGAGTTGCCTGGGGACAACAGGGAAAGATAGACAATCTTTACTGGATAGAATGTGGTCACTGTGCCAGGGCACTTTTACAAACATGATGACATCAAAGTCTCACGGTAAACTCTGAAGGTAGATATTACCTTCGCTTTGGAAATAAAAAACAGGCTCAAGGCTTCGAGTAATTTTGCTTGTGATCAAACAGCTGGCAGTAGGGCCCAGTGCCCAGCTTGACTCCAGGTCTTCTGATTTCAAGACTGTGTGTGTGTGTGTGTGTGTGTGTGTGTGTGTGTTTTGAGACAGGATCTTGCTCTGTTGCCCAGGCTGGAGTGCAATGGGGTGATCATGGCTCACTGCAGCCTCAATCTCCTAGGTCTAAGCAATCCTCCCACCTCAGCCTCCCAAGTAGCTGAGACTACAGTGCTTGCCACGATGCTAGGCTAATTTTTACATTTTTATAAACAAGGTTTTGCCATGTTGCCCAGGCTGGTCTTGAACCCCTGGGTTCAAGTGATCCACCCACGTTGGTCTCCCAAAGTATTGGGATTACAGGTGTGAACCACCGCACCTGGCCTCAAGACTGTTCATTTTAAGCACCCAAGGAGGCAAGAAAAGCCCCATCTTTCTCTGCTACACCCCTTGTCACTTCACACCTATTTTAAAGGTGCCCATTGCATCATCTAATCCTTCAGTCCATTTATACAACAGGTGTATTAGTCTAAATCGATAGATCACCCAGGGCCTTCAAAGCTTTCTCTGGTTGTGAGATGAAAGCCTTTGTCTCTCCTTAAAGCAATTTTAAGCATCAGTGAACAAGTGGGAGAACTAGATTTTTGAGTTATGCATGCAGAAAGCTTTTCACAACCTGCTGTCATCCATTTGTAAAGAGGCCACTCTGCTGGCATTTGTCAAAATTCTACAGGTCCTTGCACACCTGGAGAAACCTGGATGATCTGGGAATGGCCACTGCCCATAGGACAAGATCTAGGGATGAAAGAAACCTAGTCACTGGCTATCACCTGCCTTTCTGAGGCCTCTGTGAAGGGGCTGCCAGGTGTTGGTATAGGCATCTGACCAACAGGACATGCCTTAGGATGGAAGGGGGAGGCTGGAGGCTTGAGGGCTGCAGGTGCATCTTCCAGGATAACAAGAATGCTCTGGCCACTGGGGTCTGTTCTGTACATGCACATGGGACAAAGGTGTGCCAATCGCTTCCTGCTTTCATGCAGAGTAAATAATGCTGACAGGAATGAATAATAATGATCTTTGTGCAGAAGAAGGGGTTTTTCAGACAAAGCACTAGCAGCTGGAGAGAAGATGAAATAGAATAGAATTTTAGTGTAGCAGGTTAAACACAAGGGAGGAATTTCATGGCACTGTCTGACTGAGGTGGTTTGATGTCTGTCTGTAGGAGGCCAGGCTGAAAGCATAGGTTAGATTATCCTTGATCTGCTGGTCAATAAATATAACAGGATACAGTCAGGAGAATATAATTTTACAGGGAAATGATAATAACACAATTCAGGAAAGTTGCTTTCTTCTAAAACAGAGGTAAGATTAGAGAGGGAGGAGCACATAGATGCTACTGGTAGTGGTCTAGCTCTTGGGGTGGATGGTGGGTTCATGGGTGTTTATTATGTTTCAGTAAAAATATCTCTTAATATTACAATAAAATCTTTTGTTACATAAAATCTTTTATCAAGTAGGTTACATTGTTTTCTGCTATTTTCTTGTACAAACGAATATTGACTACATCCTTTCTCATCATTTCCCTTTTTCTACTAGATAATTCCCGTCAACATGAAAACATGCTTCTCCCATCATTTTCCTCTTCAGCTTTGACCCTTTTCTCTGCTTCCCTTTATTGCCAAGTTCTTTAAAAGAGTTGTCCATACCTGCCACCTCTAATTTTTCTCTTCTAAATTTCTTTTGAATCTACTTGAACCAGGCTTTCATCCCCATCACTCCACTGAAATGACTTGTGTCAAGGTCCCCAATGACATGCTGTTAAATCCAACATCATCTGTCAGCCTCGGCTCAACTTATCAGCAGCATTTGACCCTGCTGATCACTTTCACATGCTTGAAACCCTTTCTTTCCTTGGATTCCAGGACATCACACTCTTGGTTTTTCTCCTTCCTCATTGGCTGTTCTTTCTCAGTCTCTTTTGCTTGTTCTTTCTCCTCTCCCTGACACTTTAATCTTGGAGTGCCCCAGGATTTACACTTGGACTTCTCTATCTACATGCACTCTCTTTTTGATCTCATCCAGTTTCATGTTTTGGATATTACATTTATGTCTTCAGCCCTAATCCTTCCCTAAACACCACATTAGAACATCCAACTATCTACTCTGCACCACTGGATGTCTAATAGCCTTCTCAGACTTAACACACCCCAACTGCACTCCAAGATTCCTCTCCAAACCAGTTCCTCCAGGCTTCCTCATAGCACAAAATAGTAACTGTAAATTCCAGTTGCTCAGGTTAAAAACCTTGGTATTATCCTTGGCTTCTTTTTCTCTCACACCTTAAATCCAATCAGAGCAAGTGTTATTGGCTGTATCTGCAAGTCATTCAGAATTGGAGCACTTCTCTCCACTTCCATCACCTTGGTCCAGGCAAACCTCATCTCTTACCCAGACCACTACAATGGCTTCCTAACCCATCTCCCTGTTTCCGCCCTTCCCTTCCCATGGTTGGTTCTCATCACAACTGCCGGATCAAATTATTGAAAACCTACGACTGATCATGTCATTCCTCCGTTTAGAACCCTCAGTGGCTCCCACCTTGTGCAAGTAAAAGTCGAAGTAACCCACAGGCCCTTAAACTCTCTGAACCCATCATTTTCTCTTTTCTCCTTCCTCACTTC
Source organism: Chlorocebus sabaeus (assembly GCF_047675955.1). Taxonomy (NCBI): domain Eukaryota; kingdom Metazoa; phylum Chordata; class Mammalia; order Primates; family Cercopithecidae; genus Chlorocebus; species Chlorocebus sabaeus. The sequence goes on from NC_132925.1 coordinate 43,649,324, forward strand.
CCTCCAGCCATGCTGGCCATCTTATTATCCCTCAGAAAGGCCAGATCCTCTCCTGCCTCAAGACTTGTGCACTTGCATTTCGTCTGCCTGGAACATGATTTCCTCAGGTATCCACATGGTTCACTCCTTAGCACCTTCGGTTTTGTATCCAAATGTGACTTTCTATGGGAGTCTTATCTGACTCTTTTAAGTTGAACACCAATATCCCTTCCTACTCTTCCCTTGCTTTATAGTCAGTACATGCTATGTACTTTTTAATTTTTGTTTTATTGATTTCTCTATATTTTTTCACCGGAGTGCATGGGATTCTGTTTGTTTTAGTCACTGCTATATTTCGGGAGCCTAGAACAGAATGTGCACATAATAGGCACCATCAATATTTGTTTACTGAATTAAATTCTCCTTTTTTTCTCTCCTTCCACCTTGCTTCCCCTTCCTTTCTTCCTTCTTCTAAGAGGCCCTTCTGAAAAATGATACTTCAGTGTCCTTCAGCTTTGCATGTTCAGTATTTTAGGGACTAAAGTTCTGTGTGGCCAAGTAACCACAGGTCTGGCACCAGAGAGTGGGAGTCTTGACTGTCTTCTCTACCATCTCAGCCTTATAATAAATATGCACTGTCTCATACTAGCTATGAGCTCAGAAAGTCAGTTCTCCCTATCCTGTGTGGTTTATATTTTGGCTCACTTTCCCCAGATTGTAAGTGTGCCATTTCATAGGAGGAAACTGAGAGTGACCCTATCCCACCTGCTGCTTGGATCATGGTGAGGCTGGGGCTGAGCAGTGATGATGGGTACACCATACTCAGGACCTTGGCTCAGGTTCAGCACAATTCTGGGATTTAGCTGTGGGGTGTGGTTGTTAGACTCCCCGTGGAGCTAATCTACCTTGTGTACATAAACTCCTTTCACATATACATTTGTTTTCTTTTGCTGCATTGCAAATTACCACATACTTAGCAGCTTAAAACAACACAGATTTATGATCTGTTTCCACAGGGCAGGAGTCTGGGTAGAGCTTGGTCCTCCACTAAGGGTCTTGCCAGGCTAAAATTTAAGTGTTGGCTAGGGCTGTGCTCTTAAAAGAGCCTTAGTATCCTCTTCCATTTTCATTGGTTGTTGGCAAAATTCAGTTCCTTACAGATGTAGGACTGAAGTCCCTGTTTTCTTTCTGGCTTTTGGCCAGGGATTGCTCTCAACTCCTAGAAGCCACTTTTACATTGTAGTTCCATGGCCCTGGAATGTCAGTTTACAACACTGATGTTTGCTTTCTTCCAGGTCAGCAGAGGCATCTGTTGTGTTTCTTTTGTCCGTTTGTTAAGGCTCACCTGATTAGGTCAGATCCACCCAGGATAATCTCCCTTTTGACTAACTCAAAGTCAACTGATTAGGGACCTTAATTACATCTGAAAGTTCTCTTTGCCACATAATATTAATCACAGGAATGATATCTCCTCATATTCATGGACCTCACCCACACTTACAGGGATGATGAGATTATACAGGGCATGTACACCAGGGGGTAGAAATGTTGGAGGCCATCTTAGAATCCTGCCTACCACAATATGCCTCTTTGTGAAAGAAAATGATGGGGAAGGTCCGTCATCTCTCTTGAGTTGAAACCATTGGGACGACAAGTACAGGTACTCATTGTGGTTCTGAATCCCCTCCTCTTCCTGCTACCTCTGTATGTAGTCTTTTTCCAGAACCTAGAAGGGCAACACCTCCTATAACCACTCAGTTATGAAGAACAAACCACAAAATTTCACATAAATGAAAATGTCTACCTAATCAAAGTCTACTTCTTTAAGGACCTGAGTAATTGGGGGTAAAAAAAGGAGAATATTTGCCACTGGGAAGTGGGGTGAGTTGTCTGGACACAGTTCCTTCCTTCCTGACACCTGTGTCTTCTGTGGCTGCTCTGATTCTCCTTAGGACTCCCAACTATGCTGTGTGGCACCTTCACATACATTAGAGAAAGGTGGTCACTCAGGGGCAGACATAGCCCCTTGGGCATATGGGCTGATAAGTAGGGTAGGAGCTGAACTTCAGCCCACTCTCACCCCTCAGAAAACTGCCTGGTTTTCCTGCCTCCAGAGCCTTCTATTTCTATCCCACATTATTCATCTTCTAAATATGCACAACACTCCCTTGCTCCCCACCATCACCATAAAAAAAAAAAAAAAAAAAAGAGAGAGAAAAGAAAAGAAAACCTCCTCAGTCTTTGGATTTCTCTCTATCTTCCCTTCATGAGAACTCCTATCCTACTATGGATAGAAGTTTTCCAGCGAGCTGTCTGCGTGGATGACTCAAATCTACACTTAAAGTCTCAACCTCCCTGCTCAACTCAGTCCCTTGTCCAAATGTCCTGGACTTCATTCAAACAAGTTCACAAAGGGCACACCATCTTCCCCAGGGCCAGCCTCAGACATTCATAGTGTTGTCAGTGGAGACATCCTCCTCCCTCTTATCCCACTACAAACCTAAGAATCACCCTTAGGCACTCCCCTCTGCCTTTCCTCACACATCCCATAGAAGGTAAGGGCCTTCTCACCTACAGACCCCGTGCCTTTGTCCATTTCTTGCCAGTCTCACTGCTCCACACTGATCTAAGCCCATACCTGCCACCTCTAGAATGTAAGATACTAACATCGTACATTCACCCTGTGTTTCTACAATTTTCTGATCATGGGGTCCTCCGTTTCCTCTCCCAGTGGTTCTCAACTTGGGGGTAGTTTTGCATCTCTAGGGTATATTTGGCAATGTGTGATAACATTTTTGGTTATCACAACTGGGAGTGGGCTGCTGTTAGCATATAGAGGGTAGGGGCCAGGGCTGCTGCTAAACATCCTACAAAGGAGAGGACAGTCCCCCAAACAAATAATTATCCTACCCCAAATGTCAGTTGTGCTGGGATAAAGAAACTCTGACCTATGTCAATTCCTCCAAACTTCCTGAATGTTACAGCCTTACTCTTCTTAAGAAAACGTACTGTGCACATATTGCCTCCTCACTGGAAAAAAATTATTTCCCATTTCCTATATGCACATGTCTACTTCTGCTTAAGATGATCTCCCCCTTCCTTTTCTATGCCAATATGTCTTTCCTTTCTCTTAAGGCCCGTAGCAAGCTCTCCAGCCTGTGTGTTGGGCTAGTCTCCATTTGTCCCGCTAGGTCCATTCTGTAGTCTTCTCTAACCTAGTGTCTGCACCAGAATTGTATCTCCTGGGCTTCCTTGCTCTCTAGTAGCTGGTTGGATTTGGCCTATTGGCGGTATCAACAGGTGATCAGACATTGGGTACTTATTTCCCAGCTCCCAAAGTGAGCTTCTTGCCTTGCCTCCATAGACTCAGCTACTGTCTAGCACTCCATTTTCCATGGAACCAGTTCTCATTGGCTCCAATAACATCATTTCCTGCCTTGCCCTTTCAGGTCTAGGGGTGGTTACGGCTTCCACAATTGCTAGTCCCTAAGTTCACCACTGTGATTGATTCGCTCAACTCTGCCCATTCTTCAGTAAATATTTCCTTAGTTAAACTCTCTTGAGTATGCCATCTGCTTCCTGCTGGATCCTCAATGATGCTCAGTCACTTGAGGATTTTCTCTTCTCTTGGCTCTCATACAAAACTTACGGTTGGGACCACTCCTCTGTCAATCAGCATGTACGCCTTGATATTGCTGTGATCCACTTACATCTAGTATTTTCATGGTTTCTAACCATGTTGCAAACTCCTGTGGGTCAGGGCTATTTAATACAACATTCCCACTCTCTTCACATAGTGTCGTGCTCAGTCAATGTTTACCAGCGAAAATAATAATAAAATGCTGGATAAGGGACGCTAAGTAAAACTGGGGATTTCTCTACTGGCTTCCTTCCTTGAAACCCGTATTCCCTCCCTTCAAAGCCCCTTGCTGCATTATGCTATGGCTGGTCTGCAGGGAGCAAATATTCTGTGTGCTCCCTACGTCTAAAGCCTGCTGCTGCATCGTGCCCAAACATGTGCTTCATAAATGCCTTTCTGTCCCACGATTCACTTCAATGAGTTTTTATTTAAATATTTAATGACGTAAAAAGTGGTGTAAGTGCCTCCTTAGGGAATCCTGGTAAAGTATAGGGATATAATCAAACGTTTTGCAAATTGTACTTATTTATTTATAACTCTAATTTTAAAAGGACCAGAGTTATGAAATTATGAAAGGGATGTTCACATTTCACAGAAATGTTATCCTCAGGAATGAGGGACAATTATTCCTAGGAAAAAGGGGCAATGCCAGATCATTTCCTAGAGTTATTGCATCTTATCCATCAGTGTTGTAATGGTTTTTGTGGGAGCAATTTATAAAGCGTTTTCTTCTGCTCTCTGCCAAATATGTTTCCATCTGCCTAATTCTGCTGTGAGGGTCTCTGTTTAACCTCAGGGCTCTGGTAATTTTCATGCCAAAAATCTACACCCAGAGTCTGTTTCCTCTTTACCAGAATGATGAAGAAGATGATTAGAGAGGAATAGTAGACATTTTGGTTCCTAATCCACCTTGATAATTTCATGGAAAGGCTTGGAAAAAATGAAGCTGAAATATAGACTAAGTGACAAATCATGTTATGATTTCTGTGGGCAGGAAGCACTTTTGCCTTCTTGGACCTTTTCCTCCATTAAGAAAATGAAAAATCATATTTTATGACTGTTTTGAAATAATGGCAAATACATGAATATAATATGTCAAAACATTTTGTGTAGCCCTAACAGTATTTTGGTCCCTAGCTACTGTGTCTCCTGTGCCTAATGAATGAGTTGGCCCTGTTCACAAGCAATGGGAAAAGAATGTAGCTTAACTCCTTTCTCAGGGTCTAAAGATACCAAGGTTGCAATCTGTTCTGAATGATGGCTGAGTTGGGAGGTTGTAATCATAAATAAGACAAATTCCTGTTCTGCCTCTGAGAGGCTTTGGGGGGCTTTGGAGGGGTGGGCAGCTGTGGGCCACAAAGCTTGGCCACCTCCCAGATGTGGGCTGCTCATCTCTTCACCTTGTCCTAGAGTGACATCACCTTCTCCCTATGTGACAGATAGTGTTACAGTCTCTACTCTGGGAGGTCCAGGGTGACTGTCCCCATTCCACAGCTGGGGAGCCTCAAGCATGGTGAGGTGAGCCTGCGTAGCTTGCTCTTCTGCCTTGATTCAGATTCTAATGCCTTGCTGCTTTCTTGGCAGCAGGAAGGAAACATCTTTAAAATATTTTTTTCTGACTATAAAAGTGATACTGGTTTATTATGAAATTTTGAAAAATATAAGAAGTTGAGAGATTTTTTTAAAAAACAACAGCTCCCTTGATCCTACCTCCAGGAGCCAACAACTACCAACTGCTTCATAAGGTTGTATAAATGGGCGCACCATACCATGGGTGGGATAGAACCATTTGACCTCCTGGGAACCAGCCCAGGAGTGCCTGTCGTTGCTGCTATTTCTGCCTGATGTCCCCTCAACTGTAAAATGGCTGGACTTTATAATATCCTCCCCTCAAATGCTTACAAGCTATAATGTTAACTGGAAAAGGCAGGTTGCAAAATGTTTATACAATATGATCTCAAGTATGGAGAAACATGCCTAAAAAATTGAGGAAGGTAATAGATAATTATGTCAACAGTGGTATTAGCTGTCCCTCAGCCATGGGAGCTCCTGTATGGGTGAGGAACAGCTTTTTGGGGGGATGGTAGCTTTCCAGCACCACATAACATCCCCTAGAAGACAATTTTATCATTTTCCTTTGAATAAAATTGCTCCTGTTTGCACTCCTTGGAAGAGGGCAAGAGGAACCGTGATGCCTTCATGCCTGAACTTCAGACCTTTGGAGGTTGTTGTCCTCTTTCATCTCCTCTTCCCTGTGTCCACCCATGAAGCAGCAGTTTCTGCAGGTTCCTATTTGTATTCGAGGCTGGCAGTGGGTTTTCCCAGCTATCCTCTTGGGAACATGAATCCATTCTCTGCATAAAAGCAAAGATACAATTAAAGTTACGCATCAGAGAGCAATGAAGGAAACTAACAACTCCACATTACCATGGAGAGGATGCTATAGAACAAGGTCAGTTTCTGCTAGGAGACTCTTCTTACTGTTGCCACAAATGCAGAAGAGCAGCTCCTGGTGCCTCTGCAGCCTCTCAAGCCTGGCTTATCCAAGAGTGATGGGCATCTGCAGGCAAAATATTTTGTCTTCCTCAGCGGCTTGATCCAGTGTTTGACCATGTTTCCCTTAGCTCTTACCTACATCTTGCTTACTCAAGTCATCATCCCATGTCTGTTTTCCCTGATGAAGACAAGACAGAGAACATTGGCCTATGCATCCCCACAGGATAACCTTCCAAAGCTTGATGCTGGGTTTCTTCTAAATTGTCTATATCAAGTCCTGAATGTTGGCATACTACCAGATTAAGGAACTTTGAGTCTAAATGGTACAGTCAATAATTTAATTCAATAACTATTTGTTTGAGCATCTACTATGTGCTAAGCAGGAAAGAAATAGTCAAGGGGAACACAGTCTGCACCGAAGTCATCAGCATGTGCTACATCAGGTACTGTGTTCAAAGATCCCACGTCCTCTTTTGGTTTTTAAAGTGAGCTTTGAAATCAGATAAACTTGGGTCTAATTCATTTTTTGCCACTTACTTCTTCTGTTACCTAAGCTAAGTTACTCAACTTGCATGCGTCTCAGTTTTGTTACCTAAGAAGTGGGGATGATAATACCTATTTCACAAGTTGTAGAATAGATAAAATTATGTGAGCAAAGCACAGTTCCTAAGGTGGAAGTTACTTTGCAAATGTTGCTCCTTCCTTCAGGTTTTATAATGATTTGGTTATGGGGACATCGGAGATATTGAATGTCATATAAAATTGGTTTTCAATTTGAAAATGTAAATTTTTACATGTATTGTTTACTTTGTGGATTAACGATAATTCCAAATTGGCTTCCCACAAACTCAGGTTATGACTTGTCATTTAATATGCCAGTATTCATTTGTTTATCCAACAAATATTTAAATATCTTTTATGGCACAGTCAATGTATATGTGGGGAATAAAAGCTGCCTTTGATATAAGCTTGGTCCAGACACGATCAGGAAAGGAAATCTGCCATGAAGAAAATCCTGTATGGAAGGCATTTTCAGAACAGTGAAAGATGGGTTCAGAGAAGCACAGCTCCCAGCAGAGATACTCCTCAAATGCTAGCAGAAAAAAACCCTAACAAATGCCTGACTGCAGAAGAATCCTGGGAGCCTGGACTTGCCTCTCATTCTTGAATTGCATTTATTCTGGGAACTAAGCAGAGTGCTGTGTCAATCTGCTATGAGGGAGGCAGAATTATAAATAGAATATGTGCTAGAAATAGAAAATGAGATGAAAGATGGCATTTTTTGGGCTTTCACGGCTTCCCCCCGCCCCCCGCCGCCCCCCACCTCCCTCAGCAGAGGGAGAAAAGTCATCCAGTTTTGGTGAAGGCAAAAAATTCAGAAGCCATCATTCCAAGAGCAGTGGAAGGGAGGGAGGAAGTAGAAAGTATGAAAGTGGTGAAAAGTATAGAAGTGGGAAGAGTTGAGTGAGATGTGAATAGAGGGTTGGGAGGGTAAGCTGGCCTCCTGGGCAGATGAGAGGAAATCAAAGAGAAAACCCAGGGCTAGGACACAGAATGAAGATTTACCCAGCTGGAGAGAAACTTGAAATAGCAAGATAGTAATAACACATGGCCAGACAGGGATTGCGTTGGAAAAGAATTAAAAAGCTTAAACCCTAAAAATGGAATTAGGTGGGAAGGCTAATGTGACTGTGAGACAAAAGACCGAGGCCTGATCTGTAGCATTCCCAGGTAGCTCCATTTACCCTTTTCCCCAAAGCAGACCTTGACCTTCAGCTTTCAAGGTGAATATCTTCAAAGGTATTTTTGAATCCGTAATGAGGTGTCTTTCCATCAGGTATGGGAAAGGGTGTTCTAGTTATGGTTGAGGAAGGTTTAGTAGGAAAAAGTCTTGAAGTTGGAGGTGGGTTCTGGTCCCAGCATTGCCATCAACTAGATATGTGACCTCGAACAAGTCACCTGACTGGCCTCTGTGAGCTGGGTTTGGATATCATCTCTGCCATGAACTGCCTGTTTACTCTTAATTTATTTACTTCCCTTATCTGCAGGCTTTCACAACTTTCTTCCCTTCAGCAGAGGGAGAAAAGCCATCCATCCAGTTTTGGTGGAGGCAAGAAATTCAGGCACCATCATTTCAAGCTAAGCAAAAGGGAAGGAGGAAATAAAAAGTATGAAAGTGGTAAAAAGTATAGAGGTGGGAGTGAGATGTAAACAGAAGGGTGGGAGGGTGAGCTGGCTTCCTGGGCCTTCGTAGCTAGTCTTCATTTTTTTTTTCAAATCCGCAAAATGATGGGTATTAGACTCTATGTCTTAAAAGCTGCTGCCTGATGTAAAGTTCCACACTTTAATACTTGAATGAATGCTTAGGGTGAGAGAGAATAGTGACCCCCTAACTTAATTTGTTCTACAATAGGAAACAGCTCTCATGGAGGTCATTCAGCTGAGATGCTGGATGAATTGACAGCTTTAAGTCCTGCTGTAGTCAGAATATGTCTCCTCTTCACCTGGCAGAGAGCCATGCCTTCCACCATTGCTCTATTGCAGGGGTACCAACTTTGGATCTGTGCAGCTTGAGTGGGGGAGCTCCCATAGTGTTTGTTCCCACACAAGTGTTTTTAGCAGCTACCCACCCAGAATAATTTGGGAAGAAGGCCTATAGATGCCGTAAGATGGAGGTTCCTCAAGGAATCCTCAGGGGAAATGTTGTAACAGGACTCTGCCGAAGAGATGAGATGCACCTAGTTATCTTGTAAGTAGAAGGTGTGGAACTGCAGGTATGGCTCTGCTTTGTTGCCCCCAAGTGATCAAAGTTTTGCAGCCCAAACAAGGATTTGGAGAAATCGCAGCTCAGAGAACACCCAAGTACGTCAGTGTTCAAAAGTGTAGTATGAAGTGGTACTGCCCAAACTCATTAATCAGGAACAGTCACGTGGTATATATAGGAACTTGCATTCTTTTACCTTACAAATTACATTATCAATTCACCTGAATGTGATAATGTGTCCTCCCATTGATCCTTGAGCTTTACTAAGGTAGTTTCTTTGGCCAGAGTTCCCTTGAGGTCGCTATAAAGAGAGCTCAACTTACCTATGGAGATTCTATTGCTTCTGCTCTGTCTTCTGCTCATCTATTTCTCAGCCCTGAAGGAACTAGTTTGCAAAATACTAGTAAGGAGATAATGTTGAATCTTGTCTGTCTTTATAACTTGATCTAGTAAGGTACTCCTCAAATAGCTCAGGTAATCTGACCCAATATGGTCCTGATTTTGCCCAATCACATACACTCTGTAAATAGATATGAATTCAGATACTGGGCCACTGGGTCACACTGTCTGGGGGACATCAGTCTCGGAGGTTAGGAGTCCTGGCCGGGGAAACAGGAGACTCACTATCCTATCAAGGATTGTATACAGCACACCCATATCTGGAGATGAATGTGGGTCTTGGTCAGAAACCGTCCTTGTGGGAAATTGAGGGCATTCCCAGTAGGCAAGGTGTCCTCTCTGCTGGGGGTATTTTGTCACAGTGACAAAGTGTGGTGTTTTGCAAAGCTGATTGACTACCATCATCTCTTAGAGGGAGGTAAACCCATCATAAAGATGGACTGATGGCAGGGTCAGACTGACTATGGCTTACAATTGGAGTTCTGTTTGAGTAAGGGTCTTTCTTTCTAACTCAAACAGAAGTGCAACCCTGGACAGGTAGCATTAGCATCATCTGGAAGTTTGTGAAAAAGCAGACTCAGGCCTCATGCCAGTCCTACTGGATCAAAACTCCATTTGACAAGATTCCCAGGCAATTTGTATGCCCATTAAATTTTAAGAGGCCCTGGATTAGGGTGCTTCTTTTGAAAAGGACGTAAATATCTGTTCTAGAAGCCAGTCATTTACACTGTAATAAGACAGCTTAATCAGAATACTTCTCATTTATCCTTTAGCTAAAATATGCCAGAATGGGAATTTTTGTTGCAAGGGAGGGAACGTCACCAAACCCCCAACTCCTGACCACTACTATAACTTCAGCTCTTACCATGGGGATCTAGCACATAGTAGCATAAACGTATCTTTGGTTATTTGGCTGAATAACTCATTCACAATGAGAAAGAGTATGTGGTTTTCTGTTTTTCAATATTTGACATATGCTGAGGTGTGGTAGAATAACAGACTACCAAATTTCCACGTCCTAATCCCTAGAACCTGTGAGTATGTTACCTTACATAGAAAAGGGGAGTGGAGGTTGCAGATAAAAGTAAGGTGGCTAAGCAGCTGATTTTAAGATAGAGAGAGTGTGTCCTGGATGATCCAGGTGGGCCCCATATAATCACAAGCGTCCTGAAAAGTGAAAGAGGGAGGCAGAAGAGAAGGTCAGAGTCAGAGAAGGAGATGTGAGAAGGACTAGCGCTGCCCTTGCTGGCTTTGAAGACAGAGGAGGAGAGCCATGAGTTGAGAAATGTGGGTGATCTCTAGAAGCTGGAACAGCCAAGGAAACTCTCCTAGAGCCCTCAGAAAAGGACACAGTGCTACCAACACTTTGATTTTTGCCCAGTAAGACATGTGGTAGACTTCTTACCTACCGAACTATATGACAATAAATTTATGTTGTTTTAAGCTATTAAGTGTATAGTAATTTGAATGGCAACAATAGAAAACCTGTAAAGCAGGAAACAGCTCATTTGTTTTGAATATGAAAAACAGACAAAAATCTAGAATTATATCGAATTTTTTTCTTTTTTCTATCTTTTGGAATTCAGGTGTACATGTTTGAGGTAATCCTGCTTCTCAGGTCGTGGAATATTATCATTTACTCATAGAAGAACCAAGCTTTCTGTGAAACTTTTTTTTAAAGGTTTATTGTTTTTTTTCCCCTTCATCTATCATTCCTAATCCCACTGCCCTCCTCCCATAGGCATCCACTCTAATACATTTAATATAGTTCTTCCAATCCGTCCAACAGATGTTTATTTAGATATATAAGCGTCCTTACAAAAATATACAAGGCAGCTTTATGTGTGTGTTTGATACATAAATGGAATTGTGCTATAAATCCCATTCTGTTATTGCTTTTTTTTCTTTTAACTCCATTTTTGAGATCAATCCAGGTTTCTAAATGAAAATATAGTTCATTATCCTATTGTATGCACATACTACATTTTACCTGTACATTCCTTAGAGATGGACACCTAGGTTGCCTCCAGCAGGGTGGTAGTGAAGCTTGTTAGGAACATCTTGTGTTCCCTGGGAAGAATTTCCCCGGGTATATACCCAGGAGTGGGCTTGGTGGATTTAAGGTGCACAATTGTCCTTCAGAATGGCTGCACCTGCAGGGGGTGAGGACTCTCTTTCCTCACCTTTTTGCCAATGCTTGGTAATATCTGACTTAAAAAGACATGTTCTCTGGCTGTTGCAGCCACCAAAAAGCCAGGGTACAAAGGCAAGGAATTATCTGAACTGCCTTCCCAGAGGATCATGCATTTAGGATCTGACTCATTGATTCTTTTCCTTAATTTTGCTCTGTACGTTTCTCTAAGAGGGCTAACCAGTGTCAAGGTTTGATAATATCTGAAATGGTATTCTGGCGCCAAAGTATCATCTCACAAATTATTTAGAAATTGCAAAGAGAAAATATACTTTATAATCCAGATATCTGGCAGTTAACCACATGATCAAATTTAGCATCACTAACAGTAGGACAACTAGATATATACCTCTTGCTGTGATATATTATGAAGTACACAACATCAACTATGAAGTGTTTTTTTTGTTTTTTGTTTTTTTTTTTGAGATAGAGTCATACTCTGTCACCCGGTTGAGAGTATAGCGATGCAATCATAGCTCACTGCAGCTTTGACCTCCCAGTCCCAAGTGATCCTCCCACCTCAGCCTCCCTAGTAGCTGGGACTACAGATGTGTGCCACCACACCTGGCTAATTTTTATGTATTTTTTTAGTGACGGGGTTTCGCCATGTTGCGCGGGCCGGTCTCGAACTCCTGGGCTTAAGCAATCTGCCTGAAAGTGCTGGGATTATAGGCGTGAGCCACTGTGTCCAGACTATGAAGTATTCTTGCCAAAATTGATCAACCTAAATCTAATCAAGCTTCTAGGCCAGAACTGTCCAATAGCAATGTAATGTCAGCTACATGTAATTTAAAATTTTCTAGTTGCCACCAAAAGCACAGAAAAGAAAAAATAGATAAATTGTACTACATCAAGATTAAATACTTCTGTGCATCAAAGGACACAATCGACACAGACAAAAGATAAACCACTGAATGGGAGAAAATATTTGCAAATTGATATTCATAATATGTAAAGAATCTTTACCACTCAACACCCACCAAAAAAAAAAAAAAAAAAAAAAAAAAGATTAAAAAATGGGGAAAGGACTTGAATAGACAGTTCTCCAAAGAAGATGTACAACTGGCCAATAAGCACACGAAAAGACTAATTACGAGGGAAATGCAAATTAAAACCACAATGAGATCAAACACATTAAGTTGGCTATTATACAAAGAAAGTGCCAGATGCAGTGATCCCAGCTATTCAAGAGGCTGAGGTGGGAGAATCCCTTGAGACCAGGAGTTAGAGGCTGCGGTGTGCTATGATCATGCCTGTGAATAGCCACTGCACTCCAACGTGGGCAACATAGCAAGACCCCATCCATAAAATAAAAAAAAATAAAGGCAACAAAAAATAACAAGTATTGGTAAGGATGTGGAGAAATTGGAACCCTTGTGCATGCTGGTGGGAGTGTAAAATGGTATAGCTGCTGGGAAAAATGTATAGAGACAGAAAGTAGAATGGTGGTTGCCAGGGCTGAGGAGTTAGGATTCTACTGGATGCAGTTTCAGTGGGGTAGATAAAAAATTCTGGAGGTGGATGGTGGTGATGGTTGTGCAACAGTGTGACTGTACTTAATGCAACTGAACAGTACATTTAAAAATGGTTAAAATGGTACATTTCATATTATGTGTATTTTAGCACAATGAAAACAGCTGTAAAAGGCATTCTTGAAACAATTGGGGATATTTGATATTCTGGAATTATTATTACTTTTCTTGGGGGTAATAATAGTATTTTGGTTATATAAATTATATAAAAACAGTATAATGTCCTTATTCTTAGGAGAGGTCTTCTGGACTATTTGGGGATAAAGTGCTCTGATATCTATGACTTACTTTCAAATGGTTTGGAATAATTAAAAGCAGAAAAACGAAAACATTGCACACACACCACACATGCAGATAAGCAAATGTGGCAAAAGATGAACAGCTGGTGAATTAGGAAGGGGGTAAACAGGTATTAATTGTTTCATTCTTATAATGTTTTCTGTCTCCTTGAAAATGTTTACAGAAAACATGGGGCCAAGAAAGGAGGAGGCCAGGAGACTTCAGGAAATGGTCAAATCATGTCCCCAAGTAGGGGACATGGTCTTCTTTGTCTTCCCCATAAAATTCCTAAGGATGATCCATACATGCACAGGGAGCAATGACAAAGGAAAGGCGCTCTTCTTTGAGCTTGTGTCTGAAAGATAAGTGCCTCTCTTTGCTGAGTGGTCTAGAGCATGTGGCCTAGGCCAGAGGCTTACCTGTGCCTCTCTTTCCCCCTAAGCATAAGCCCAAGTTAGAAGACTTTCTTCATGTGACAGATCCCAAAAGTGATAAAAGTACCACAGCAAGCATGAGAGAAGAGAACTGAGAATCAGACAGCATCTTCAACAATGCAGAGGGAGGAGGAAGAAAGGAGAGTGGCAGAGAAAGCATACCACCTTTTACTGAGTGATGCCCACTCAGTGTGAGAAATCTCTCCATCAAGTTGAGGTACAGAGTGAGGGGCATGGGGAGAAGGGAAGATGACTTGAGTTTCTTCTTTTCCCAGAGGCAAAGGGTAGATGAATTGAAGCCCTTAGATAGTAAATATGAGAAGGCCACACTCCTACCCCTGTAAGTATTTCTAGCACCGCCATAAATGATGTGGAGGCCATTGTTTTTAGAGAAGCTGCAAAAAGGAGAAGCTCCAATTGGAGAAGTCAGTATCTGGTAAAGCAGTACTGTTGCTGACCTCTCTAAGCCTGCGTCCAGCAACCAAGACCTCAACTAGAAGGGGAGGTGTTGTGAGCTATAATAAAATGCTTAGGCATTTAGAGGGAAAATTATAAGTACCAATGATGACTTTTGTTGACAGCCAAAGAATCACATGATGTAAAATTAAAAGAAGCACAGCTTATCTGGAGGAATCATCTACTACCTTTCCTTTTCTTTAACTCTTTTTCATAACCTGACAAAAAAAGAGGTTCAGATAATAGGAATAATTCAGGTCCTGTAATTTGGAGTATTATGGAGACAAAGTAACTGAGATTACTTTGGCATAAATTATTGGCATCATCACTCCCAATTTAACCACTCTGTAAACATTTTATAATACAGATGAGCTCAGGGAAGGGCCAGGGTACAGGTGAGATTTGGGGATAAGGGAACACACAGTAGTAATCTCCTGAAGCAAAACTGGAAACCTCTGACTTCCAACTTAACTGGATGTTGGATGAGAGTCTCATGCTGAACCAGCAGAAACTGAGCCACTTACAACTTTCCTTGCAGCTTCTCCTAAACTCTTGTCTTTTGCAACTTCCTGAAATAATCAAACCATCCTTGGTGCACAGTTAAAACTACTTCCTTTGATGCCTCACTGTATCTTTTTGTAAAGGTTTAGAAAAGAGGCAATACCTTTAGCTGAACAGTTGTTTGTTTCAGAGGATATTGACTTACTGCATCTGATCAGGAATTAGTTTATCCTATCTTCCTATTACCACTCCTCACAATAACCTAGTGTCAAGGGACTTGGCATGGTGAGGGGGTGAGGCAGTTGTAAATATATATTTTAAATATAGACTTTGTCCCTACCCCTGGATTTTCATGTATCCCCTGGAGTCTCTAAGGGAATACGGCTTCTCCAATACTTTCTCAAACAGCTGTTGAGAATCATTCTTTGTAGTGAGAGATATTACTGATGTGGAGCCAGGAGAAAGTCTGATAGCCACAGCAGCAGGGGAATGAGGAGAGGGTGGTTGTGTGTGTCCTCAGCTCAGTTATCTTCTTAGCCTGGGACTGTGAACTCAAGCTCATGGGCAACACAACCCTGCACCTCAAAAATACCTGGGACAGTTGCTCAGTGAGTAGTGGTACGTTTAACTTCCTTCCAATTCGGATTTTCCCATCTGGAAATATGGAGCTAGTGTGGCAAACACTGAATGCATATCCCTCAGGCTGCCTTACCATTTCAGTGTCTTCCAGACATCTTCCATCTGCCAGGATTTGCATCGTGGTGCTTGAGGACTTCACCTGGAACCCTGGAGGGTCACGAGGCCTTAAGACACATGGCAGTTCAGAAACACTGGAAAATTAACTGTCCTGTCCCCCAGGAGCATCCCTCAACCAATGAATGGTGGGAGATGAGGTATAAATATCCCAACAACCTCATCCCTTGAGTGGAATAATTCTGAGGTGTGTGTCTTAGACTGTTTCCCAGAGTTTCTCTGCAGGATTAAGCTATAGTTGTCCTCTGTAGTTGGCTTAATAATTCACTTTTTATTGGCTGTCATATAGATTCCTATTTAGTAGGTAAGGAAACGGAAGTTCCGATGTTTTCCCAGGATCACTTGGTGGTACATCCCTGCAGGCCAAGTGGAACTTGTAGCAAGCGGCACAAGCTGGGGACTCTTATTTTCTCTACATGGACTGAAGTTTCAGTAAAGACTCAGTTAACACGTAGATTTTTCTAAGACTTTGGGGTTTGAAAGGTCACTGGACCAGGCCAGAAAAGAGGAAGCAGAGAACATATCAATTCTTAGAGTGTGATATGTGAGATTCTTCCAAATGCTCTGTGGTCTGGGCTTATTGCCCCATATAAGGTAGATGGCATCCTGGATAAGATCAGGTCTTCTAAAGCAGACTCGGGGTTGGAATTTTTGCTCCATCATTTGCCAGCCATGCTACTTGGGGTAAATTACTTAAACAGTCTGAACCTTGGCTTCCTCATCTGTAAAACAGAGATAATAATAATATTTCTTATGTGGCCGCTGTGAGGATAAAATTAGATAATGTACCCAAAGCTCTTCACACAGAAAAGCCTTCCCCTGCTGGATCTCTCATGTACCCCCTGGATTTTCTAGGATAGTGTGGCTTCTCCAATACCTTCTCAAACAGCTGGTGAGAATCACTGTTTGTAATGAGAAATATTACGAAGTGGAACCAGAAAAAGTCTGACAGCCTTTGCAGCAGGGGGATGAGGAGGAGGTGGTTGTGTGTGTCCTCAGCTCAGTGGTAGGTGCCTGGCGTGTGGTAGGAATGAAAAAGAAAGAATAGTAGAATAGTAGAATAGTATCCATAACTTCTATTTTTTGGCATAAATTAACAATTTAACAAAATTTAACAAAAACTAGACATCATTTTTGTTGGTGCTTTACCAGGAACATTGCTCTTTTCTTTTTTTTTCTTTTCTTTTTTCTTTTTTTGAGACGGAGTCTCGCTCTGTCGCCCAGGCTGGAGTGCAGTGGCGCGATCTCAGCTCACTGCAAGCTCCGCCTCCCGGGTTCACGCCATTCTCCTACCTCAGCCTCCCGAGTAGCTGGGACTACAGGCGCCTGCCACCTCGCCCGGCTATTTTTAGTAGAGACGGAGTTTCACCGTGTTAGCCAGGATGGTCTTGATCTCCTGACCTCGTGATCCGCCCGTCTCGGCCTCCCAAAGTGCTGGGATTACAGGCTTGAGCCACTGCGCCCGGCCACCATTGCTGTTTTCTAATGACTTCCGGTAGTAGTTTGTTATTATTTTTTCGTTTTGGTTTTATTTTGTGTAAAAGGACTAAGTGAGACGCGTCTTTGCAATTTTTTTCTTTCCAACTGACTAGTCAATGCTCCTTTGAACCCCAGCCCACCCCGTGAAAAAAAGGAAAAAGAACAAATTGAGAACTTATGAAACCACAACCTAGAAACCTGAATGTTTTTCATTTTAGCTTTTCTTGGAAAATTTTGATGAAAAGCCTGTGCTGTGGTTTTAAACGGCATTGGGATGCCCGTCTCCTGTCCTTACCCCTAAGCTTCTGAACGTGATTTATACTTCCCTATTTTAAGCTAGTGCAGATTTATGAGACTTTAAACACCATGGTTGGAGTTACTGGAGGTTTAAGGAGATTAAGCAGGTCCAGCAGCACCTGGAGGTGTGTAAGTTGTTTAAAAGATTTATCGGCATTTCCATGTTAAAATTCACTTCTCAAGGATTCTCATATCCTGGAACTTTATCTATTTCGGGCAGAGGAGTAAATTTTTAGGATGTTTCACAAATGGAGGAAAAAACTCATCCCTCTATCACTTCTTGCTTTGTTTTTCCGGCTGTACCTCTGCCCCCTCACCTCTCTATCTTGCATGTCTAGCTGGGGTTTCCCTTCTCTCTGTTCCTGTCCTCTCTCAAGCAGTTGGTCTCAGTGTTCCTCTATGTTCACGGACTCAGCCTCTGACCCAGGAACCTAACAACAGCCAGCGAGAGCCTGCAGCTTTCTTGCCTGCCTGGGCTCCTTGTGGTCCAGGGAGGGCTGCGGTGGGTGGGAATGCCTGACACAGGGTGACAAATCTCTGTGTTTACACCAGAGGGAGCAACGACTCCGTGGCTGAGAGGGGCTGGCTAAAGTCTGGAGTTTCCAAATGTCCATTCAAGGCAAAACACACACAATTCCTTGGCAGTTAAATTTAGGAGACTCTGTATTGAATAACCTTAAAAACAGGTTCAGGGCACAACACAGGCACACCATTTTGTCATATTCTACAAATACTGGGGAGAGCCAACATTCTTCTTATTGCCAATAATTATGCTCATGAGCCTCCACGTCTTGCCTCTCACGTTTCTTCCATGTCCCAGCTCTGCCCACCCTGTCAAGTCAGTGTGGATGTAGGGAACATGAACACATTTTAATATCAGCCTGAACCAGACATTGCTGGGAAGGAAATTAGAGAAACCATTAAAAAGTCAAGTAAAAATAACTTGTGAATACATACTCTATGGTTCCATTTATGTGATACCCTAAAAAAGACAAATCTAATCTGTAGTGACAGAAAGCAGACTGATGGTTGCTTGGGGCCAAGGTAAGGGCAGATTGGCTAAGACAGCACAAGAAAACTTTTTGTGACGTTAAAGTATGCTATGCCTTGATTGTGGTGATGGATGGACAGTTATATAAAGTTGTAAACACTCACTGAAATGTATAATTAAAATGTATGTGAACTATACTTTGGTTTTTAAATGTCTCTGTTGTACATTCACACCACCCTTTACCTCTATTAGCACAGACAATAGGAAGCTGTGTATGAATCTTAGAATGCTCCCCAATCCAGGGGTGGTTGTTCAACCAGCCTATGCCGTGTATCCATAGAGGGTACGGATAATCCAAAGCAGCAGATAAAACACCTAATTAGTTCTAATTGACTCTGGACTTTTTCTGTGCATTTGCATTCCCTGAGTACAACCTGACTGACAGGAGCAGGGAGAGTAGGCAGCCAAGAAATGTGGCAGGGGAGGCCAGATTAAACAATTACAAGGGAGGGACAATGAAAGGGTGACTGACCACACAAATGATAAAGAATTGTTGACTTTGTAATGTGAACTGCATATTGCGCAAAGCAATTGGTGAGGTGGAGCAGATGTGCATTAGAAACGAAACCAACCACCCGGAATGGTCATGGTCTCTGGATAACAGGGGAGCTTTATCGACTCCATCTTTTCCACATCTCTAATTAAAATTTTGATATTACTTAAGTCAGGCACACTGCTCTATTCATTCCGATATCTGAATATCCATTTTAAAGTGGGCTAGGCTCACCCAGAGGATGATACAACTAAATTAAGAGATGGCGTGAAGGTTTAGAACACTGGATTTTTGTCCCTGTTTGTGTGACCTTCTGGAAAATCACTTGTTCCTTTATTCCCCTATTCAATAAAATTATAGAGCACCTATTATAAACCAGGAAGTTCTCAAGACATTGTTGACATATTGCTGTAGGTGTCATTTTCCTCATTTGTAAATGCTCATTCTGGGATCCCTGGACTATCCTGACCACTCTGCTAATGGTGGGTAGTGATGGGGTCAGGCTCTGGGACCTTCAGTGCTGTGTCTCAATGTTGAGGCTGCCACAATATAAAAGATAAGACTCTCCAACTTCCTTGGTCTGTATCTTTTTAAAGAGTGGCTCCAGATCACTGAAAGCAACTTTGCCATAAAAATTCCATGGAAATAAAACTAAGCATTTTAATTTTATTTGTTGAAAATCTGTCCTTTGAAAACCTCTTAAGACCATTTTAAAATTAATTTCTTATTGCTTCAAAGCAGAAACTCACAGATAGTTAGGAACTAACATTTGATATAGTGCAAGGCAGTAAACTAGGGTTTTTGTCAGGCCTTTCTCCCTGATTTGCAGTGTTCCCTGGCACACCCACCCCCTCACTAAGCAAAATTTAGAAGTCAACAGACACAAAATTGCTTCTCCCTTGAAATCTTCCTCACACTTATTTTCAAGCATCCAAGATATACAGGCTCTTTTCAAGCATACTAGATCTGTTCCCTCCCAGGTCATCAAATCAACTCGCACAAAAGAGTGATAGAGTGAGTTTCTATTTCTACTCTGTCCATTTATAATGTGTGACCCAGGGAAAGTTCCCTAACTTCTTTGCCCCTCAGTTTCTTCATCTGGAAGTGGGGATAACAATATCTACTTTGAGTTGTTGTCCGGTTTAAATAAAATAATGGATGTGAAAATGCCCAGCCAATAGTAGAAAAGCAATGGTGGTAGTTATGAAAGCCTAGCAGGGGTGAAGGCTGGAGATTAGAGAGAAACGTCTGCCATTGAGTGAGAGGTACTCCACTTATTCTTGGAATGAGGAACCAGGACTTTCAGTCTTTGTTGAATAGGTGGCTCCTATGGAAGGATAGGATCTTCAGATTATTAAGCTCAGAAGTGTGTATTATCTATCTGGGAGGACTGGCATTCTAAAAGGGGAAATATGTCATCCATATGCCAAAAATGGGAGGGCCCAGCACCCAGCTATAGGGAGAATGAATATGGAAGAATGATGAAGAAAAAGTCAGCTCCAGTCCACTGTGGTGGCCATATCAGCAGATGCTGCCATCAGATTACCTCCACATTCCCCCAGGAAAAGTTGACATTTCCTGGTCCTTTCCAGAGAAGGCACAGTCCCACCAACAGGTCAAAATTAGTATCACAAAGAGGACTGAGAACCTGAAGATGGAGCATGCCTGCTGATCCAAGAACAACAGACAACTGGCTCAGGCTGTGATTAAAGTTGGTTGGAATTCACAGCTGGTAGAACAATGACCACATTAATGAACTGAACTTTGACTTATCCTCCTGTTCCAAAGTCCTTCTTCTTCCCTCCACACACACAGCCAACTCTACTATGGAGATTTATGGTGTTAGCACCTGGAAGTGTTGGATGGCCTTGATTGCTGTTTAATAAACTCTAACATATGTGATTTGAAAATACAGTTACAGGATGCAAACTGACTTTTAATTGCTAAGAATGCCAAATAAGAACCAACTATATTGTAGAGCTCCACATGGGCAGGGACAACATCTACCTTTTTTACTGCTTTATATCAAGCATCAAGCTCGGTGCATCTTTGGTGTCCAACCATCCTGGTTTGCCTGGAGCTCTCCCAGCTTCAGCACTGAAAATTCCTGTGTCTCAGGAAACTGCTTAGTCACAGATAACCAGGGATGGCTAGTCACCTGGACTTGGCACATAATAGATGGCCAAGTAGATGACAAAAATAAATTTTTGTCAACCCAAAGAAATGCATTAAATAAGTGTAGAAGTGTAACTGGAATTACAATGCAATAAGTTATATTAACTACTTTGGATACAAATCAGCCTCTAATAGATACTGGTTTGACGTTGAGTTTGGTGAAACCAGCATTCTAGTTTGATGATATATAGACCAGTTTTGGGCTTTCTATACCTTCTGATTTCTGTCCCTTCTTTTGACCTTAGTGTGTGTATCTGGGCAATTAGTCAGCAACAGGGCCACACAGTTTTGAACTGTCAAAACATGGTCAAACATGACTAGGATTTCTAAAGTTTATTTTCCTAATTATTAACTTTCCCATCCCATCTACATAGAAGTCGGGTGTTTTAATATGATCCATAGCATACACTTGGGAAGGAAGGAGCATTTGTGCAATCAAAGAAATTCAACAATCCTTTACTGAGTGACTGCTCTGGGCACTGTGCTGGGGGCTGCAGGGCATTCAAAATGAGTGAGAAAGGATCCGTGCCCTTAGCAGCTCTCAGTCTAGGGAGAGGATGTATGAATAACCAGACATGAATATTTATGATATGAAGCAGATGGGTATACTATTTTAATGATTTTAATTGTGCCCTATATGACTACGGGAGAGAGAGATGGGTTTTGAGACATTGTGGAATGTCCACTTGAAGGAGGTAGGATTTAAGGTGGGCTTTGAAGGAAGTACAGGACTTCAAAAGTTGGCTCTCAGGTGGGGAGAATTTCTTTCCAGGTAGAAGGGAGAGTAAGGGCATGGGAATTAGTTGCATTAGGCCACTCACTACATAAACCTGACTACAGGGACTTAGCTAAACAGAGACCTACATACAAGAAGCCCAAGGCTAATGCAGAACTTCAAGGAGCCATCAATGCCCCAGGCTTCTTTTCTCTTTCTGCTCCACCATCCTTAGCCTTTGGCTTTGTTGATCTGTGTTCCCAAGATGGTTACTCCACCTCAAGCCTCATGTTGTGCACAAGGCAGGTAAAAGGAGAAAGAAAAAAGGGTAGGAAAGAAATTGAAGAAGGAAAGAAAGGAAGGAAGGGTGGGGAGAAGGTGGAGCCTGTATGAGGAGGGCAAAAGTTTTCCCCAAATCCCTAGCAGACTTTTTATTCAGTCATATCTCATGATAAGAAACAGGTTACATGGCCACCCCTAGCTGCAAAGGAGTCTGGGCAGGTGAGCATCATAGCTGGACATGTTGCCCTCCTGAATATTATCATAGTTCTGTTAGTAGCAAGGCAGGGCAGAATGGATTTGGGGTAGGTACCCAGCAGGGTCTGTGCCTTTGAGCAGAAGCCTAGAGATGAGGACAGGGCAGGGATTGCTGGATAAATGAGAGAATGAAGAGTAGAATCTTGTGCCTGGAATGGAGCAGATGTGTGTGTGTGTGTGTGTATGTGTTGAGGAGAGGGCAGAACAAGATGGGATGGGATGGCTTTACAGGTGTGGGTAGAAGTCATCTGAAGAAAATAGTGGGAAAATATGTGCCAAATTCTAGAGATATGTGGCTTTAACCTGTCTCTTTAATTTCTCTGCAAAAGCTCCAGATCAGCCTGTTTCATGTTTCATGGGATGGTGTTCATCCTTTAACTCCCATTTGCTTCCCTCCTCAGTCTCATGTTATCAAGAACCTTGGATAGGCTGGGTATGGTGGCTCATGCCTGTATCCCAGCACTTTGGGAGGTTGAGGCAGGAGGATTGCTTGAGCCCAGGAGTTTGAGATCAGCCTAGGCAACATACGGAGACCCTGTTTTTACAGGGGCCGGGGCAGGGGAGGGAAAGAACTTTAGATAGTTGTATTAAAAATGCAACTTTCAAACCTATACCTTCATGTCAGTATCAGAACATCATTTTCTTTCCCTCAAATTTACCTGTTATCTATATTTCAATTTCACATTATTATTTATATATTATACTGATTGACTCTTTTATTTCCCTTGGGTACTGTACAATATCCACCTTTCAGCATCAAACAATTGTGATTTTAGTTTTGTTAACTAATAATCAGGAGAAAAAAAATATATAGAAACATAATACTAATCAGAAATATACATATATATTTTTCTATATATTTCTGATTAGTATTTATCAACCTAAAATCATATTTCACACACACACATACTCCCTCCTCCCCTACATATATTTTCCATCTATAGCAGTATTTTTTTTTTTTCTGGATAGACATTGAGACTTTATTTTATTGTCAATATAGTAGTTTTCTTTCTTTTTTTTTTTAAATTATACTTTAAGTTCTGGGATACATGTGCAGAACGTGCAGGTTTTTTACATAGTTATATACGTGTCATGGTGGCTTGTAGCAACCATCAATCTGTCATCTAATGCTACCCTTCCCCTAGACCCCCCACCCCCTGACAGGCCCTGGTGTGTGATGTTCCCCTTCCTGTGTCCATGTGTTCTCATTGTTCAACTCCCACTTATGAATGAGAACGTGTGGTGTTTGGTTTTCTGTTCCTGTGTTAGTTTGCTGAGAATGATGGTTTCCAGCTTCATCCATGTCTCAGCAAAGGACAGGAACTTATCTTTTTTTTAATGGGTGCATAGTGTTCCATGGTGTATATGTGCCACATTTTCTTTATCCAGTCTATCATTGATGGGCATTTGGGTTGGTTCCAAGTCTTTATAGCAGTCTTTTTGAGGGTCAGACTTGTTCTTTAGCTGGTAATTTCTTTTGTATCTTGGAATGATTTTACTTTGGTCACTCTCTAAGCTACAGCTCTGATTAATTTTCCCATTGCTTAGCTCCAGTGTTGGTTTCTTTCAGGGCAATAGTTTCTGAAAATAACAACTATTCTGAAGAGTAGTTGAAGAACCACAGAGAGCCTATCAGTATTAGGGGACGTTATAAGGTTGTTGTTATTACTCTAAGTCAGGAGTCAGCAAACATTTTTGTGAAGTGCCAGATAGTAAATATTTTTTATTTTGCAGGCCAAATGGTCTTTGTTGCAACTACTCAGCTCTGCCCTTGTAACAAAAAAGTAGCCATAAACACTAAGTAAATGAATGGGCACAGCTTTGTTCTGATAAAACTTTATTTACATGACCCCTGCTCTAAGTGAACAGCAGAAAGAGATTCTCTCCCTTGAGCATGCGCTTTGTCTGTGTTTCTTCTTTTTGTCTTCATATCACCGTCTTTCCTCCACATTTGTCTTTATTCCTTTTTCATCATAACTTCCCTGTTTCTCACTTTCTTTTCCACATCTTGGTCCTTTCTTGTCACTTGCTGCATGACATGTCCTCCAGGATGCCTGGCAGGTCCTCCTAGTCTCATGGGATGACATCAGAAAGGAAACCTCACTCCTCCTTGGGGCCACTTGTGACAGAGAGTTTCCTGGGATGACTGGATTGCGTGTCTGGCCACTTCTTAAGTACACCTAACTCTTTGTGGGTAGCTTAAGCTATGTTTTAGTTTATCAGCTGCATCATTCCTCTGGCTTCCTGGGACTTGCATCTCTGAGGTGACTAAGGGGGTCTTTCCTTTAAAATGCCAGTGGAGACTAAGGCATATTTGAGTGTTCTTTAGTTTGCTGAGTTCTCCCGTCTCTTCCAAGTAGGTGAAGGCTGACAGGGAACAAGAGTGTGGCGTCTGTAAGGGCAACTTCCTGAGGATCTGTAGGAAATGGACATGATTTTACCTCCTGGAGATTTCCTCATTCAGGCAGGTTTTTGGTCACCACATGCTTCCCCCAAAGACAGGATGAGAGTGATTGGGTTTTCACTGCAGCAGGAAAGATTAAGAGTAGAGGTCAGGAAGAACTCTGGGGCTGTCACAACTGTATATCAAGCAAGGCCAAGACCAGGGGATGTTTTGGCGTTCCCTTGGAATTGTTAAAAGAAGAGGACAGATTATTTCCTGTCCTCACTCTAAACAGAAAATAGTGTGACAAAGGAAACAGCTTTCTGTTAGAAATTTCCTGTGTAGTATGGACTGAGGGCTGGGAATCAAGATTTGAGGCCCAAATATCTTCCACCAGCTTCCTCTATGCAGACCACTCTTCAGGGTGCCGGCTGCTCACTTCAGCAGGGGAGACACCCACCCTTCCACGATCTGAGTGATGCTGATAGTCTTCTGGCTTCAGAATTCTCTATTCCTTTCTTTTTCTCTCTGCTGTGTCTTTCCCTCAGCTTTTTAGCTATGCACAGCTGTTCCATTTTGAAAACAACAGAAAAAAATAAACATTTGGAAACTTGACCATCCTGTCTACCTACTGTCTTCTTTTCTTTTTCACTGCCCACTGCCCACACTTCATGAAGAGATGATTCCTCTTTGCTGCTTCCATCCCCTTACCCCACACTGGCCCCTGCCCTGCCTGTGGTATGGTTCTATCCTCTGCTTTGCTCCCTCACCACACACTGTCTCCTATAACCCAGTTATATGCTCCTCTTTCTCTACCGAAGCTCACTTAAAACCTGTCACTTACCCAAGTTCTCCATGTCTTAATCCTCTCTGCCCCTCACTTCCCTGTGGCATCTGGCATGTTTGACCCCTGTCTTCTTCCTGACACCCTCTCCCCTAGTCTACATGGCCAACATGTTCCTGTGACTTGTCTCTCTGGCCTATTGCTTCTTTCCATCATTGGCTTCACTTCCCCACTTTGCCTGGGGAGGCCAGTTGGCAAGCT
Organism: Chlorocebus sabaeus; assembly: GCF_047675955.1. Classification (NCBI taxonomy): domain Eukaryota; kingdom Metazoa; phylum Chordata; class Mammalia; order Primates; family Cercopithecidae; genus Chlorocebus; species Chlorocebus sabaeus. The sequence continues at coordinate 43,674,923 of NC_132925.1, forward strand.
GTTGTAGAAATTCAAGACCATAGAGCTGAAGGCTGGGCTAGGATGGCATTAGAGGGAAAAGAGAGCGATAGATGGTCTTTCAAAGGAAAACACAGGGTTAATGGTAGCATGGATTCAGGAAGTAGAGGAAGGGGAGGAACCCCACAAGTCTCTCAGATTCTAGTCTGTGAAATTAGAATAAAGAACTCAGAAAAGGGAAAAGGTGCTGGTTCTAAGGCACATTTGATTTGAGTAGAAAGCAGGACATACAGATAGGTAATTTCATCCAAAGAGGAAAGTTAATGGAAGTGGATAGAAAATCTTTTATCTCATTCATTCTTGGTGCTTCAACCAGCTCCTAACTCCTTAATCAATATTCCCAGCTGCCAAGCCCTCTCTCAGCTGCTCTGCCAATTGGACATCACCATAGTAATTGGACATTACTAATTGCTGATTGGACATTACCACCTGGATGCCCATCATCATTTCAGACTCCTAACATAGGCGAGGAAATGTGTGCGATGGGGAAACAGCATGGGAACCAGCCTAGGACTCATGAATTCTGGGGTCTGCTGTGGGACTTTGGGCAAGTCACTTTATTCTCTACTTTTCAGTCTTCTCATTGTTGAAATGAGGGGTTCGATTAAGTAATATCTTAATCCCTTTCCCCATCTTTCCCCAGATTGTTTTCTCCTCTCTAGAGGAAGAATTTCTCCTCCAGAAGCCAATTTTTCCTGTTAGTTATGCCATTGTTCTCTCTCAGTTACCTAGTGTAACCTAGGAGGCTTCTTGGACTCCTGTTCCCCTCTGCTCCCTCTTTGCTGTCCACACCTGCTTCTCTCCATATATAAGGCATCAACACATGCTATTATGTTTCCTTTCTCATTGCCTTACACAGCTTTCCATTTCAGTCACAGCCACAGCTTCACTGAAGTACTTCTACACTATTCTACGCACTCCGAACTCCTTCTTCCAGTCTTCTAGGCTCATCTACCTTCCAAAAACACTTCTTCCATCTTGTCCTGTCCTGTCCCTTCCTTCCTTTAAATCTCTGAGTAGGGGTCGAGGAAATGGGGTCTGTGTCAAGATGCCTTGGGAGTTTTTTCTAAATACGTAGACCTGAACGTAGCGCTTCCTTCCTCCACTCTGGCATTCTTATGCATCATGTGAAAAAGTTTCTCCAGGTGATGCTTTTCTCCCTGTCTCTCTCTCTCACACACATCATTGTAAAGAATCCACATTATTAAAATTTAAATATTTTACAGACTATGAAGGTCCCCTCAAAATAACTGGTATTTCCTTGTAAGCATGTGTAGCTTTATCTCATTTACTTAAAAATTTGCTTTTTAAAAGTTTTATTGTGGTATAATTGACATTTGACAAATTGCATGTATTTAAAGTGTGCAATTTGATCAGTTTTGACATAAGCATACAGCCGTAAAACCATCACTGCAGTCAAGAACATATCCATCACCTCCAAAAGTTACGCTGTTCCCATTTATAACTCCCTTCTCTCTCCCCTCAGCTCCCAGTCCCTGACTCTGGTCATCTCCAGACAATCACCGATCGCTTTCTGTCAGTATGGGTTACTTTGCATTTCCTAGAATTTTATAAAAATTGAATCACCTAGAATATACTCTTTGTTGTCTGACCTCTTTCACTCTCCATAATTATTCTGAGATTCATCCAAGTTCCAATGAACTTTTTTTTTTTTTTTTTTTTGGAGACAGAGTCTCACTCTGTCGCCCAGACTGGAGTGCAGTGGCGCGATCTCCACTTACTGCAAGCACTGCCTCCTGGGTTCACGCCATTGTCCTGCCTCAGCCTCCCAAGTAGCTGGGACTACAGGTGTGTGTCACCACACCGGGCTAATTTTTGTATTTTTAGTAGAGATGGGGTTTCACCACATTGGCCAGGCTGGTCTCGATCTCCTGACTTTGTGATCTACCCTCTTCTGTCTCCCAAAGTGTTGGGATTACAGGCGTGGACCACCGCGCCTGGCTGCTGTGAACATTTGTGTGCAAATCTTTACATGGATATATGCTTTTATTTTTCTTGGGTAAATACCAAGAGTAGAATGATTGTGTCACATGGGAAGTGTATGTTTACCTAGTTAAGAAACTGCCAAACTGTTTTTTGAAGTAATTGTACCATTTTACATTCGAAGTGTAAGAGAGTTCCATTTTTGCATCCTCTCCTCATCCTCACCAGCCCTTGATATGTTTGGGCATTTTAATTTTAGACATTCCAATAAATAATGGCATCTCATTGAGCTTTTAATTTGCATTTTCCTCATGACTAATGGTATTGAGCATTATCTCAAATGCTTATTGCTGTCTATATATCTGCTAAAGTGCATGTCTAGTCAAATCTTTTGCCTAATTTTAAAAGTCGGGTTGTTTGTTTTCTTATCATGAAGGTCTGAGAGTTCTTTATATATTCTGGACACAGAGGGATGGCAGTGTGAGACGGACTTGGCCCATCATTGTTGGTTTGGAGATGGAGGAAGCGGGACACAAGCTAAAAAATGCAGGTGTCCTCTAAAAGCTAGAAAAAGTAAAGAAGTAGATTCTCCCCTAGATCCTCCAGAAATGAAACATCCCTGCTAACATCTTGATTTTAGCCCAGTGGGACTCATTTCAGATATCTGACTTCTAGAACTGTAAGGTAATAAAATTGTGTGGTTTTAAGCTACAAAGTTTGTGGTAAATTTTTATAGCAGTCACAGAAAACTAATACAGATTTTTCAATTGTTCAAGAACCATTTGCAAAGATTACCATTTTTATACTGAATTCCCTTTGATTTACTTTTATTTTTGAAAATCAACGGTAGCAATTGATGATATACGTATGGGTCTGTTTCTGGACCTCATTCTATTTCATCACTTTATTTGTCTATCTTTACGCCAATACCACATTGTCTGGATTACTGTAACCTCATAAATGTCTTGAAATTGGGTAGTGTAAGTCCTCCAACTCTCTTCTTTTTAGTTGTTTTGGCTTTTCTAGGTTCTGTTCATCAAATCAATTTATAAATTTCTACAAAAAACCCTATTGGGATTTCACTGAATCTACATATTAGTTTGGGAAAAATTAATGTCCTAAGGATTTCGAGTCTTCACAAAATTCCATGATACAGTATTTCTCTCCATTTACTTAGATCTTCTTTAATTTCCTCCAGCAATGTATTTTATCTTTGAGTGTATGGGTCTTATATATTTTAAAAATTAGGCTAAGGCTTCAAATTTTGTATTTCCACGCTACCATAGTGATGTTTTAAAATTTCAAGTTCTAAATCTTCATCGTTAGGTTATAGAAATGCAATTTAATTTTTATATTGGTCTTATGCCCTGAAATCTGGCTATACTCATTATTAGATCTACTAGTTTTAAAAAATATATTTCGTAGAATTTTCTAAATAGCAATCATATCATCTTTGATTACAGACAGTTTTACCTCTTCCTCTTCAGTCTGGGTGCCTTTAATTTCTTTTTCTTATTGCACTGTACATCCAGTCCATTGAATAGGGGTAAGAGTAGACATCTTGCCATCTACTGATCTTAGGGAAAAGCTTGCTGTTAACTATAGATTTTTGGTAGATGCCCTTTATTAAGAGAGCCCTTCTATTCCTAGTTTGCTGAGAGTTTTGTTCAGAAATGGATATTGGATTTTGTCAAATTATTTTCCTGCATCTACTTAGATGATTACATGGTATTGCTTTTTTAAATTTTAATTTAATTTTATTTTTTTGAGACAGGATCTGACTCTCATGCCACCAGGCCTGGCTACTTTTTGTATTTTTTGTAGAGATGGGTTATGCCATGTCTCCCAGGCTGGTCTCAATCTCCTGGGATCAAGTGATTTGCCCACCTTGGTCTCCCAAGGTGCTAGGATTACAGGCATAAGCCACCATGCTCTGACTGGTATTGCTTTTTAAATATGGTATATTGGTTTCCTATGGCTGCTGTAACAAAGTAGTGCAAACTGGGCGGCTTAAAATAATAGAAATTTATTCTGTCACAGTTCTGGAGAGAAGAAGTCTGAAATCAAGTGTTAGAATGGCCGTGCTCCTTCTGAGACTCCGGGTAGAATCTTTCTTTGCCTCTTCCTAGCTTCTGGTGGTGGCTGTCAGTTCTTGGTATTCTTTGCTGCTGCATCACTCCAATCTCTGCCTCTGCTATTACATGGCATTTTTCCTTATGTGTCTCTGTCTTCTCTGTCTTCATATGGAGTTTTTTGTTTTTTTTCTTCTTATGGGGACACTAGTCATATTGGATTAGGGTCCATCCTAGTGACCACATCCAAACTTGATTATATCTGCAAACACCTTGTTTCCAAATAAGGCCACTTTCACAGCTACCAGGGGTTAGGACTTTAACATACCTTTTTTGGGAAATACAATTCAACCCATAACATGTAAGTTACATTGAATAGTTTTCCAAATGTTAGACCAACCTTGTATATGTGGGATAAACCCACTTGGTCATGACGTATTATCCTTTTTATATATTGTGGATTTTATTTGCTAAAATTTTATTAAAAATTTTATTCCTAATAAATATTCCTAAGGAAGTAGTCTACATTTTTTTTTCTTATATGGCTTTTGTTTAGTTTTGGCATCAGAATAATGCTGGCCTCATAGAAGTAGTTGGGAAATATTCCCTCCTTTCCACTTTTCTGGAAGAGTTTTTGTGGAATTGATATTATTTCTTCCTTAAATGTTTCATAAATTTACCAAAAAAGCCATATGAATCTTGAGTTGTTTTGTGTGTGGGTGTGTGTGGGGAAAGCTTTTAAGCTACAAATTTAATTTCTTTAGTAGATAAATAGCTATTTAAGTTAGCAATTTCTCCTTGAGTGAACTTTAGTAGTTTGTGTCCATCTTATGAAAGTTGTCAAATTTGTTGGCATAAAGTTGTTTATATTATTCCCTTATTATTATTTTCACATTTATAGAATTTGTAGTGATGTCACCTCTCTTGTTCCTGCTAGCAGTAATTTGAGATTTTTCTCTTATTTTCTGATCAGTCTGGGTGGAGGTTTTTTTATTTTATTGATCTTCTCAAAGAACCCACTTCAGTTTCATTGATTTTTTTCTTTTGTTTTCCTGCTATTTTATTGCCTTCTGCTCTGATCTTTTTTATTTCTGTTCTTCCACTTTGATTTCACTTGCTCTTACAGTAGAATAGGAGCTTATTGATGGGAGATCTTTATTTTCAAAATAGGTGTTTAGCACTATAAATGTCTTTCTGCTTTAGCTGCATCCCACAGATTTAGACTGCCTTAGCTGCATCCCACAGATTTTTATGTAATGTGTTTTCATTTTTATTCACTTTGAGATTCTTTCTAATATCCCCCTTTGAATTCTTTTTTTGGTGGGGGCCGGCAGGGTACAAAATCTCACTGTGTCGCTCAGGCTGAAGTGCAGTGGCACAATCTTGGTTCACTGCAACCTCTGCTTCCTGGGTTCAAGTGATTCTCATGCCTCAACCACTAGAGTAGCTGGGATTACAGGCATGTGCTACCATGCCCGACTAATTTTTGTATTTTTAGTAGAGATGGGTTTCGCCATGTTGGTCAGTCTGGTCTCAAACTCCTGGCCTCAAGTGATCCCCTGGCCTCAGCCTTCCAAAGTGTTGGAATTACAGGCAGGCGCCATGGTGCCCAGCCCATCCTTTGAATTCTTAGTAGCTCATGTGTTATTTAGAAGTATGTTATTTACTTTCCAAATATTTGGGAGGTTTTTCTGGATTCTTTTTGTTATTGATTTCTAGTTTAATTCTACTGTGGTCAGAGAACATACTCTGTATGATTTTTTTTTTTTTAAACCAACTTAGGTATAATTTATATACCACTTTGCATGATTTTAATCCTTTTAAACTTATTGAGATTTGTTTTATGGCTTAGCGTATGGTTTATCTTGACAAATGCTACCTGTGCATTTGAAAAATGTGTATCTGCTGTTATAAAGTGGAATATTCTATAAATGTCAATTAGGTAAGGTTGGTAATAGCATTGTTCAAGTCTTCCGTATCTTCACTGATGATCTGTCTCCTTATTCTATTAATTACTGCATTTTACAGATATTAAATTGTCTGACTATAATTATAAATTTTTCTATTTCTCCTTGCAGTCCTATCAGTTTTGCTTCAGTTACTTTGAAGCTGTCTTATTAGATGCAAACACTCTTAGGATTGTTATGTCTACTTGATAAATTGAAATGTCCCTCTTTATCCCTGGTAATATTCTTTGCTCTGAAGTCTTCTTTGATATTAATATAGCCATGAACATTTAACACTTAAATAGAAATTGGCAAATTTCCTCTCAAAAAGTTTGTCATTACATAAGGTGTTCCCCCATTCTTGTCTGTATCTTGAGATTTTGATATGACCCTTCCTCTAAAAATGTAATGTTTCTTCTGAATTGGGATGAGCTAATGCCTTGCCAGGCCACTGATTCTTTAGCTGCACAATGGTAGCAATTAATTAATAGCAGCTCTGCCATTACATATGTGTGTGCGGGGGTAGGGGAGCAGACCAGGGGTTAGGCACAGGATTAAGGGGAAGAAAGATTTTGAAAAGACAAATGAGAAGTATTTTCATTGTCAGAAAAGGCATAGGCAAAGGGGCATCTTAAGCCAGTTCAAAATATTAGGGCCAGATGAATTAGATCTCAGGGCAGTGAACTTGTGATGTCAGAGTAACTACAGAGGTCTGATAGATGTACTCAAGGTTGGAGACAGATCTGATAGGTGTATCCAAGGTTGGAAACAGGTACTTTTTTTTAATGGGTGAAAAAAAAAAGGAGACTATTTGTGTCAGTGAAGAACGTGATGAGTATCGGGAGCCAGAAAGTGTTCACTAAAAACTAATTTAATTCATTTTTTTTTTTTTTGAGACGGACTCTCGCTCTGTCGCCCAGGCTGGAGTGCAGTGGCGCGATCTTAGCTCACTGCAAGCTCCGCCTCCCGGGTTCACGCCATTCTCCTGCCTCAGCCTCCTGAGCAGCTGGGACTACAGGCGCCCGCCACCTCGCCCGGCTAGTTTTTTTGTATTTTTTAGTAGAGACGGGGTTTCACCGGGTTAGCAAGGATGGTTTCGATCTCCTGACCTCGTGTATCCGCCCGTCTCGGCCTCCCAAAGTGCTGGGATTACAGGCTTGAGCCACCGCGCCCGGCCATTTAATTCATTTTATTTGCTGCTAGGGTTACCCAGTTGGTGGATCTGCATAGGCCCCAGTTGCCTTGGCCCCCAGAGAGAGGTGGAACCAAATAGGTTACTAGAGACAAACAGTTCCCGGAGATTCTGTCTGATGGGTTGCAGTCATCAGCTTCAGACAAGTACCTGGTTTTCCTATTAGGCGTGTTTTAACTCATTAGGTCAGGCCACTACTTCTCCATCTGTCTGGATGAGGCAACAGCAAACAGCGCTCAGCAGACTTTATTAAGTACTCAGGTCTTAAAGACCTTCTGTTTGGTGGGCTCTGCAGTCACTAGAACCACAAACACACTACTGGATAATTATTGTTTAATTATTACTTAAAAACTGATGGGCACAATACAATCACCGCATTAATTACCCCATACAGCATCTGTTTTCTTTTTATAGTCATCCCCACTCCTACCCAGCCCCTCTCCCCACTTTAATTGAAATTCAGCTTGCTGTAACACCTCCTTTCTCCTGGCCAACTGGATGTCTCCATTCACATGAGGGAGAAGAACAAAACCGAGAAGGCCCCAGGGATTAGAGAGTTTTGACAGCTGTCCAAGAGGAGCACGGAGACCCGGGCCAAGTACGGAGGCAGGACAGAGACAAACGAGGGACAAGAGAGTGACGGAGGGAGGGAGAGGTAGGCAGGGAGACATCACAGGAGCATTGAACTGGACAAAGAGTCACAGAGACAGGCGGAGATGTTTAAAGGGGCGCTGAAAAGGGGAAAAGGACGAGAAAAGACAAAAAGGAGAGAAACTGTGGCGAGCTGGTGAGGAAAATGTGAGAGGCTCAGGAGGGCAGGGAGACAGAAGAGAGTTCGTCAGGAAGGAGGGGAAGAAAGGCCGGCCTCTAGGGACAGGTCAGTCCAGCTTGGGGACCGATCTGAAGATCCGGAGAAGGCGGGCGGGCAGCCTGGTGTTCCCCTCACACACCTGGGAGTGGAGTGGGCGGAGCAGGTGGCCGCGGGGCCGGGGGGAGCACTGGCGTCGCGAGCGGAGAAGCTGAGCGCGCAGCGCCGGGGCCGCAGAGCCCCCGGACTAGGCTGGCTTGCGCCCTGCAGCCCCGGGCTCGCCCGGCGGCCCCGCCCCCTCCTCGGCCCGGGCTTTTCCTGCCGAGCTCAGGAAGCCGGCCTAGCACAGCCTCGAACAATAGCTCGGGACTCAGGCTTCGCTCCCGGGGAGGCCGGCGCGGGGAAGCTGGGACAGGGGGCGTCGGCGCCGCCGGGGGCCCGCAGCGAGCCCTCGGCCCGGGCCGGAGCTTCAGTTCAGCTCGGCGCTCCAGGGGTCATTGTTGGCCGGGACTGAGGGAGCGGGAGCCGGGGGAGGAGCTGGGGAGGCGGCGGCTGCGGCGGGAGCCAGAGGGGGAGCCAGAGAGCGAGCGAGCGAGCGAGCGAAGGAGGGAGGTAGCGAGTGAGCGAGTGAGCGAGGGAGGGAGGAGGTAGAGAGACAGGGAGGGTGGGAGGGAGGAGGAAAAATAAAGAGGAGAGAGCGGAGCAGGGCTGAACAATAGAGACAGGCAGACGGGCGAGCAGGAGAGCCAGCTGCCGCTGCTGGGGGACAGCGGGCGCCCAGGCAGCCCGCGCCCCGGCCTCGGTTCCCGGCCCCAGGCAGACAGCAGGCGGCCAGCGCCCTGGGGAAGGGGTACCATGGGGGAGCTGGCGGCAGGCACCCCTAGCCCGCCGCGCGCCTCCGCCTGAGGGAGGCTCGGCGTTCTCTGCCCCAGCCCCACCGCCCAGCGCCCGCCCTCGAAGCCCCCCGGCCGCCAGCTCTGCGGCCGCGGCCGCTGCGCCCCGCGCCCTCCGCCCATCGGGCGCCTAGCAGCCCTCGGCCCCAGGCTTCTCCGGCCCCCGGCTGCCCTCAGACGCCCTCCCACAGTCATGAACCCCCCTGAGGGAGCAGCGGAGGAAGGAGGAGCAGCCGACTCGGACGTGGACGCCTTTTTCCGGACAGGTAAGCTGGGCAGGGCGCGGGGCCCGGGGCTGAAGGCTGCCGCCTCGGACGCGGCGTCTCGGACAAGTTTGGGGAAGGAGGGCTGTTGCTGCCGCGTGCGTGTTGGGGGCCAGTGCCCCCTCGGCGTCGGGACGGGAGTTGCCGAGATTCTGGTTGTTATGGCAGTGCTGGCTGCGTTTGGGGAGGGCGTGGGGGCTGGGAACTCCGCGCCCCTCCGCCTTCATCCCAGTTGCGGGAGTCCGTGTTAGGGAGGCGGGAGGCGGGAGGCGGTCCCCTCGGGCCGCCTTCTCCCGGAGCGCGGGGATGGGCGGTGTTGGCTCACTTTGCAGCGAGCCGCTCCGGCTACCGGCGTCCCGGCCCCTCCCTTGGCTCCCCCTCCCCCGTGCCTGTCAGCGGGGCTCCCGGCGGCAGCCCTGGGCCGGCACCCCTCCTCGCCGTCGGGGGCCCGGGGCCCCGATGTGCACAGAGGGGCGGTGAGGACCCGGAGCCGCGCCGGCTGCAGACTGACAGGAGCGGGGCGGACGACATCGGTCTCGCCTGGTGCGTGTGGTGGGGAGCCGGCCCCTCTGACTTGAGAGGCAGACCCGGCTGGGAGGGCGGTGGGCGCCTCGGACCTCCCCCTGGTCCTCCTCTTCAGTTCTGGGAACGGAGGAGCTATTCATAAGAATTACTCATTCCTGGAAGTGTGAGTTAGCGTCCCTCTCATACACACCCACTAAGTCTCTGCTTGCTGTGAGGTGTAGAGCCCTGAGATGTCTTTCTAGATCTTTGCGCCCCTGCCATCGTCCATGTCCCGGGTCCATTGCTCCTCCTGCTTCCTGGCTACACAGTCCCTCCCGGGAACCGGCACTGATCATCCTTGTTTTCCACCACCTGTGACCCTGTTTCTCTGATGGCCAGGGATTCCCCGTTTCCCTGTACCTGTGGCTTCCACCAGCTTCTGTGTGTAGCTCCCCATCTCCCCACATGTCTGAAACCATTTTGTCTGGAATCTTTGTCCCAAAGAGTCGAGTAAGTTACCGGGGCCCCATGCATCTGCTCTCCCTTTTGGAAAGTTGGATTAGAGGACATGAACTGGTGGGGGTCAGGGGTCAGGTTAGCTCTGGAGGGTCTCTGCACATCCATCTGTTTCCTAACCCTGTTACCTTGCCCTGGAGGTCATCTCTAGGGAAGGGGGTGGGGTGCTTTGTGGGGGAGACTTGTGGCTTTGGAAGTCAAGACTTGATTGGATCATATGTTCATTCTCTAGTTGATGTGCAGAGGAAAAAGCTGGAGGACAGGAGCTGCTGCCAGGGTCTGGGGAAATCAGAGGGAGCCCCTGTCATTCTATTCTGCTTCCCAGGTCTAAGCCTACCTTTCTTCTGTTCCTCCTTCCTTCCCTTCTTCCTCTTCCTGAGACATGGATTATATTTTCTCTCTCTTCTTTCTTCTCTCTCATACACAAACAGCCCGGCGCCCAAAAGCATGGATTCTAAAGAGGTGGAATCTAGGGACAAGGTTCTGGGGGCTAAGTGATATCCAGAAATACTCATTATGAGGACGAGGAAGGGAGATATGGGAACTCATAACTGGGGCTAGAAACAAATTGACCAGTCAATCAAAAACCCAGCTGATCCCTCTTGCCTCCGAACTGGGGCAAAAGTCTGCATTTTCTTAGCTCTGGGGGAAAAATCTTGAAGTGTGAGCCTTTCCACTTTCCCTTTCAGGACCCCACTTTTACCTTTTGGTGCCCACTCCTCTTTCCCCTTTTGTATCATCCAAACACTAGGTCCTGTTCATTTTCTGTTCCAGGCACCTGTAGCAGAGCTCAGTTCCTGGAGGCTTGTTTATTTCTGACAATAAATTCACACAGTGTTAATGGTGTTAATGGCCAATAATAGTCCAATGTGTAACTTTTCCCAGGGCCTTTCAAAACACAACGTATGGCACACATTATCCAACCCTGGCTCAAATCACAAAATAAATAGCAGACTTGAGTCAGTCTCCTGTGGGACTCCTATGTTGGGGATATTCTCCCTTCTCCTTGGGCAGCCCAGTGGCTGAGCTAAGTCTGATGTGCACTTAGTATCAGAGAAAGGTTAAGTCCTTGGGGCATAAGGCTGGAAATGACTGATGACCTGTAACATGTTGCAAGAGGGGGTGGGTCAAGGACTATACCCACCCTGTGTGGCCCTCTATGCTTGGCTCACTGACTCTCACCACACTTGTGGTCTCTAGCCTAGGCTCTTGCTGGGGATTCTTCTTTTTTTGTTGTTAATTTTTATTTTAGGTTCGGGGTAGAAGTGCAGGTTATATAGGTAAACTGTGTATCACAGGGGTTTGGTATACAGATTATTTCATTACCTCAGTAATAAGCATAGTACCTGACAAGTATTTTTTCTGATTTTCTCTGTCCTCTCACCCTCCACCCTCAAGTAGGCTCCTGTGTTTGTTATTCCTCTCTTTGTGTCCATGTGTTTTCACTGTTTAGCTCCCACTTATAAGTGAGAACATGCAGTATTTGGTTTTCTGTTCCTGTATCAGTTTGCTTAGGATAACGGCCCCCACCTCCATCCATGTTGCTGCAAAGGGCATGATCTTATTCTTTTTTATGGCTGCATAGTATTCCATGGTGTACATGTACCACATTTTGTTTATCTAGTCTGCCGTTAATGGGCATTTAGGTTGATTCCATGTCTTTGCTATTGTGAACAGTGCTGCAATAAACATATGCGTTGGTGGAGAGTCTTAAGCTTAGAAAAGCCATATTTCTAAACCTTCTCCCTTCTGATTCCCCATCTCTATGGAATATAGCACTGTACCTGATAGGCTGGATAGATTATAAATGTATTCAATTGAACATCTGAGAAACCTTCAAACAAATTTTCAAAGTCCCTAGCACCAGGGTTACCCTTTTCTTTCTGATGGAAAATTTTGTATGCACAAGGACCAAACTGGAAATTGCTTTGTCAAAATTCTGGCATACTGTGCTTCTAATTAGGCGTATTTCGAATTATTCTGTCATTTTGGTTCCTTACTTGTCCTCTCTTGATTATTTTGGTATTTCAATCCCTTGACCAATTGGTTAAGCTAGATTCCCTAAATCTCACTTCCCTGTGTGCACATGGACACAGACACCCCACCCTACCCAGCCTACTATTCTAGATTGGTAGACTCCAGATTGTCTTCCTGGGAATTCTCTGTGCCAAGCCTGAGAAAGTGCGTTACAATAATTTTATTGATCATACTTAGGAGGCAGAGGAAGGGAGATATGGGAACTGATAACTGGGACCAGAAACCAATTGACCAGCCAATCAAAAATAACTATTCGGTTCTCACTAGAGCCTTCTGCTCTCCAGGGTGCTGTGGAACACAAAAGAAATATTTGAAGTGGTCTATGTTCTCAAATTTTGAAGAAGATTGACAATTACTGTTCAATTAAAGATTAATTGCTGACCATTGTGGTGCTACAAGTTAAAAAGTTGGCAGAACTACAGAGGAGGTGGAACCTAGGGTGGTCCTTGAAGGGTGAATGGAGAACGGGCAGTGGCACATGGGAGTTTGGGCATTGAAGAGCCTGGGCTGACACAGAGGAAGATGTAGGTTAGTGAGGAGTGGGAAACAGGATTGGAGAAGTGGGGCAGGGTCAAATAGGGAGAGTCTTGAAAGCACAAGAGTGGAGACTGGATTTGATTCTGGGGCAGTAGGGAGTCATTATGGATTCTTGAGCAATGACACATCATGAAGAAAGTGGAAAGGTTAATCTGGGGTAATATGATTGAATAAGTGGACAAAAGAAGGGTAGAATCTAGGGAGATGCAGAAGTGATCCGGAGCTGAAGGGGAGGAGCATTGGTCTGGGTTGGTGGCAGAAAGGATGGGGAGTCAGGGATGACCTCGAGACACATTTTTAGAGGTATGAATGTGGGGACTTGTTGATAATCTACTGATGGGGGAGAGGAAAATGAAGCCCATGAGGAAACTGAAGTATGTGGGTTGAGGAGCCCAGAGGACTGACAGTGTCTGACTGATGGACAGGTGTGGGCTGGTTGAAGACAGGAACTGGTTTTGCAGGGCAGATAATGATGTTAGCTTTGGACATGAAGCATGGGGGGCGACTCAGGGAAATCCAGGTGGAGTTGTTTTGTCAGCAGTTGGAAATGTGAGACCCAAGACAGGAGCATGGCTGGAGGCTAGGGCTGTTGATGTTGATTTGGAAGGTTGGAGGCAGCTGAAGCTTTGTGAATGCATCTGCTCTCAGAGGGAAGGAGTAGAGGAAGAAAGGGAAGGGTGCAAGTTAGATTTTGGCGTAGAAATTCTGATTGCAGAAGTGGCAGCAGAGGAGACTTGATCCTGGAGACCCCAGGGAGTCAGTGTGGGCTCTGATGTGATGACAGGCTGCAGACAGGTTGAGCAGGAGGAGTGCTGGGGCATGGTGAAAGAAAGACCCTGCGCGCTCCAGGAGCACAGGATTAGAAGAGGTGTTCAGAGGAGGGATTTGCGGTGGTGAGTGGGAATCAGCTACTTGCAGAGTTTATCAGTGAAAGGAAAAAGAGGTATATGCTTAGCCAGAAGGGACATTAGTATCCAGAAAAGGAATTTTTGTTTTTTTGTTAGAGTCACAGCAGGTTTGGAGGTGGCAGGGAGAAAATGTGTGGAGATAAAAAACTGAGGAGGCTAGAACGAGTGTAGAGTTTGATACCTGAAGAAATGAGATAAGAATCGGTTCCCTAACAAAAATAAGAGCTTAGCTTTGGTGAGCAGCAGAAAAACCTTTTTCTTTAAGGTGCAAAGGAAAAAAGTAAGAAGATAAATGAAAAGAGAGTGATGTGGAGATATTTTCTACCTCTGTCCTTCTGTTGAGCATTGCTTCTGTGAATCTAGACATTTTCAGTTGAAGTGTTTGTGGTTACTTGGGCTTCGGCCAATCTCAAACTCAACTCTGTCTTTCCAGCTTTCCAAACTAGCTCTTCCTCTTGACTTTCTTAATTCTATAAGTGACATCTTCACTCTTCCAGTCATGATATTTAAAACCTTGGTATTGTCTGTGAGGAATCTCTCTGCTCCAACAAACCCTGTTGGATTATCTTTCATAGTTAGCCCTTGTTGTTCATCCACAGGGCATGGCCCCAGGACAGGCCCCATATGCCCCCCATGGACTCCTTTCCTGGCCCTCATTCTCATCCCTCGGAAGCTGTTCCCTTAGCCCCACTCTAAGTTGGACCTGCGGACACTTTACACTTCCTAAAGCACTACTTTCATCACACCACTGCTTGCTGCTTGGACCTTCAGTGACCCCCTAGTGCCTTCAGGGTCAAGTGTCGACCTCACAGCTCAGCTCCAGCCAGGCTGCTCTCCACACACTGTCCAAGGGCGCCTGCATTCACAGTCTCCTTGGATCAACCACCCCGGCACCCTCCAAATCCAACACAGTCTTTAAGACTTGAGCCCTACCTCCTTCTGGGAGCTTTCACAGCTCACGATGGATGACAGCCCTTTGAATTACTCACTGTCTGTACTCATTTTCTCACTTCATCGGTATTGTATTGTTATTTAGCCTTTTCATACATGAAGACTTGTCTCCCCCGTTGAATTTATTTGTTCTTTGGAGGTAAGAAAAAGGATCTTTTTAAAACCTTGTGATTAATCAAAAAACACCTCCTCACAATATAAAGCAAACTTGGCAAAATATAAGCAGCTATTGAATCTAAGTGATGGTTGGTTTGTATTCTCTGTATGATTCCTTAAACATTTTTCTTAAATAAGAACCCTATCACATCTAGATAGGGAAACTTAAACTGTTGTCATGTCCAGGTCATATAGAAGGGAGATTTTGGAATAACAATCTATGTTTGTATGCAATTCTTTGAGTAAATATCACCGCCCAGTCTGTACATTGCCAGGTACCTAAAAAGGGAGGAGTCTCTTACTTCCTGAGCTTTCTTTTGCAGCAAAGGAAAAACATCTTTTTTTTTTTTTTTTTTTTTAAGTTATGCTTGATGCTCCAGAGTGTAAACATGACGCTTAATTTAATGCTTATTGTCCCTTCTTGATCTCCTCCACTTTCACCCATTATGAACTGGGCTTTTGGTCACCCCATTTTTCAGGAGCCTTTGGGGGAGTATTGGGAAGACTTTGTGGTTCCTGAGAGGGAATGTTGTTAATATTTCTAATGCTATATTTTTTATAGGCTATTTCTACTATTAATATATTTTAGAACATATGAGTGACATCCAGGTCCACCTCTATAAGATTTGGCAAACTTTGCTTCATCCTTGTGCCACAAATCACCAATAACTTTATTACTGGTACATTCTGTCCCATCGTATTTGATAATCCCTTGAGGGATGAAAGGCGGTTTTAGAATAAACTGAAGCTACAGAAAGAAATTAGCTGATAAGTAAGAAAATCTTCCTGACTATAAATAAAATCAGTACAACACTGTAACCGGTGAACTAGAGGTTCTTCTTAGATGTTGGAATTGAACACTTTTTACTTTTCAAAGTTTTCTCTAGTTCTGGTATTTGATAGTTTACTGCTGGAGGTGGGCAGTATGGTGTAGCCCAGTGGTTCTCAACAAGGGCAATACTCCCCTTCCCACCCCCCATCACAGAACATTTAGCAATGCCTGGAGACATTTTTTTGTGTGTGTGTCATAACCTGGGGAGGGTTTGCTACTGGCATCTAGTGCATAGAGGTCAAGGGTGCTGCTAAGCATCTTACAATGCACAGGACAACAAATAATTATCCAGCTCCAAAATGTCAGTAATGCTGAGATGGAGAAACCCTGGTATAGCTAGAGGATGATAGGCTTTGGATGGAATAGGTTCAGCACTAACTAGGGGTAGGATCTTGCATTAATTATTTAGTATCTCTCATCCTCATCTTCTGCAAAATGGGACTGATAAGGCTTGTTTCACAGGTTGAGAGGATTAACTAGGAAAAAAAACATGTATGGAGCATCTAGCGGTCTCTGACACAGTAGAAGCACAAGAAATCCTAGTTATCCCTGTTGTTTCTGCTGTTTTAATTATTGAATGTGATGGACAGAGGCTGAAGGTCTCTTGAAGGCGTGCTGGGCAGGGCTTTTGACATGGGATGTG
Source organism: Chlorocebus sabaeus (assembly GCF_047675955.1). Classification (NCBI taxonomy): domain Eukaryota; kingdom Metazoa; phylum Chordata; class Mammalia; order Primates; family Cercopithecidae; genus Chlorocebus; species Chlorocebus sabaeus. The sequence goes on from NC_132925.1 coordinate 43,691,143, forward strand.
AGAGGGTGCCAGAGAGGCAACATGATGCAGTGCAGGGAGCCTGTGTGTGGCGTCAGAAGGCTAGGTTTTGGGCCTCGGCTCTCTTTCATTCATTCATTAAATCATTTGTTTGAAAAATATTTATCAAGTGTTTACTATCGTCATGTACCACGCATGCTATGGGAGTATATAAAGCCATTTAAAACAGAATGTAGAACAGGAATGGAAATGGATATAAATATACACCCTCTGGGAGCACTTGGATATAAGGGGTTAAAAGGGGAGGAAAAAGTGTATGAAGGAGGCCGAGAAGGCCAGACAATAGAGCAGGAGGTAAACACTCCATTTTGCTCTCTACTTACATGAATAACTTGGGCAAATGACTTTAACATCTGTGTAAGATGAGGATAATAGCCCCCCTGCCCCGACCCTTCCCTTATAGAGCTGCTGAGAGACTCAAATAAGATACTGTATCTGAAAAGTCTTTATAAGTTGTACAGTGCTATCCAAAAATACGTAGATCTTTCCAAGTTGAACATTCTGTTACTCTAGATGCCTCTTCTGACAAGTATTATCTTATTTAATCTGACTTCCATGGGACCTTTCCAGTCCAGGAAGAGATGCAGTTATTCTCATTGTGGTTTCCCAAGGGGACTGGATGGGTCACCCTTTTACAGCAGGTCAGGGGACCCCTGTTTTCTCCTCCTCTGCATAAGTATAAGAATGCCAGTGCTCCAGTCCCTGTCCGGGTCTTGGGGCACGTGGCTCGATCCATCTGGAGACGGTTCTTGGTTCTTACTTCTGCTGAGCCTCAGGTGTGCACAGAGAATCAGGCCCTTCCTGCCTTTTCTCTGTCTGCGTGCAGTTCAGACTCCTCCTACCACTCCTTTGTGCATGAATGATTGGCAGCAAAAATAACTAGGAAATGACTGACAGCCACAGAGCTGTTGGATCAATAGAGCTGTTTGAAATTGTGTCTGCCTAGGAGAAAGGGAACAGAAAGAATCAAATGGGTGGACAGAGGAATTAATTCAGGGAGGTAAAGAAGAAACTGTAGGAGAATTAGCTTTCTCTCCTCCCCATCTGCCCCATCACATTATTAGAAGGGAGCTGGACACTAGCTAGGGAACATGGATGCAACAGATAAACAAGTATAAGTGAAAAGTGGCAGACACTCTGTACACTTAAGGGAGTGGCTACTTCTCCTTGATCTGGGACATATGATTGGTATGGTTTGGATAGGGAAGACAGAAAGTGTTGTGATCCCAGGTTAAAACAGCATTGAAAGGAGGTGTGAATATTCATAGCATATTTAGGGGCAGTAAATGGTCCAGTTTATGTGACTCAGAGGAGGCTGGTGGAGGATCAATGGGAGATGAGACTCAGGAGGTGGCAACCAGGTTGATTAGTTGATTGCTTTATCAGACATTTACTAGGCTCCTAGATCATGAAGGCGTTGAATGGAAGGCCAATGAATTTGGTCTTTCAGCAGTTGACTCTGGGAAGCCACTAAAAATGACATGATCAGAAAGATAAATCTGGCAGCCCTGTGGAGGGCCCATTGGAGTAGGGGAGGGACTGTTGGTTGGGGATGGGTTAGGAGATCACTGCGATAGAGGAGGGTCTGAACTTGCGAAGCAGCAGCAGAAATGGAGAGGAGGGGATGGATATGAGTTACTTCAGGAAGTGGAGTCTATAGGACCTGGCATCTTGGATGCTGATGTGTCAAGAAAGAGATAGGAACCCAAGATTATTCCAAAGTTTAGAGTTTGAGTGACTGGGAGAACAGAGGTACCCTTAATGAAAGTCAGGAGCTGGGAAGAGGAGGAGCAGCTGTGGGGAGGCAGGGGAAGAGGGGAGATTTGGAGAATTTGCTTTGGGACATGTTGCATTTCAGGTGTCAGTGAAATAGCTAAGGGAGGTGTGGATTCAGTAGGCGGATAACGAAGGGAGTCTGGAGCTTTGGAGGGAGGCCAGATTTGGAAATATAGATTTGGGAGCTATCTGAAAGAAGTTGTGGCTGGAGCTATCAAAATAGATGATATAATAAATGAAAAGCATACACAGAATTAAGGGCAGAGTGCCAAAGACAGAATTGTAGATACAGGGGTATCTACGTTGGGCTGTGGGAGAACAGATGCAGAAGGGCTGGAGGAGAACCAGGAGAGAGCAATACTTAGGAAAATCAGGTGATCAACAGGATTTAATGCTGCAGGAAAGTTGAGGGAGATGGGAACTGAGCAAATACCATTGGTTCTGGAGACTAGGAGATCATTGGTAATCTTTGAAATAGCAGTTTCAATTGCGTATGGGAGGTGGAATCCAAATTCCAAGGGGAATGAGGAGTGAGCGCATGGGGAGGAAGTGGTGGGAGTGCATATAGATGGCTCTTTGGAAAGGTTTGACTGTGAAGGGAAGATTAAAAATAGCAAGGTACTTGGAGATGGGGAGCAGAGTTGAGGGGAGGTTTTTTTTAGGAGAGAAGATATGCGAATACCTAGGGATGGGGAAGAGGGAGAAGGCAGGCATGAGGAAGATACTTAATATTTAGAAAAGACAGAAGTAATTGATAGAGGAAGGTCCTGGATGAGCCTGGAGGGGTGGATCTCAAGGTCAGCTTTGGGCCAGAGGAGGATGCTTCTTTCTTGGACACTGGAGGGAAGGCGGACCTCAGTGAAGTAGCTGGCTGGCAAGGACCGGTGGGCATAATATTCCAGATTGACAGCTCCAGGAGAGAGAGCATCATCTGGCTGGAAGACTCAGAGACTAGTGGCACCATGCTTAGGGAGGGTAGTGCAAGCTGAGGCAGCTGTGAAATGGGTGGGCTGAGCCTAGAAGGCTCTTGGGCAAAGAAGCTAAGAAGCCAGGCTGGGAGATCTAAAGTTAGCAATCCATTTAAAAGTGCTGGTGGCTTTCTTTTGCAAGCTTAGGTGGGACTGCTCTAGGCTGTAGTAGGGTCTGCAGAATCGCCTCCTACAGAGTATGAGTCAGAAAGGCAAGTGGGGAAGAAGTAAGTGAGGAGAGAAGAGAGGGAGGGAAACTCAGGCAAGATGGTATCTGGGCAGCCTGCTTAGGAGGGGTCAGTGTCTGGCCATCAAGGTGCTGTATCAGTGATGGGATTTGCTCATGAATTTCCAGTTTCCATAGTGTCTCTTGAAGTCCTAGAAGAAAGTGGAAGCAGGTTAGGGCTCATGAAAGAGCCCCTTGCTCATTCTTCTCCATGAAGTGAAATCCTTCACACAAGAGAATATGCCATACTCTTTTTCTTGGCCCCAAACACTCATTCCACCCCTTGTTTCAGGGGCCGACCCAAGAGGAAAAGCCCTATTTCATCAAAGACCCTTCCGAGGGCTGGCGAGTAGGAATCTGGGTGTTGCTGCCACCAAAGGATGGATTGTGGGGAACCAGACTTATCTTGCCTAGAACACAAAGAGGTGGGAGTTTCCTTAAGTATAGACCAGTTCCAGAATCACAGAATCTTGGAACAGAAACTTACTTGCTTTGTGACTTTGTGCAAGTTATAATTATTCCAAGCTTTAGTTTATAAATCTGTAAAATGGGTAAAAAAATTCTTGCCTTTCAGTGGGCGCCTGTAATCCCAGCTACTTGGGAGGCTGAGGTAGGAGAATCACTTGAACCCAGGAGGCGGAGGTTGCAGTGAGCCAAGATCACGCCACTGCATTCCAGGCTGGGCAACAGAGCAAGACTCTGTCTCAAAAAAAAGAAAAGAAGAAAAGAAATTGCTCATGTTAATAGATACATTGTGATAGTTATATTCATATTGTGAATAGTAATGTAAATAGGATTATATTACTAGTAATATGGTACTATATATTACTAGTATGACATATTACATGTATAACATATTATGATTATGTTACTAGTTAGATGAATCCCTTTATTTTCAAAATCATGAAAACTGATTCCCTCCTTCTTTCCTTCTCTTCCTTCTCATCATTTTCTTCATTTTCTTCCTTCTCTTCCTTCATTTGATAACAGTATGGAGATAGTGTTATGATTTTTAAACTTGCAGTTACAATTATTCCAAGGCTTGACAGGCAGGGACTAGGGATGAGGCTAAAATCTCCATCTTTTATACTCTTACCCAGCCCAGGGACAATGGGCATCTATGGGGTGGGGGCACAATATTGAGTTGGCAGCTGGACAGTGGGCCTAGAAGGGGACCTGGGAGACTGGCAGATGGTTAATTGGATGTGACAAAAGAGGGCTAGGAGGAGGGGTCTGGGCTCCTGGGGGATTCCTGTCTCTGACTACTTACTGTCCTGAAATGAAGTGGTGGGGAAAGGGAGGAGTGGCTCCAGGAACAGTTGGGGAAAAGATTGGCAGGACTCCATGTCAGGGTGTGGCAGTGGAAGGACAGAACACCGTAGGGAGTACTGTCACAGCTTTAAGTCAGAGGGATAGTGCAAGATTTTAAGCCTCTTCTGTGTACACCAGTGCTTTGGCACATAACATGCTCAGATACTTGGATGTAAAGAGACGCTTAACCAAAGATTGTAACAGTACAATTTTCTAGTCATTCTTCATGATCCCAACCACTGAGTTTTGACAGCTAAGTATCATTCCTTTTGATGGGAATTGGAGAAAGAACTAATCAATTTTAGCAGAGTACTGGATTTCAGTGAGCAGATCTCTTCATTTATTTTTATACTCATTTATTGAAGTGTCAAACACCAGCTGTGCACCTACTAAGTGCCAGGCACTGGGGGTACACAGACAAGTTATAAATAGTCTTTCCCAAAAGGAGGTTAACAGCCTAACTGTCGGGCAGGGGTGCCTGATACATAAACAGATGATTGCAGTGTAGTATGATAAGTGCAGTAAAGACAAATGCACACTAATGTATAGAGGAAGGATCAACAACTTGACCCAGATGGGTGTGGGGAAGATTCATTGAAGAGGGAGTGCTTGGGCTGAAATGGATGAAAAGGTAGTACAAACAAGAATAATGAGCATAGACCAGTATTCAAGAAACTTGGTAATAAAAGTAAGGAGACAAATAAGATGGTAATCAAGAGGACATTTTGGGGTTACTGATATTGTGCTGCTTCTAGACCACAGGTGTGTTTCTTTTGTGAAATCTTTTTTTTTTTTTTTTTTTTTTTGAGACAGAGTCTTGCTCTGTCGCCCAGGCTGGAGTGCAGTGGCCGGATCTCAGCTCACTGCAAACTCCGCCTCCCGGGTTTACACCATTCTCCTGCCTCAGCCTCCCGAGTAGCTGGGACTACAAGCGCCCACCACCTCGGCTGGCTGGTTTTTTGTATTTTTTAGTAGAGACGGGGTTTCACCGTGTTAGCCAGGATGGTCTCTATCTCCTGACCTCATGATCCACCTGTCTCAGCCTCCCAAAGTGCTGGGATCTTTTGTGAAATCTTAATGATCTGTAAACTTATATGTGCAGTTTTATGCATGTATATTATTCTTCATTCAAAAATTTTAAAAGGTTATCAGGTCCAGTGAAGTTATTTTTTTCTTTCAGATCAAGAAAAAGCTTTGAATGTTTGAAAAAGTCATAGGAAGAGACAATGATAGAGACTCAAAGTGTTAGAAGGTGGTATATGCGTTAGCAGAGGGTACCACGGTGGGTACCAGCTTCCCCCAAAATTAGAAAAGAATGAGATTTGTGGGCAAAGAGGTTATCTCTGGAATGGGTGGTCACCTTTTCTTCTGTGGCTATGTGGAAAGACCAGGTGTTTTTCAGGTCAGATGCTAGAGCTCCTATTAAGCTAACCTCAGTCATCTTAGTGAATGGGAGCCAAGGTCATCTGCAAGCACTGGGAGATGCTGCGAGCCTGGGAAGACAAGAGATGGATTGGATCCATTTTCTGGAGAATGAGTGGGAATTGCATAAAAGAATGATCTGTTCAGTTGATTTCAGAATGGGCTGGGTATGCCTGGTTCTGACTCTTGCTCAGCCCTGGAGTCTCTGGAGCGGGGAAAGAAATAGTGTTTTTGGCTGGTGATTTGGACGAGATGTCTGGGGTGAGGATGAGGTGTGCACTTCACTTGTTTGAATACTATTCTCTTCCCCAAACCTTATGGAACATTGATGGCGTTAAGGCCTTTTGAAGGCCCTACTTTGGAAAATGTTTATGTCTGATTTCTCCAAGTAGGTTGTACACACCCTTTGCTCTGGAGTTTTCTGTATTCTTGTCAATGCCCAGGTTAGTGCCTTGCAAATACTACTTACTCCATTAATATTTGTTGGCCCAATTTTTTTTTTCAAAAAAACTACTTATTGGTGTCTAGGCTATTTGGGAGTTTTATAATGAAACACTGTGCTAAGGAAATATGTCTTCTTCTTTGGTTCTTTTTGTTTTGTTTTGTTTTGTGGACAGGCAATTCTGCTTTAAACAAAAGACCTATGAAGTCAACATTGTGAAATACAGCTGTTGTGTGGATTAATTAGAGGGGATTCTTTTTATCACTTGCTTATAAATATTCACATATTTCACAGGCACCGGAAAAATATTCACTCTTCTTTTAGAAAGACCCAAGTAGGAAAGTTCAAGCATGCAAATGGACCAGCTAATTAATATTTAGTGAGTGTCTGCCATGTGCCTAGTGTTATGCCAGATACTAAGAGGGCTAATGAAAATGGCTATCACATGATCTTTGTCCCTGAAAAATTCATAGTCTTGTTGAATTAGGAAAATAATGGCTAATTGGAGAAAAATCAGAAAGGGAGTTTTAGTCATTCATTGACTCATTTAATATGTATTTATTGTCTATAAGCTAAGAGATAATTTAAGTAAGTGGTAAAATAAGGTTTTATTTAGAGATACTCAATTTTAGGTATACCTTCATAGAATACTTTTTATATTGAAGTTTTTAAAAATATAAAACATTATTTTAATGCTGGCTAACTGCAGGCCATTTGAAAAATGTGATGAAGTATAAAGGATAGAAAAGCCACTGTAATTCTTCTATCACCCAGAGAGAACCCGTTTGCTGATATGAGGTATTTCCTTCTAGTCCTTTTTCCTATGTGAATTTTCTCCCTTGATCCATGGTTTGTTTTTCAATTTTTGAATGAAGATGAAAAACAAATGAAGGGGGTAGAATTTTTCCAAAATGAGGTCATTTTTTCCAACTAACTTAAAGGTATGATACATTCCTATACATATGTCTATTGAACAAAGGAAGATGTTTATAAGCCAATTGACCTTTATATGGGGGAAATACAGGAAGACAGAGGATCCATTCATTGTTTGGAGGGGTAAAGGTATTGACACTGTTTTAAAAAATATTTACACAGAACAAAAGTACAAGATATATGGTCAGAGTGAATACTCTTTCTCCCTCTTCCTCCCTTATGTTTAGATAAATTCAACAGATACACGCATGCACCTGTTGCATATACATCTTTATACAAATTAATAGCTTTTTTTCATTTAACAAAAAGAGGATCATGCTATACCTGTTATTCTGCAACTTGTTTTTATCATTTTGTAATCATGGACATTTTTCTATGTCAACACCTATAGTTTTACCTCATTTTTTTTGTTCTTTTTGTCTTTTTGAGACAGAGTCTCACTCTGTTCCCCAGACTTGAGTGCAGTGGCGCGCTCTCGGCTCACTGCAAGCTCCACCTCCTGGGTCCACGCCGTTCTCCTGTCTCAGCCTCCAGAGTAACTGGGTCTACAGGCGCCTGCCACCACGCCCAGCTAATTTTTTTTTTTTTTTTTTTTGTATTTTTAGTAGAGACGAGGTTTCACCATGTTAGCCAGGATGGTCTCGATCTCCTGACCTCATGATCTGCCTGCCTCAGCCTCCCAAAGTGCTGGGATTACAGGTGTGAGCTACTGCGCCTGGCCACCTCATTTGTTTTAACAGTTGTGTTACATTCTATTGTGAGGATGTGTTACTTTATTAAACCATTCTCCTAATGATAGACATTTATAACCCAGATTTTCTGTGGACCGGTGTTTGTTCTGGGACATTATTTGGTCCAAAGAGTAGCAAGAAAGGCCATTCATTTTTTTGATCTTGTTCAAAGGTGACTGTAGGACAACTGTAGGTTTGTGCTGTTTTCTCTGCCTTTATCCTCAGGAGAGAGGAAGAAAAACCAGTCCCTGTTCTCTGAAGGATAACTTTTTGTGTAATGTTTAAGGACACTTTTGTTAGTGACATTTAAATAAATGGTAGAGGCCATTCTTGACCTCTTTTTCAGTGTGCCTTAGGAGCCAGATTTGCAGTCTCAATTAGCCAAAAAAGCCGCATCTATTCTTGAACTTGAATGTAAGTTAATTCCAATACCACAGTTAGCTATGGCAGCACTTTAGATTGTGTATGCAAAAGCCATAGCCTGTTCTTGGCTAGGAGACTCCAAGGATGTCATTCGGGAGACCTTGGTTTCTAATTCAGCCCACCACTAAATAGCTCTGTACCTTGGCCAAACCTGGTAATAGGCCTGTTTTTACAGATGGGATCTCTCTTTCCTCATTCGAAGAAAGAGGTAAACATACTTGCCCTGCCATACCTCATAGGAATAGTATGAGATAAAGTGAGATGATAGAAAGAAAATGCTTTGGAAAAACAAAATGCTGACTAACTGAAAAGGGATTTTGTCAGCTGCTTCTCTGGGGTCTCCTTTGGTTTTGAGTGTGGTTGAAAGCTGAGCTGGGCGACTCAGATGGGAGTGACAGCCTGTACTGCACTTGAGGACTGTACATTTTTTCGTGTCTGGTAGGAAATTGGCAGCACTAGAAATGGAGTGAAACTTTTCATGACATGTTCCATTTGCTTTTGGAAAAGAGACGTGTGTATGAGAGAGGAAGAGTAGCTCATCTAACTGCCAGAATAGCTGAGATTTTCTTTCTGGTGGGTAACAGTGTAGTTCAGTTGCACACTTACTTCTTATTACCCAGATGTGCAAAGAAACTGTAGCTTTTCAAATTTTCTAAAGTGGAGCCGGTGTTTCTGATAAGCCCCCACCCCCATTTTGCTAGTTTATAATATATTATTCTTTTTTCTGGATTAATCTCTTTTGGATGACTGTTTCTTTTAGGTAAATTGCTCAGTTGCTCAGATTTTTCTCATGTTCCTCCACTTCTCTTCAGAGTGGGATCTGAGTGCATAGAGGTGTTTACATGAACTTAGGTGGTAGTGATGGGAGCAAAGGAAGAAGGGTGCTTGGAGCCAAGGCAAAATAGCTAGATCCCACTGGTCTTTGCTTTATGGAGGTAGGGCTGGTCTGATGACCTCTCTTGTTTTTTGGAATATTGTGCTAATACCCAGCACTAAAATTTATGTCCTACTTTTTGCCTATGGGGTCAAAGACCCTACATATAGCAGCCTCTTAGTCCTGACTCCAGGCCTTTGCCCAGTCACTGACTGAGTACTATCAGCAGGGAACAAAGAAGTGTATGGATCCCAGCATGCTCAACACCAAGTGTGAGAAGACAGAACCTCTGCACTTGGCTCCCTAACTAGACACTCACCTTGGCCAGTGCTGTGTTTTCATCTGTTCACCACCATCCTCTCCCCTCCACACCACACTTGGTGAAAAGGTAGGCATTTTTCTAGAGGCCTTCAACACCTCAGGAGTAGCCTTAGGGTTCTCAGTGAGTGCCATCACAACTATTAGGATATTTCTAAAGCTGTTCCCTAAACTCTGGTTGAGCCTTGAGGTGGGAGTATATATAGTGGAGCCTAAGACCCTGGTATCCGATCTAGACTGAATTTTTCCCATGTTCCCCACATGCCTGAGGAAAAGGGCTTTCCCTCTTTCCTTATGGCAGGGATCTCCCCTATGTCATATCTTCAGTACTCTTTCTCTCTCTGGTTTAAAGAAAACCTTAATGGTCAAGTCCACCCAGGCTGTATCTTAATATGTTAGTGGGAGCTTGAGAATTCAAGCTGCATACTAAAAAAATCCTATTTTGGATGTCAACAGCTGAACATTGACGCTTTCTCTTTGCCTGCTGCTATAACTATCCTAAACTTCCTTGAGGCAAATAGATGCTTCTGGCAGAGTAAGGAGGAGGTTAAATATATATAAAGACATGCAAAAGAGGAAAGTACATTATATTTTAAAAAGTATTACCCTAGTTAAAACAATAATTTGGGGGAAGAAAGGTTTAGAAATGAGGCTCCCAAGATTGCCTTCATTGGGATTCCATGTATATACATGTACATGCTTATTTGCATGTAAACATGCAAGGGTGTGATGTTGTTGATTCTTCCAGCAAGCATGTAGTGAGCACTTGTTACAGATCATGTTCAGAGGGGCATATGGCACAGTCTCTGTCTTCAAGGAGCTCCTGGTCTTAGGAGAATGATGGAGTGAAGATGGATTACATTATAGAGCTGCATGGCTGAATTCTGCTTTCTGAGACGTTGGTGTTTTCGTCTGATAAATATGACTAATGGTTGAGCTAGGGCCTTTAGTGGGTCTGGTTTCTCCTTACCTTGCTAGGATCTGCTTTCCAAGTCTCTTCAACTTTTGACAATGACAAGTTCTAGTTACTTTTGATTTTCTCAAATAAAGTGAATTCCTTTAACATCAGTCTGGGTTTTCATGAACATATGTTCTATAGCAAGGATGTGCTAAATAAAACCAATTTTAATCAGTAATAAATCAATGGAAGAAATGAAGCCCAAATTAGATTTCCTGCTCTTCTGCTTCTGTGGTGGTGGAGTTGTTTGGTTGCTGTTATTTTCATCCAAAATTCTTTCACCTCTTTTGATGCAGGAAAACTTTTGTATTTTATACACTATACTCAATCCAGGGCTATGGAGTTCAAACAGCACTAGGGGCTGTGAGCAGTAGTTCTACTTTGACTGGTGAATCTGGGAACTCTGTCCCCTGTGAAGAGGGGGAGAAACTGGTAGCCTGGCAAGTCAAGCCAGGCGGGGCAAGTATGGAGCAAAAATAACACAACAGGTAAGTGGCAGAGTCAGATGGTTGGGTTCCAGTGGAAAGAGCAGTGGGCTGGATTTCGGAAGAACAGTTATTACTGCCGAGCTTGGGCAAGTGTCTCCCTCTCTGAGGCTTAGGGGAGAGTTGAGCTAGAAGATCTCTAATGCGTCTTCCATCTACAATATTATGAGCTGAATGGAGAGCAGGTGGGGGGACAGGGAAGCCCAGGGGCATAGGAACCAAGTGGTAAGTGGTTTCAGGACCTTTATGCCTGATTCTCTGGAGACTTTACCCTTTTGAGGTCTTTCATTTCTGCAGCTCAAGACTACTTGGTCAGTCCTCCTGATGCCGGAACTCAGAGGTGATCCAGCATCCTTATATGGTGAATAGGGGCACTAACCCCCTTGGGGAGAATCATCCTGATAGTCAGCAAATTAGTGGCTTCACACTATTTTGGTTCTTAGAATCTTTTCAAAGAACCATGTTTCTGGGGTTTCTGGGCCTGCATTAAAAAGCCTACACTTCCTCAGCCTTTTCTTTTGGATTCCAAGTCTGTGTGCCTGAACATCCTAGATAATGCCTTCATCAGGGACCACCTTTCTTCTGGCTCTTCCAAGATACAGAGAGGACTAACTTATTCATCTTCCTGTCAGCCCATGTCCTTGAACTTTTCTTCTTTTGCATCAGATACAGAAGATGGTAAAAAGCAGTCCAGAATCTTCTTTTCTTAGGGTATATGCAAACCCAGCCCAACTCCAGCATCTCAAAAGGAGAAATAGGGTAAACTGCCATCTTGGCTTTCTTACATTTCCTTCCACGCAGAACTCTCCTTTATTCCACATTTTCTAGAGCTTTAGAGAATTTACATTTTGGTAGAGGGAAACATACTTGATTTCTAAAACGTACACTAAAGCATTCCAGTTATATGATACGACTATAGTAGTTGATAGCACAGACATAAACGAGGAATGAAGTCTATGTTGGTGGATATGGTGGTTGTCGTAGAGTAGGAAATGATTGAATGACATTTGGAAGAGGGATTCATTATCCATAGTGACGAGTGGGGAGAGGCATTCCTAGCAGAGGAAGAAAGGTGAGCAAAGGGAGAGAGTTGTGTAAACATCATGGAGAATTAGAGGATTGTAGGGAGACAGGGACTAGAGAGACATATGAGGTCTTGGATTTTCTCAAGAGTTGGATTTTATATACTAGGATTTGGATTCTATTTTTAAAGATATGGGGTCTTGCTGGGTCACACAGGCTGGAGTGCAGTGGCACAATCATAGCTCACTGTAACCTTGACCTCCTGGGCTCAAGTGATCCTTGCACCTCAGCCTCCTGAGTAACTGGGACTCCAAGCATATGCCCGACTCTGGATTTGGTTTTATCTTGTAAGCACTAGAGAGTTATAAAAGACTTTTAAAAATTGAAGTGATGGAATAAAAAAATCTAATTTGGAAGGGATAATATGGCATTGGAAGGACAAAATTGGAGATAGAAATTCTACTTAGGAAACTACTGAAATATAGTTCATGATACAAGCAATTTAATGGTAGGGGTATCTGCAGGATTTAATGTCTAGTTGATGTTGGGATTGAAGGAGAGGTGAAGTCTCAGACAACCTCCAGGTTTTGGCTTAGGTTGTGGGTGAAGTCTCAGACAATCTCCAGGTTTTGGCTTAGGTTGTGGGTGAAGTCTCAGATGATCTCCAGGTTTTGGCTTAGGTTGTGGGTGAAGTCTCAGATGATCTCCAGGTTTTGGCTTAGGTTGTGGGTGAAGTCTCAGATGATCTCCAGGTTTTGGCTTAGATTGTGGGTGAAGACTGATGATGCTTTCACCAAGCCTGACATCATAGGAATCACGTAGGAGTATAGGAACACTTCACATGCTACTATAGCTTTCTACTGTAAAAGGGTTTAGCACTGCTCCATTCTTCAAACTCTTTACATATTTTGAATACAAAACATTAAAAAAAAAAACCCAGAGTGACTGATGGTTGGACAATTATATATTCGGACAACTTTTCCCACAGGTGGAGCAAGTCTGCGTGCTTACGTGTGCATATATGTGCTGTGTGCATGCACATGATGTTGCTCATGCTTTGGATATGAATGTGTGTGCTCCTTTGGTCATGTTGGATTCTTGACACAATGTCATTTTTCAGCATTAAAATTCCCGTCACCTAGCAGAAGTGCTCCCTTTAAGATCCATTTCCGCTTGGCTCGTTGTGCATAAACATTCCAGTGGGATTGATTGCTTGTGTCAAATTAATTTTTTCCCTTCCCAGGAACAGTGTCTGCCATGTGCAAAATGGGGAAATCCCCAGGCCTCTAGCCAAATGCAAGGCTCAGATATAGGGGTAAAGTCAGGCTTGGGTCAAGAATTGTTCTAGATAAGCCACAGAGCCTGCATCTGGATACTTAAGCTAACCTTCCCATTATGCTTTGTGACTGTTTCTAGACAACAGGAAAACCCTAAGCGGGGTAGAGATGGCTGCATATGAGAGGCTTGGGTCTTTTTAGCATCAGCTGCAGTACCACGTCCTCCTCTATATCTTCCTTTTGCTGCTTTGTTTAAAAGGCTGCAGAGGCCGTGTGTTGTGGCTCCCACCTATAATCCCAGTACTTTGGGAGGCCAAGGTGGGAGGATCACTTGAACCCAGGAGTTCAAGACCAACATGGGCAACATAGCAAGATCCCATTACTTAAAAATAAAAATAAAAATAATAAAATAAAATAAAATAAAATAAAATGAAATAAAATGAAATGTTGCAGAAGCCTCTGGAGGCAGATGGAGAACATGCTAAATATCCTCCTTCCCTACTTGACTGCTATGCAAACTTCACAGAACTCTGGGGTAGTTTTTCCTTCAGTTCCAGTCCTGACACTTCCCTGAAGCTATGGCAGACCTCGGAATGTACCTGTAAGGCCTTTCCCTAACAGGTAGCCCCTATCTTCATGGTGCTTAGTTAGCCAGCCTTACCACATTTTGCCTGACTCCAGACACCAGACCAGGGACCTTCAAACTGTCTTTCCTAAGTTGGAAACTTTGGCCAACTGACCTGTACAACAGGGTAGTCTAGACTATATTGTCCACTGATGAGCTAATTTGTATCTTGGCGGTAGGAGCTTTGTGAGCTGTATGATACAGTCTTCCTGAGAATGGTTATATATTCTTTTTCTGAAACCTGGATTTCTGGAAGTCCTGTTTAACAGCTATTAAATTTAAGTTTAACTTTGTGGGTTGTGATTATCAGTAGTTCCAACCAAAGGATCTCTAGGAGTTTATCATCTATAATCTAGCTGAATACAGCTTTTTAATTAGTGGAGTTTATAGCAAATAGCTTACTCAGTTAGCCATTAAACATCAGGACCCTTGAACTTTAAGAAGAAAGTGGGTGAATTCTTCATCTCAGAGGGTAAAATGCTAAACTTTTACTGTATCTGGTGTAACAATTACTTTTGGGGGAAGGGGGTTTGGATTCCATTTGCCAAAAGCTTTTACATAAATCGATAACAGAAATGATTTTTAGCATTTGCCAACAGATTTTGTAATGCCTCACTTTTAGCAGAGGGCATGCATAGGACTTGGTTATACAATTTAATTTTCTGTTATTCCCATAGAATCTCATTGTAATGTCTGGTTTTTGAGCCAGGGCAACTGACTGCTGGAGGGGTGCAGGGTTTATAGAAGTCTGCCAACTGTTAGCGAGAATGTTTCCTCTTCCCCGCTCCTGATGCCACCAAACACATCTCTTGAATCCAAAAGGAGGTCATCTAATTTCTTCTCTTTACCCTGGCCTAGTTTCTAAGCTCTTACAGCTATTCACTCTATTCTATCTAGTTTGTTTTGAAGTATTTATTCAACGTGTTATGCATAGAAGTCATTCTCTGAGACATATTTTCAGACCACCTTAATTACTCTATCTAGCATGATTCTGGGCATTGAATAGGCCTGTTTGTGATTTCGCCCCTTAGATTTTGGGTTTTCCTATGAGAAAGACCAAGGCAGCTCTCCAGTGGAGGTCCTCTTTGACAGACTTATGGGCTGAGTGTGTGATCACGATCACGTGCCACTTTAGGTTTCCTGGAGGCCCTAGAGCCATAGAACTCCAGATTTGATGGGATCTGACTATAGAGGTGGCACTATAAAATCCCATCCTAAATCTCTTTAGTACAGAGGATGAAGGCAATCACTTTCCATCTCTTTCAGTCACTCGGGTGCCATTTTTCCCCATGCCAAGTCTTTTCCATCCCTGTGCATTGATTCTGCACCCAGGTACCCACCTTGTTCACTCCTTCCAGGACCCTCAGTACCGAAGCCTTGTTCTCCGGGACTTTTCCATTTCTGGGCTGTTGGATTTAATGTGACCTTCCTATATGTCAGGTTGAATGGTGAGAGCCTTCTGAATTCCTGGAGAGCCTTTGTGCAGATTAAGAACAAAGGAGGCAATTTATCTCTTCAAGTGTCAGGACTTTTAACCCTATGTTCTTCAACCTTCCTTTCAGGGTTGTTTAACTTTTTGCCAGCCCCTTGCCTTGCAGGTCTTGCATATGCTATAGTTGAGGGGGCATTTTACAGGCATTGCTCAGCTTTTGAAAGGAAATTTTTTTGTTTTGCGGGAGGAGAGGAATCCCCCAAAATTTGATCAGTGGAAGTCTGTCCTTCTTTGGATGTCAGTGGAAACCTCAAGTCGTCTGGCTGCCTTGTGCAGTTCTGTGTCTGTAGTGTGGTGCAAAGGGGTATGTCCACAGCCTGGAGAGGGGATTCCTGTATGCTGCTGTCAGCCATTATGCACTGGTTTCCTTTCTGATTCTAGGCAGGCCCCTGTACCTCTCTGGGCCTGAGTTTCTTCACTGTAAAGTGAAAGTGCTGAAATGGATGATCACTGAGGTTCCTTTAGTCTCTTGAAAGTCTATGGGGTCTCTGATAATTTAGGAGAAAGTCTTCCTTTGCTTATCTCAACTCTGGGAAAATGCATCTTATAATGGTTTTCTTATGCCTGGTAGTCCCTGTTCTCAGACATGACACATGAAATGTACAATAACCTGCCACTGACTGGTATCTGTCCCTAGCTATTAGAAATCCAGCCGCAACAAACCTCCAGTCTTGCCAGTCTCTGGATAAGCTGTACAAGTTAAGTTCTGAGCCAATTACAGTATCCTTAGTTTATTTTTTATAGGACCCACCAAATATTTATGGGCTTCCCAGGAAGGTTCAGTCAACAATTTTAGGGTAGCTATAATCTATATGTAACAACTACTCTTCAACATGATTTGTTTCCTCTCTTAGTCTGTAAAGAGGATTTTTTGAAAGGAGAAAAGTTTTGTTTGAATTTTCTCAGAAACTCCAAGTTCTTTAAATTGGATATTTGGCAAATCTTTTTCCCCAGAGTTATCCATGTTGGCTGGCCCTGCCAGATCTTTTTTCTGTCTCTTAGAGGGAGTTTAAACTGCCATTGATTTATCCCTTACCACATTTGGCTTTGTGAAGAGCTGGTGGGGAGGACGATCTGCAGACTGCTTCTTCCTCTGGAGATTAAGCCTTCAGGACCATATCCTGTTCTTTTTCTTAGAGCCTCCCACCATACCACCCCCTCTTTTGCCACTCTGTCTTCAGGTATGAGTACATTATTCTGGAAGCTGGGCAGAGAGTGAGGAACTGGGATTGAGGGAACAGAAGCAAGTTTTAAAGGTCAAGAAATTCTCATAGTTTATAGAATGATCAAGAGTTAGAACCAGAGGGGGAAGCCTGGCCAGAGTCAGCAAGGGGCCAGGGATCAGGGAAGTAGATAAAGGCCAAGAAGATGAAATCGTGAAAGCTCAATCATGGAAGGCAGTATATGATGCATTCAGCATCCAGGGCATCTGCAGAAGCAGAAAGAGCAGGAAGAGAGAGGGGAAGCAGATGTGAGTTTAACTGCAGCAGTCCTTATTGATTGAGGAATCTCCTTGCTTTGGCCCTGCCTACACTTGTGCGGGTGCCAACTCCCAAGCAGAAGGAGCCTGGGCCTGGGTGGCGGAGCCCAGTGAGAGGACCTGGGCGAGGCACAGTTCTTGATGTCATCAGCTGTTGCCTCCCTACTTCTCTCTGGAACAAGTCATCCTGTGAGGCTCTGTATTTCTGCTGCTCAAGGACCCTCTGTCCTTTCCATTCAGTGAGTCTGCAGGTATCCAGGTTTATTCGCTAGGCCTGGGGTTTCAAGTTGAGGGGTCAAACTATCTGGATACATTAAGGAAGTGAGTCTGGGCAACTGTATTAGTTCCTTTTCATGCTGCTGATAAAGACATACCCAAGACTGGGCAATTTACAAAAAAGGTTTAAAATGGATTTACAGTTCCACCTGGCTGGGGGAAGATTCACAATTATGGCGGAAGGCAAGGAGGAGCAAGTCACCTCTTACATGGATGGCAACAGGCAGAGAGAGCTTGTGCAGAAAAACTCCCATTTTAAAAATAATCAGATCTCATGAGACTCATTTGCTATTACAAGAAACATCCCAGGAAAGACCTGCCCCCATAATTCAGTCACCTCCCACTGGGTTCCTCCCACGACAGGTGGGAATTGTGGGAGTTAAAATTCAAGATGAGATTTGGCGGGGACACAGACAAACCATATCAGCATCCAAATTCCCCACAGAATATTATCCTTTAGCTTGATGTCTTTAGATGTGTAATTTCCCCACTTCAGTTCGTGGTAACAGAGCTGCCTTTCTCTGTGTCTTTAGCTGATGCCCTATCTTTGTGTTCTTGAGTCCTTGGGATGAGTTCATTCATTTTATTGGGTGGGCCAAAGGGTCTTTCTGGCCATAAGTAAAACAGGTTGTGAACTAAAGATGCCCATTTATCTTTGTGCTTTTATTCAGTTTTATTCAAGGGCCCAAGAGGGGCCCTTCCTGATTTTTGACCCAACTCTCCTCCGACTACGTTTTTCTTCATTCTCAAGCTTGAAAGTTTTGAATCTACATATCTCTCTATGGTGCCTGAGAGCACCAGCCTTATCTGTGACTTGCCTTAGCATGGCAGGCTTCAGCCTTGACCTGCAATTGGATTTTTCTAGGAATTTCTTACTAGAATTGATCCAGCCCAATTAAATCAGTAAGCTTCCCTCTAGTATCTGTCTTTTCACCCTTCACTCATAGATTTAACATCTCTTTTAACCTTTTCCAAATTGCACCATTCATCCTCCAGGCTGAAGATGAAAGAGTCTAGATTTATTTTATATATTCGTATATATTCAAAAAATTATATTATTTCTATACTGTAAACATTCAGGTTAAAGTTTGAATCTTGAAAGTAACTTCTTTAAACGTAATTGTGACAAATGTCACTCTGTGTTGATTGTTGGTTTACACGTGGCTGAGACCAGCTCTGATTCCATTGGGTATGTGCTCCTTGTAATCCTCTTCCTTGTCCCTTCCTTCTTGAGACTCTCATTATGGAAGAAAAAAAGGAATTGTGTAGTGTGGAGGTCTCTTAACTTTCTCAGTTCATGGTACCTTAACATCTCATAAGTTTTCTGTGGCACCCTTACGTGAAACAGAATACTTAGTAGATCTGTTGATTAGATAGTTAGATCCAAACAACTTAATAAGTACTAATGTTCTAACAATCCAGTAGCCATTTGAAAAAATGATGCATATAAATTAAGTTATTTTTTCTTATTTTTTGACAAATAAAAATTGTATTTATTTATGGTATACAACATGATGTTTTGAAATTGTGGAATGGCTAAATTATACTAATTAACATATTCAGGGCCTCAAATACTTATCTTTTTTTTTTTTTTTGTGGTGAGAACACTTAAAATCTACTCTCTTAGTAATTTCCAACTGTACAATACATTGTTATCAACTATAGTCACCATGTTATACAATAGATTTCTGGAATGTATTCCTCCTGGCTAACTTAAATTTTGTATTCTTTGACCAACATTTCCTCCTCAATCTCCCCAAGAAAAGTACTTTTATTTCATTTTTAACGAATCACAGTTACTTACTAATGGGATGTGTGTGCCTGTTGGGCACTGCACAGCTTCTCAGAGGCTGGACTCAAATTGGATATTGCTCCCCTTATTTCCTGTTCTCCATTGATTTTTGTGTTGTGCTTGCTTTTTATCACAGAAATTGCCTCAAATCCAGTTTTGCAAAGATATGACGTCATTTAAAGGAATGGAATGTGGTTTAAGGTTGAAATTGAGAGCTACTTTTTGCTAGTAGCTTATGCAGTATCTGACAGATGCCAAGCATTGATGTGTTTCCCTCAAAAATTTAAAAATTCACATAGCCCCTATGAATTTTCTATGGTGGCCCACAGTATCTTTGTGCATCGTTTGAGAACCATGGGAATAGTGGAAGAAATGTTGGAAAATCTTTTCCAGGAGCAATTTTGGTGCTTTTTATCCCCTCAGCCTGGTTGCTATTCTCTAGGTTGCCAGCCTTCTCCTGAGAATCTCTTAGCTTCCAAGTGGCCTTGATTCTCAAGGGACTCTTTCTCTCCATTCTCCATTGGCTTCGCTGACCATTTTTGAGGCCGACTGGTATTTATTAGAGTCTATATCAGGGAGTCTTTTCTGAGAAAGGGTTAGGTCTTGGTCCACCAAACATAAAATGAGGGGGCGGTGAAAGCAGCACCAAGTAGAGCATTTGGGGTGGGGGCCAGATGCGCATAGTCAGCATCAGCTCTATAATTTGCTGGGCCCAGGTCAAAACAGAAATGTGAAACTTCTTGTTCAAAAATAGCAAAGAAAAGTACTACTGTAGGTGTTAATACATAAAATGCTTTCCTTTCTTTCACTGTCTCTCTTGATCTGTCACGTTGTTTTCTATTTGTTATTTAATGTTGTGCTCCCTTAGCATAAGCCTCTTCGGGGCCAGTGCAAACCTCACAGGTATCTGGCTCTCTTCTTACCTTGTGATTTGGTGCACATGGCCTACTGGCTGCTGGGTTCCCGCTTCGCCCAGCTGCAGGACTGAGCCCTGGCCAGGAGCACATAAATTGTTTCAGGTGTCTCTTTCCATGGACCTGCTGCTTCAACTTAGAGGGGACAACCTCCAAGGATATTGCAAGCACAGGGAAGTGCTCGCTACCTGGAGTGTGGGTGGGTGGGAGACTTGCTGCTGAGTTGCTGAGCATGCTGTGATGGTGCTGACAACTCAAGGGAGGGATGGCTAACATCATGATTTGCCTGGAGACATTGTGGGGTATATGTACCTGACCTCCACCTTCCCTCCGCTAGGTGGAAGGGGTGAGGAAGCCAGGCAAGGCCTGGGGCCCCAGTGGTTGGGGGAATGGTTAGCTGAGAGCCTGTCTTGAGCAGGCAGCTGGTCAGCACATGCTGCTCCACTCTATCAGACTTCACTTACAAAACACAGATTCAAAAATTAAACTATTAAGACATTTGCGACAGTGACAGTAGGGCCCTAAATCCAAAACACAGGGCCATCTGAAGACCGTGTGCAACTGCACACCTATGACACTGGCCCTGGGGAGGCAGATACACGAGAGAATTCTACCTTGTGACTGATCAGACTGAGGTCCCTGTTGTTGAATTAACTAAACTGTGGTTCATTGCTGCACTCAGATCTCTGGTAGTATTTATAGCCAGTTTGTTCTGAATGCCCACCATGTGTCAGACTTCATGCTGAGTGCCTTTTTCTGTAGTAACTCTTTTAATTTTCATAATAACTCCATTTTATAGATAAGAAAACTGAGGTTAAATGACTCACTCCAAATCCCACAACATGTAAGTGACAGAGCCAAGTTTCGAAGCCAAGCAATATGGTGCCAAAGCCTACCTCCATGCCAGGACACCATTCTTTTTCTGGGTGTCATCCACCTTTTGTTCATAACAATGGCACTGCCTCTTTATTTCCTAATTCCAAATAAAACCCTCTTGTTTGGTTCCACATGTATTTCTAGACAGAGACATTTATTTTTAATTTGAAAGCTTCCTTCAAAATGAAATAATCTAATTTTCTAAATACGTTTTCAAGAACAGTATGTGGCTACATCTTTTTAAATCCCCAATTTTCAGAAGGCCATGTCATTTTTCAACATAGTTGTTACAGTAACAGTCAGGGGCTGAGGTTTGGTGTGAGTACCTTTGTTTTAGGCGCCATCTCTGCTGGCTGTCAACAGGTGATTGATAGGCTGAGGGGCAGCACTGTAGTGAGTCCACGCGCTCCACACAGTGCAGCTGAGGACACCAGGAGTAGACCGCATTCTACAGCACAAGTGCTTGTTGTAAAGAAGCAGACTATTTATTTAGAACAACAGAAGAGCAGTTATTTTACTTCCTAAGACTTGCTGCCTAAAGGGTGGATGGCGACCTGGAAGCAAGGGCATCACCTGGGAGCTTGTTAGAAATGCAGGATCTCAGGCGCCCTCCTTGCTGAATCAGAATCTGCATATTTAAAAAAGCCTCAGGCAATTCGTTTGCACATTTTAAAAAAGCTGTTTTAAGCCTGTGAGTGTGTGTTTGTGTGTGCTTATTTCCTTTACTACTTCTATGAAAGGACATCCTTTGTCACTTAGGTTAAACATTCTGCCTTAGACTTGTGTGGCCTTCTGTAGGCACCTAACTCCCTTGAGCTTCAGTTTTTCTTCTGTTAAATGAAGAAGTTGGACCAGATAAACTCTGTGGTCTATCTCGGTTCTATGGTTTTAGTAAAAATCCCTAAGCAACAGAGCTTTGTAACAGTTTATTGCTTCTATTTAAAGCCACCTTTGGGCATTTACACATTTTTAGCCCTGTCTGCTTTATCCTATATCCAACTGCTAAAACCCAGTCTTCCAGAATGTGACCTACCGCCGCTTCCATCAGACTCACTTGGGGACATTGTGAAAATGCAGATTCCTGGGCCACAGCTTAGCCTTCCTGAATCGGAGTCTCTGGGGACAGGTCCTAGAAATCCACATCTTTCACCTCTGCGTTAGAGTGCAGGCATTAGCATTTTCTTGCTACTTTCTAAATACAAAGGTCTCTAGGGGTTTTCTTTTCTCTCTCTCTCTTGTTTTTTAAAGTCACGTGCTTCCTTGGTGCCTTAGACAAATGGAGGCCCAATAGAAGAAAGGAGAATGCTGTGAAAGGAAGCTAGTTTGGAGAGGGGAGACACTGAATTTGTGATGACAGCTGGTGATTTGAATGAAATTGTCTAGAAAACATACCAGGCTGTGGTACTGAAGTATACGTAGAGAACTGGTGAGCTATGGGTTTGTGGGTGCCCTGATGTATGTAGGATTGGGAACCTGGTCACCTCAGAGCACTGAGGGATGTAAAGGAAAAAGAATGAAATACATTTAAGTGTAAGAACACATGTCTGAATAAGGCAGCAGAATCTTCCAGGCAGTGGGAAGAGAGAGCTAGCTGCACAGAGGACCTAAGGGTCCAGCTTCAAGGACTCTTCAGAGTTAGAGGGTGGGAGGAAAAGAGGAGTTAGTGAGTCCTCCCAGGAGAGTTTGGAGAGGCAGAGGAGAGTGAGAACAGCAGGAGAGAAGAGCATGGAGGTGGTCAGACACTATATGCCAGTCAGTCTGTCTCCAGAAGGACTCGTGCACTTGGAATGAGGGTTCAGTGTCTTTAATCATGTCACGGCAGCCAGATTCTATGTGATTTAAGAGGGGCAACAGGAAGAGGAGCAGAGGAGGGGAGGGTGACGGGGCCTGTGATTGTGGTGATGTACTACTCACACTTTTGCAGGACAGGGGAAACACTGGGTCATTTCGAGGGAAGCGGTCTCCTCGGTGGAGGGGTGGGTATTCACCCTTGGTGCCTGTACGGTGCTTACAAGGTAGTGCCTGTGAGGTTGCCAGCTCGGGAAGGAAGTGATGTGGGTGCGATGGGGGAAGATGGTTGGTAAAGACACAAACATTCTCGGCCAGTTGGCAAACATTGGGAGCAGCAAGCTGGAGGCAAACAGATGTCAGTATTTAGCAAGATGTTAGGACATTTTGGAAGCAAGAAGGCCCTTCTTTCAGCTCACTTCCAGGAGGGATTGGTAATTTTCTTCCTCACTTGAACTTTGTCAGCTAATTAACATAATTAGTTTAACAGTGAGTTTAACATAATTCAAACACACTGTAGCTATATATAGCAGATGGTCAACTTCTCTGGGGAGCTTAGATCATGGGCACCCTCAGGTCAATTCAACAAGCATGTCTCGAGGGTGTTCCATATGTAAAGCACTGACTTTGGCTAGTAGGGATCAAAAAGGCTGCGCCTGCCCTTTAGGAGACATGGTTCGGAATGTGTGTTGCTTTCCAGTTAGTTCGGTTATCAAGTGAGCTACTGAGGAGCAATCAGGGAATTTTGTTTTAAGCAAAGAAAAATGTACACTTTAGTGCCACTAACAAGACAGAGAAGGTGATTTTAGAGAACTGTTACAATTCAGTTAATTTTGACCAACATTTGTCAAATGATTGAGGTTTGATGGGCCCCATGTTAAGGATTGAGGATACAGAGATAAATATGATGGCTTTGGCCTCAAGGAGTTCAGAGTCTAGCAGGGGAGGCAACCAAGAAGGCATAATTACAGCTTATCCTACACATCCTGCAATGGGGTCACCACTGGATGCTAAGGAAGCATAAACCAGGAGGACTGAGCACAGGAGGTGATTCTGATTAAGCCTTAAAGAACAAGTAGGAGTTTAAACTGCTGAGAGACTAAAAAAAAGGTAAAAGAGCTGATGTGATTCCTTTCTGGCAGCCGTTCAGAGGCAGGGCGTGTAGTTTTGGTTTGCAGAGGTCTGCTAGGGACTTTCAGGGCTTTTAGGTCCTGAAGATCAGGCAGGGCACCTTGGATGACATCTTCTCTGTGCTCTTCTTCCACTTCTCTTTTCCTTGTTTTTCTTTGTTACTCAGAGAGGTCTGAAGCAATAAGGAAAGCAACAGTAACTAAGGCCCGTTCCCCTTGCTGACCTCCAGCAGCACACGCTGCCCACCCAGGATTGAGGAGGAAATCTAAAGGTTTTTGAGAGGGTGCCCAAAGACACCCTCTGGCCATTGTATGAGCAGATTATCTGGGCACTGAGGAAGAGAATGGGGTGTGTCTGTTAGGACAGCTTTTTGGTTTGGGGTTGAGAATCTCAAAGGTGGCCCTCTGCATCTGGAATGGCCCAGCCTTGCTTTTCTTTCCAACTTGATACCCCTTGAGCTACACATACATTGTTTCCAGAACAGGAGTATTCAAACAAAAACAAGGACAAAATGTTGACCCCTCAAAATTTCCTCCCCTCTTGGTGAGACTTCTCACCCCAGGATGACCCCCCATCCCTGTCTTTGGGAGCTTGTCCACCGTTCCCCCTTCCCTGAGTAGCTGACAATGGACACAAGCAGTGCTGTCCTGTGTGTGTTGTTTACTTGTGTCTCTCACATGGTCTTGGCTGCAGTGGGGCAGGAGCTACATTGGGAAGATGGGTCTTTTCCACTCAGGAAAGACTGCTTTGTACTAGATTTATACCAGAATTGAGTGGAAGGAGTTCTGGAGTAAGAGAGAAGGTTTCTTATTTTCAAAGACTAAGAAGGAAAAGCATAGCAAGGAGCATACGGCATTGTGATGATAGGGCTGGGTGCTGATGTGGCTTCAGCAGCAGCATATGAGCTAACACTGCAACAGTTTCAGCAAGATGAGCCCAGCCCTGTGCAAGGAGGATGTGTGAATTCAGAAGAGTTACATATTTTTGGGTGAAGTTAGGGAAATTTGAGTATAGGTTGGTTATTAGATTGTATTCAGAATTATTATTAATTTTGTTAGGTGTGGTAATGTTATTGTAGCTGAGTGCCCTCATATTTAAGAGATTCGTATTGTAGTATTTATGGGTGAAATGTCAGGATGTCTGTAATTCACTTCAAAATAATTCAGCAAAAATGATGAAGCAAATATGGCAATAAGATAATAATTGTTAAATCTAGGTTATGGTGACTAGTTATACTATTCTTTCTAATTTTTCATATGACTAAAACATTCCTTAGTTTAAAAAAAAAAAAGAGTACAGGCTCTGAAGCCAGACTGCATGGGCCCAAATCCTGGCATGTGGTTTTAACCTGTGTGCCATTTTCTCCTTTAAAATGAGATGAGATAATAAAGGTTCCTACTGGACAGGGTTGTGTGAAGATGGAATTGTATAACACAGGGAATGCTTAGATCAGTATCTAGTCCATAAATTCTCAACAACTGTTTTATTATTATTACTAAAAAGAAACCACCTCAAGAAGTTGAGATTTCAAGCTCAGACTGTGGCTGAGAGAGAACATAACTTTTCTGGAAGCCAGTCAGAGACATCCAACTCAGTTCATCTTCCAGCTGGGGTGAGTTTGGTGGGAGCAGGAGTAGAACTGGGCTTGACAGGGATCCAGGATCCCTGATGACACCCTTTTCCCTGGGAGGGTGGCCTGAGTGTTGTCAGGGAGAGGGGCAGTGGGTCATCTCCCAGAAAAGATGTGAGTCATCAGGCTAGATGGGAGAGCATATTAGACAATGACATGAACATTGTGTTGTGTTGCTTATCTATGCTCAGAACTTCATTATGATTTTTTTTCTTTCTATGTTGCACAGGAAATTTTGCATGTAGGGATGAAGAGGGCTGTGGAGAAAAGAGAACTCAACCTCTGTCTGGAAATTCCACTGCACCAGAGAGAGTCCTGAATGTGTTGAGTTGCACTGTATAGAGATTTTCAGAACTAATCAATTGTTCAAAGATGACACTAGGGTGAAAATGGGTTCATTAGATGTACCTGTCAGGGCTTTAGCAAGAAACAGATGGCCCAACCATGTTGGGTAACCTGAGGAAGGTTTAATGAAAGGACTCTTTACAAAGGTGTGGGGAGGGATTTAGATTTGAAGGAGTGAGGGTAGTGAGTGGTTACCAGAATGTGTGAAAGAGCAACCTCAAAAGGAGCTGTGACCTGGGTAAGGGACATAGCGAGCTCATGGCCACCCATGACAATGTTGGGAATAGGGAACACCGCTTCACCCCCCTTGCTTCTTCTGATCTCCTGCCACAGCTTTTCAAAGGCTGAGCTCAGCAGAATGCCAGAGGGCAAAGAAGCCTTGATGTGGTCCGTCTAGGTGAGCCTTGGGCACTCAGTCGGCTGGAGAAGGACAGAGGGTGTGCCTAGAACAGATGGAGAGTGATGGAAGGGCAAACAGGAGCTCCTGGTTGACTAGGAGAATGTGAGGCTTTTAGGAGAAACAATTTTCTCCAATCCCCTTTCAGTTAGTTTCCCAGCACTAATATGTGAGCTAGGTGATCGCCGTACTCTAGCTGCATAAGCTCCAATATCTTTACACAAACTCCACTTTCTAAGGATGCAGTGTTAGCTGCAGTGCAGGCTGGAGCAGACTTCAAATCCCCAAATGGGAGATCCAGAAGGCTCCAGAAGAGACATTAGAGATAATTTAGTCTATTTGCCTCTTTCCTTCAGATAAGAAAACAGTTCCCGGGAGGCAAAGTGATTAGTCCACAACTTCTTCATGGCAGAGTCAGAAAGGGGACGCTCATATCCAGGCTGTCAGTAAAATGATATTTTCCGAGGCCCTAATCCTACTCTGACCTCAGATATGATATTAGCACTTATCCTCTCTTCCTATGTCCCTGACCTTGACTGTTCTTTCCTACCCCTCCCACCCCACCCTACTCCCCCCTGTTGTGATGGGGAATTACTCTGATGCAATAGTGGCCTTTAAGTATGTTCTACACATAGTTGGCACCCAAACCAGAGGTCATGGAACTGGAAGCTCACAGCCAAATTAGGATGCTCAGATAATGTGGTTTATTAAATCCATTTAAAGCACACAGCAAAAAAACAAAAAACCACCAAAACAACCCACAACAAACAAACAAAAAAAACACAAGAGGAAAGATATGGGATAGGTCTGTGCACTCAGGATAGGATAGAAATGGAGAGAAGGATCACATCCCTGATCTGGGTTACATATCCAAGTCTATGTCCTATGTATCTCTCTGCTATGTCAGCTTTTCCTGCTGATGATGTGTTTATGGAAACCAGAATTGAGAAGTGAGCAGGAGGGCACAGCAGGTAGGAGGTGCCTGTTCCCAACACACACTCACTTTTTCAGAGAAGCACTGGTGCAGCAATGCAGGCCAGGGGAGCCACTCACCGGTTATTCTGATGAACTGCTCTGGGTTCTGGGTGCATGGCTTGGGCAGAGGAATGGTGAGGCCTGGTGAGGCCTGACTAGGATGTGAAGACACAGTTTGAGAGACTCCTGACATAGTTTCATAACTACCCACCTGCCTCCTGATGTCCTGCACGTGTCTCCTCAGGCCCTATGCCTTAGCTCAGCTGGTTGGCAGTGGCCTTGAGGTCAAACCATGGGTCTGATTCCTATGGGGCCCAGCTGGGCTTACACAGAGGAACAAATGGCTTCTACTCCATGGGCAGTGCCTCCTTTAACCCTGAGTGGCTAGTCTGAAAATCTCATCATTGAGGGGGCAGGATGACAAAGTTTGGATAACTTAACCAAATCCCAGTTCTAGGATCTAGATCCCAATTCTAGAAGTTGGGGCTAGGGATATGGTCATCCTTCTGGGAGGAAACCACCCACCTCCATCTGTGGAACTCAGTGTACTCGCCTGGGCCCTTGTCAGCCTCCACTTGGTGTAACCTGACTTTCCATGGGTAGCAGCCTCTGTGACATCCTGTGAGGTGGCAGCATGTGAGCATCCAGATTGCTTTGTGAAATTAGAACTAAAGCCAAAAAGGCTGGTTGGCCCAGTGACACCGATGACAGTCCCACATCCATCTACATTTCAAGTTCCTGGGAGGCTTCTTTTTTGCTGAGTGTGCTATACAGTGAGATTTAATCTTTAGAGTTCATCTAGCAGCACCTCTGTTTCCACCTAACGTAGTTAATATCTGTGCTTAGACCAGAGACACAAATAAGAGGCAGCTAGTGCAAAACCCCCTTCCCCATCTGCCTTCATCACAGACTAACATCGAGGCCTCTGTCCTGCCATGTCTGGAGATGATAGAGAAGCCTGGTAGATTTTAAATATTTATTGATTTACACCCTTTCCCCAGCAGTTGAATAATGCTTATTGACAGAAGCACTGGGGACGTATCATTTTTACAAAAAGAAAAAAAAATATCATGGAGCTTGGAGGAGTTGGGGAGGGATAAAGAGGAGCCCGCACTGAGTGATGGTCTCAGGACGGAACAGTGTGACATTTTCCACTGGATGCATGAGGTAGCAATGTGATTTGTGATGTGAAAAGGGTCTCCAGGCCCTGGCAGTGCCTGCATTGAGACTGAAGACTGAGGATGTAAAATGGGTGTCTGACCTCCTGCTTTGGTCTTTCTGGATATCGAAGCATGAATAACAGCAAGGACAATAATCATTAGTAATCATACCTAGTGTTTATTGAAAGCCTCCGCACTTTTGGTATAAAGTCAAGCATTTTCACAAATATCTCATCCTTAAAATGACCTTTGTGGTCTCCATTTTTAAGATAAAGAAATAGGCTACGAACTTGCCTAAAGTCACACAGCTATTAAGTGGCAGAGCTAAGACTTGAACCAAGTGGTCTATTTGTCTAGTTCCATAGTCCACATTCTTTCTATTGGATCGCGCTGGGGGGAAAGGAATTCATGGAAACCTGTCAGGAGGAGGAGGAGGAGGAGGAAATACTGAGGGAACGTGGTTAAGATGTCTGAGAGACTGGGGATATCCCAGAGCTGAGTCGACACATGTCCCTCTATGTCGTGCACAGCCCAGGGTCAGTGCTAGACAGAATCACACCAAATCTGCTGCTCCCATTTACTTGTAGCAGGGAACAGGGCATGCTTGAGAAAAGCAGGCAGGTTGGATTTTTAGGTGTATAGGGCAAAAATAGAAAATCAATGTAAACTGTAGTAAAGTGAGAGAGTCCTTCACTGTGCAATGGGGAACCATTGAGTATTTTTGAGTGAGGAAATTATATGATAGGACTGCTTTGCTTTAGCAAAATTAATTTTTGAGCAATGTTTAGAGTGGATTGCAGAGTGGACTAGGTAAGTGCTGTAAAGGAGTAGATACCACATGCAGCTGAAGCTCAGAGGAAAGGGAGGTGAGCTTTGCCTGGGGGAGTTAGGGAATGGTTTGTAGAACATTTGACCTAGGCCTGGAAGGATGAATTTGGTGAGTCAGTGAGTGGGAAGGCCAAGATATTTCTGGAGGAGAGACGGCAGAGCCTCTCTTGTCAGGCTGCTGTGCAAATGGGCTTGATTAGCAGCATGTATTTAGATACTATCTTGCTTTGAAAGGGATTTACAACAGCTTAAAAAAGTGTACCACAACAAGATAAAGAAAAATAAGGAGGTGATGAAATACAGGCAGAGGAAAAATTAAGGTAGGAAAAATGAGATGAAGATAGGATTAAAGTTAGTACAGTTAGCTGGATTTGATCCCTATATTCTGCTCTCTAAGGCTTATGGACAGAGACCACTGTTAAAGATAGCAGGTGTGGAGTGAAGGCAGAGACTGTGAAGTGGTGATGGCTGAAAAACTTGCAGTCCTGAAAAAGTCTCTGCTCTGAGTACCAAGCTCGGTGATCGGTGGTGAGAGGTCCAGGAAGCATCCACGTACACACTTACCAGGTCCTTGCAGAACCTGCTGGCATTCTCTCTTTACTGAGAACATACCATACTGAATCTAGATCCAAAGACTTTGTTTCTGCTGGAACCTTTGCTTGAATGTTCTTTGCATCCTAGCCATGGTCTTCATGAGGCTGCAGCATGTCCCACTACCTGTGGGGAAGAGATCTTCTATGACATCACCCTGTTTCCATCGCTGATCTCCCTGAACACATTCCATGACTTGTCATCACAAACCCCCTTTCATTATTGCTGTTTCACGTGGTAGGTGTTTGCTACCCAGCTAGATAGAGGTTAAGCTCCTGGAGGACAGCTGGGAACTTGTTTCCTAAGTCTCAGTGCCTATCCCAGTGTTGTTTATAGAGTAGCGGCTAAGTAAATGTAAGCCTGACCTTCCCTTCCTCTGGCATTTGCCTTGTGTGTCAATTTCAGTGGGTCCTCAGTCAGGAGGTCTTGGTTTAAGGACTCCTCTGTCATTGTCATGGGCCTGTCCCTTCTCCTTTCTAGATCTCAGTTTCGCCACCTATAAAAAGAGACGATTTCACTCAATGACTGTTAAAGTCCCTTTCACATATATAATATTTGTATGATTGAAAATGCCTTAATTGGGGATATTTTCTGCCTTTTCTTGCTCTCTTCAACTATCTTTTTTTGTGTATGTGCTGATGTCCGTCATTGAAAGGTTTCTATTCGTGTTTAAACCTCATGTTTAAAACAGCATTTCTAGGAAGGTGATCAGGAAGGGGAGGGAGGCAGCCTTGTGCCTGATTAGATGACATGGGGGGCATGGTGTACATGCCTGCATAGGTGTGCTGGGATGCCTGGTGATCTGAGATCAGTCAGGTGCTAACTGGTGGGTGACTTCTCTAATGGTGTCATCCCATCCCTTGCAGGTATAAGTTTGCTGGAAATTCATTGACTAAGCACTTTCCAAATGTATTCTCTATTTCTCCCAACAACTCTGAAAGGTAGTAGTTCCTCCCATTTATAGCTGTGAAAACATACCCAGAGAGGTTAAGTGATTTGCCAGAAATGTTCAAAACGAAGATCTCACCTAGGGCTGTCTGGCTCCAAAGCTTGGGTGCTTTTCATCAACGTTGCCTTGCAACTCAGCCCAAAAGAGGAGAGCTGAAGACATCTTAGTCTATCTGTGCTGCTCTAGCAAAATACCTGTTACTTGGTAATTTATAAAGAATAGAAATTTATTGCTCATAGTTCTGGAGGCTGGGAAGTCCAAGATCAAGGAGCTGGCAGGTTTGTTGTAAGGATTCAGTCTCTGCTTCCAAGGCGGCGCCTTGAACGCTGTGTCCTCTTTTATGAGGGCCTTCATCTCATTCATGATGAGGGGAGAAGCCCTCATAATTTAGTCACTTCTTGAAGACCCCACCTCTTAATACCATCACATTGGCCATTAAGTTTCAACATCTGAATTTTGGAGGGGATACATCTGAACTATAACTCTTTTCATCGACATTGCCTTGTCCCTCAAACCCAGAGAAAGAGAGCAGAATGTGTCCATATCACAACTATGTAGGAAGGTGAGAATTTCCCTGGCAAAGTGTCTCCTCTGTTAGAATTTCCCTTAGGCACATCAGTTCTTGAGTCAGAGAAATTCCTAAAAGACTTCTTGAAGATCGCTTCCAGCCTAGGGAGTCTGAGACTTGAGGAAAAAGTTGTATTTCTATGCCAGGTTTCAAGTTTCTTTCTTCTAAGGACTAAAGCTGCATGTTCTTCCATGGGCTGTTAACACCAGGGAAGAAAAAGAGGATATTGGGCCAGATAAATTTAGTGGAAGAGGAGCTATTCCTTTCTAAGTAGTGGATATCAATTTTCTAAATACAATTCAGGAACATATTATACTTCCTTCTGCAGCTCAGTGCACTCTTATTCCTGGACTTGTTCTGTTCCGATCTGCTCCCTGTATCTGCTCTCTGTGTCTCTCTCTGCTCCTCTGTCTCTCTTCCTCTTTCCAACCAACACTTGAAAGTGGTCTCTTCCTGTTAATAAAGCAAATATCTGCAGTTTCACCTGATAAGTCAATCAATGCCATTGATGAGGTGGTTACTGCAAATGAATTCCTGTTTTACTTGTGAAATAACCTTGAAATAAAAGAGAATATGGGGATCCTGGCCTGGGGGAATTTAGCCCATAGAGGTTTCCTGGAGGTAACAGTGAAGCCCATCCTCCCACATTCCCAGGAACCTGGAAATAATAGAAATGAAGCTGCTTCTGAGGGTTCAGTTACTTCCATCCATGTATCCCACATGGATGGGATCTACCGTCTGTAGCTATGGACCAGAAGGTGTTTTGCAAATATGTGAAGCAAGGAGACTCCATCCGTGTGACCTGGAAATAATGTCAGGGATATTGGCTGAAATGTGATTGTAATTTAGTAATATAAAACCTAATTAATTGCTCTGAGTGCAATTTGGAGAAAGATTGTATAAAAGGTGCTGGCCAGCCGGGGCAATTCTGAAAAGCAAGTTGAAGCAGAAGCTGGTGGTGCCCATTCAGACTCTGGCTGCCCACCAGGGCTCTTGGGTACTCCAACAGGACCAGCACTATTCTTGCTAGTCCATCCCATCATGGCCTGCTGATGTTGAACCATGGCTTGTTCTGCAGACTTCCCAAGCCTTGATTACATGGTCATCATGCAATGTTCCGATGACAGCTTGGCGTCCCCAGTGCATCAGCCTACACTGATTACACTGAACTGAGCACTCCAGGGTCCTGTGGCAGTTGTGTTTTGTTGTTACTTTTGGTACTCAAGATATGGAATTTCTGGCTTATCCATCAGGCTTGTGAGCTTGGTTAATACAAATCTTCACCCAATGATAGATCTGCTATCAAAGTACTGACCCAGTCTAGTTTCAGAGTACGCACCCTTTACGTGTGGGTTAATCAAGAACAGTGTCATCTGTGGAACCTCTTGGAAGCAGTAAATGGCCCACTCCTTTTAAAATTGCAGGCGTGCTGCCTTTTCCATGCGAACTTTTCTCAAGAACAGGCGGCAATGACATTGACACATAGGAATGACTTCATAATTTATTAAGCAATATATAGACAAGCCTAAGAAAATACTGTAAAAAAGATACTATAGGGACAACTGAGAGCCAAAGAGCTGCAGAACAGAGAACTAGCATCAGTCACCCCCACTTTTTTAAAGTAGCCTTTTAAAAGCTGCATTTAGACTGAGGAGAAAATATAAAAAATCTTCTCTTTAGGAAGATGTTAGTACTAACTAATATCAATGGATTTCTTATTATGCAGTAGCTACTATATCAAGCAAGCTCTTTAAAATAAGCATTACCGCAATTGATCCCCAGAACTGCCCTTTTAAGTAGATAAACACTATTTTACCTGTTTGATAAATGAGGATATTGAGCTCTGAGTTCACTCAACTCGTAATTAGGAGTGCCAGGATTCGAACCTAAGCACATAGCTACTATAATTTATTGGAACAGGCTTTTACAGGTGACACAACGTAGAAGTCTTTTGTCTCTGACTTCTCCATCAAGGCACTGATCTCAAGCCCAGAATGGTGTAGTAAGTTTCAAGGTCCCATCATGCTATAGGATGACCGAGGGGAGAAGTTCTGTTGCCTGTAGTTTTGAAGGAATGAAGGGACTTGGATAGCAGAGATAGAGGCTAAGAAAGTGTTGCAATGCCTCTTACCAGGTTGGAGGTAGTAGGAAAAGCAGAATAGATGGATGGGCTTGGTTACAAGGGAACAGTGGGGCTAGGCAGGGAGTACTGAGCTTACTCAGGTTTGCATTTCTAGTCAGCTCCCTGCTATATGCCCAAGATAGAGATGCAGTAACAAAAATTGAAGGAATGGGTAAATCCAGTCATACTCTATTGTTTGTTTTAGAATTCTCGGTTCATAGCTTCAGAATGACTTTTCTATGAGTGTGTGCTCTGAATTTCTAAATCTGGAGCTCCATGCATTGAATGGGCACTGTAATGAAGAAGGAAGGGCAGGGCCATGGCAGGCCTGACTGGTCAGGGTTTAACCAAATGCAGTGGACAATCTCTTTGATAGTCTAGTCAGAAGCATTTTCTGTGACTTAAATCTGCATTTGTTCCTGTTTTCCAGGCATATGTAAATTTTGGAGCCCACAATCGCAAGGTCCAGAGAATGGAGCCCAGAATTTATCTTATCTGGAGAGAGGTGACTAAGGAGCTATTATGAAGTAGATAGATCCCATCCCACTGAAACTCAGTCACCTCTTCTCCATCAACTCTTAGAACCCGGAAAGACTGTCCTATCATTTCTCTTGATCAGCGTTTCTTTCTCCTGCCTGGAAGAGTGTAGACCCATAGAGTACCTCACGTTAGCTCCCTCCTACACATTACAAGAATGTTATATAAGACAAGTTCTGGTGTCCTGATGGCTTATGAACCGCACTTTTAAAATTTCTTTAATTTGGAGATGAGTCAGTGAATTTTTTCATTTTGTTTCTGGCCTCCAAGTAGTTCACTGAAAAAGTGTTTTTCCTGTTGTATTGTTATTCAACTTAAAAAAGCTTTTTACTATAGTATCTTGGAAATTTTATGTAAATTAAATTTATGTAAATAGACAAATTTTCATCAATTCACATTCATATTTACTCTCTCAAAAACAAGCTTTGCTTTTATAAGAGCCGTACTGTCTTTTCTTTTGATAGATCGTGCTTGCTTGCATGCCCAGTAGTCCTATTCTTAAGCTATGTCCTGCCTACTTTCCTGGTATGAAAATTAGAATTCTCCCTGGATCCTTTCTTATGAATGGAGGCTACATGGGCACTCTGCCAGTTCTAGAGCATGAGTGACTTTGTAATCAGAGGTTACACATTTTGGGCAGCCTCGCCACAATTTCACCCTTGAATTCCTTTAGGACTCCCAGGTGGATGCCATATGGTTCTGGTGATTTCTTTACACTTCATTTGTCAGTCAGGTTCCCATGCCCTCACTGCAGTTTCAACCCTGACCTCGCTCCTGTCCATCAAGGAGGGCAAGTTGGGAAGGATTTTCATTCTTGAGGACACCACTTGTACTAAGAGTATCATCAACTGGTTCCACTGATTTGGCCCCATTGGAACAAAATAACCTTTGGGATTGACCTTGGCATTGGCATGTCTCAGGTTTATTTTTGGTCTGATTATTTTCCTGGTTGTTGTTCCATTTTTATGAGCCATTTATTTCTCTATGTTCTCTTTGAAATCTCTATCTGGTCATGCAGGGATGCTTGCTTTCTTGAGGGTCTGCTATTTTTGGCCCTGGCATCACCCCATCTATCCTGGAATTCTAATGCTGTATTTAAAAATAATAGACTGTGACTTTATAAACTTTTTTTTTCATCTCCCCTTAATAATCTCACTTTCTTTCTCTGAAATTTGGCATTTGGGTTTGGGGTGCGGCTTGAGGCAGGAGCAGGACAAGCTGTAGAGAGGGAGTGTGGTGTGTTCTTACCACAAGGCCCTTTGGCAATGCAGATGCGGAGCTGAGCATGCTGTCTGAGTCAGGGCAAACTCTGTTCCTGAAGCTTCTGCTCTGAGTCAGGATCTGTACCAAGAACGGCCCAAGGTTGCCAGCCTTGTGAGTGTGCCCCTATGTCTGCAGTGTGGCCTATGTACAGGCTTCCTTCCACACCCCATCTTGCATACTGGCCTGACATGCTTCCTGTGATGAGGCCAGAATCTCTGCAGGACAGACTAAGAGAATGGGCTGAAGTGGGAGCAGGAGAAACTAATTTTGCTGGCAAATTTCCTAGGAGCCCAATTGGGAAGCTCAAGGAGAAGGTGGAACCTCTTTGGAGATATTTAGAATATCTATCTGTGTGAGCAGAAGATGCAGACCCAAGGGAAGCAAGGAAAGCTGGGGTTAGGGGGTAGGAAGGGAGTTCCTGAAGCTTCTAGGCTGAAGCTTCTGCTGATCAGGATCGTTTCTCCACTCCAGCAGCAAGTGCCTGACCAGAGTTGTTAAGCTAATTGTTAAATTAGAATGGCTGGGGAAGCAAATTGCTTCATGATGGAGTTTCTCTGACTGTGTCCAAGGCTGATGTCATCTGGCCTTGTGCCGTGTTGAGGGTGTGGTGTGGGGTGGTGGGCAGGCCTGACACACGTGTTAATGAACCACCCTCATCCGCTGTAGCAAGCCCTTGCTCCTCTGAGGAGCCCACATCTTCCATTGAGGGAAAATCCCTCCCAACTCCTCTTTGCTTCTGTTTAATGTCTCCGGTTCCTGAGTCTTGCAATGATGATATTTTAGGTCGTTTTCTGTAGAGGTTGTGAACTCAGATACCTATAGGGGCCAGACTATTAGCCTAAAAGATCAAAATGGCTCATGTATAGATGATGAGTGGCAGCAATCAGGGACAGTAGGGGTGGTGGGGACTGTGACAAACTGGAGGGTGGTGTCCCAGCAGCAGTAATACTCAGCCCCAGCTGATTGATGCCATGTAGGAATGTGGGCTCCATGTTGCCAGACCTTCCTGCTTCAAGAACAGCAGCAAATATGCACTTTCTTTGTGAAATGTCCAGGTTTTTAAATGTTGACGCTAATTAAAAGACATTGTGTTGGTCAAAGTCCATTTACAAGATGAGTTTGTCCTGTGTGCCCCTAGTTTGCAACTTCTGATTCTGGTTCAAACTCCTTGGTTTACAGATTAGGAAACTGAGATCCAGAGAAGTTAAGCTTCTGGTCCAAGGTTACAGGAAGTCAGTGAAGGAGTCAGAATCACTACCTGTGGCCTCTAACTCCTGTCTGCTGCTATTCCACTTATTGGTGCTGGTTTGGACCAGACATTGTCTGTGCTGGGTCAGTGTGGCTCTCAGGGGAGAGTAGACCTGGGTGGACATGGTTGTGTGATGCCTCATGTCACATTATTGCCCCTCTGCTTTTGTGGGTTGCTGAGCTCAGATGCCCCAAATGGGTGGGAAGTCTCAGTGAATTCAGGAAGCTTTTGCAGGTAGCAGCAATGCATAGGGAGAGGAAGAGAGTGGGGAGGATTTAGGCTGCCCCCTGGTTTGAAGCTCCTGAGGACTTAAGGCTTCTGTAAGTGCTTGCGAATGAACGCAAATAAAACAAGATTTTTTAAACTGAGACCTAAAGCAATTTTACTGTGTACCTGAGTCAAGGTTCTACTCATCTTTCTAGTCTCAGGTGAAAGACCTCTTCTTCTAGCAAGCCCTGGGGATGTTAGGACTATGTTTGTTGTCTCTGCTATGTACTCCCATATCCTCCTCAGTGTCTCCCGTCACCCATTAATTTCTACTCTTTCCCATGGCATGCACATATACAGAGCCACTTCCAAATCCTCATCCTTCCAGTCATTCAGGTGCATAGCTTGGGATCATCCTTGATTGTCCCCACTCTTCCTCTGGAGTTCCTCAGCTCCGAATCCCCTTGGCAGTCCTACCGCCACTCTCCAGTTCAGAAGTTTAATGATACAACATCGGACTATTGCAATAGGCTTCAAACCTGACTCCCAATCTATTCTCCCCATTACTGTCTGATATGTCTTCCCAAGCACAGTCTTTGAACTGTGGCATGCTCCTGCTCCAAGTAGCTCCCACTGGATAAAGTAGCAACTCCTTAACTTGGCATCCCAGGCTCCAAAGCACTGCAGCATTGCTGCCATGGTCATAAGGCTGGCCTGGGTGTGCATCCTAGCTCTGCCACTTATCAACTGTGACATAATGGGCAATTTTCTTGACTTCTGTGAACTCATTTGCTTCTTTGTGATAGGGGGTTTTACATAGAATTGTTTCAAAGAATAAATGAGATCATGAATATAAAGCAGTTAGCCTGGAATATACCGACTACTCAAAGGTATTATTTAAGGACCTCTAGGCTCTGCCCCCCGTATTACCTGTCCCATAGGCTTAGCTCCAGTGACTTGAACTACTTGGTGATCTCTGTGCCTTTGCTCCTGTTTTTCCATCCTCTAATATTCATCTTTTTGTGGTGCTCCATTATATATTTTGTGCCATAGGTATTTGTGTACTTGACTTCCTTACTCAACTGTATGTTGTTTGAGGGAAGGAACTGGGTTTGACTCCTTCTATACTCTACCTGGCATAAGAGACACAAAGTTTGTGGAATGGATATTTACCTCAGTGAAACAGCTGCCTAGACTTGGGTTCCGTATGAATTAGTTAATTGATAATGTGTTTATTTATAATAGCCTCATGGATATTTATTGGGTCCTACTGTGTTTAGGGGCTCAGTGGCAAAAGCATCAGGTACAATCTAGGCCCTGTCATGTAATGGGGAAACAGGCTGGTAGAGTGGCCATAATGCACGTGGTAAGGATGGTGACAGGGCAGGTGCAGGGCTGTGGTTGGGGAGGTACAGGGCTGTGATGGGAGACACTGAGGAGGATATGGGAGCACATAGCAGAGACAACAAACATAGTCCTAACATCCCCAGGGCTTGCTAGAAGAAGAGGTCTTTCACCTGAGACTAGAAAGATGAGTAGAACCTTGACTCAGGTACATAGTAAAATTGCTTTAAGTCTCAGTTTAGAAAATCTTGTTTTATTTGCATTCACTCGTAAGCATTTACAGAAATACTTCCTCAGTACTAGGTTTTCTGAAGTGATCTCTCACTCTCAACCAAGGCAGCTGTTAACATTCGAAGGTTTCTAGGGACTGGGACAAGGGTTGTTGATTGTATTCAAATTTTAAGAAACACCAAGCCAACAGCTGTGGCTGGAGATGGAAAGTTTTCTAAGAGCTTAGTGGAAGATTATTCTCTTCTCTTTGGGAAAAGATAATCATATATTTTCATGCTTTCAGGGTGGGGCCTATTCTGTTTTTGTTTGTTGCTTGCTTGTTTTGTGGCTTCAGCTGTGTGGATACAGAGCAGGAAGGCTAGAAGCAGGAAGAGGCTGGGGTGTTTTCTGACCCTACAGATAGTTCTTCTTGGGTCGGGAAGAAACATGGGTGGGAGCAAACATGATCTGCAGCTGCAGAGGAAGCCAAGGAGATTTTTGCATCAAGGACAGTCTTGGGGATGAGGAACTGTATACAAGTCAGGAAACTTGACACCAGAGAGAGGCGGCCACAGAAGATAAGGGGTCATCTCTGTAGACCCGGTACAAAAGAAATGTACAAGAGGAAAGCAAATGAATTAATAATCATTGTGATGAAATAATCAGAAAGATTATGAATGATACTTACATTTTTCTTTAAAAGGGATTACTTTCTTGGCTTAATGCTTGCACTCTGTTCTCTTATTTTATTATTTTATTTTTAAAGGTATTAAACTGTGCTTTTTAACCACACCTAACATTTAGGACCCAGAGCCTACGGCATCTACTGCCACCTGGTGGTAGAGTATACCACCTGTGGGATTTGGAATTGATGAGACTATACATTGATTGAAAATTGATTCTGCAGTCAAAATATGGAATCATAGAACATTAGAGTTGTGGAGATATTCAAGATTACATAGTTTTTCTTCTAATAAAACCCAACATCTTTTTATATACAGTATTTTAGTTGAATACTTCCAATGACAGAGAGCTCATGATCTGGCCTGACAGGCTATTTTGTCATTCATTCTTGTTAGTTAGAATATTTTTTCTTTTTATTTTTTAATAGAAAAGTCACTTGTATTTATTTGTCTTCATGTTTACCTCTGGAAAAACTCATAAGTTTAGTGATTCATCTACATAATAAGCCTTCAAATATTTGAAGGAATGTGTTTGTTTCCCCCATAATCTTTTTGTCTTCAGGTTAAACAGTCGTAGTTCCATATTTATTATTCTGACATCATGCTTTTCAGAATCCCCATAGCATTTCTTTCCTCTAGTTGCATTCTATGTTGCCAATGTTCCTGCTGCCAAAATTGGATCCAACCCAGTGTTCCAGACATGATCAGCTTAGTGAACTCTAGTACCTGCAGGCTGTCTGAACACTGAACTTCTAACACATTCTGTATAGTATGAGTTAGCTTTCTGTAGTCTTTCCACAATGCTGACTCCTCTTAGGTTTGTGGTAACTGAAAGCTCAAGAATTTGTATCCTTTCCCACACTGTAAAACTTTTTTTAAAAAAAGCTAAAAGCAAGGCTGTACTTTAAAAAGAAAGTTTAATTATACAAGTTTAACACAAATACATTCTGAATTTCAGAGGTTACTCGTAAAGCCAAAGCCTTTTTGAACTCTGTACCAACTCAGTTTCTCTTTGGAGGCAGATCCTCATACTAGTTATTAGGGGTCGTTCCAGACCTTTCTGTGCATTTACATAGATGGATAGATATCAGCAGAAATGTGTAAATTTGTGTATGTGTGTTTGAGGTTAACATATCATTTTGCAAGTTTTCTGCATGCAACATATCCTGGAAATCTTCTGCATAGTATATTTTGCAGTGTGGATATTCTGTAGTTTTCTTAGCAATTCTTCGATTATTTCTGGTTTTTAAAATCATCATAAGCAGCGTCTCCATGTACACATGTACGAGTGCTTCTTTAGGGTAGGTACGAAAGACTGGGTGAGTGATACATATATGTTTATTTTAAAATGTAGATCTCAGACATGAAATTTGCCCTTGTTAATTTTGACCTAGTGTTCGAATCTGCCCAGATAATTTTACATCTTGATTTTGGTCATCTATTATAATATGAAGCCTACTATACCAGTTTTGCATCATCTGCCCATCGTATAAGCATATCTTTGATCTGATCTAAGGAAGTGATTGTTTTAAAAGTCAAATACAACAATCAAGGGAGGAGCTCTGTGGCCATCACCAGAGACCTGCATTCCACCTAAAGCTCACTGTATTCTCCTAACACACACTTTGTCCGTGCAGTTTATCCACAGCAATTCTACCCAACTATACACTCATCCCATTCATTTTTCACCATCTTATATACAAGAATTTCATGGAGGACATTTGTAAAAGGCTTAGCAGAAATCCAGACTCACTTTCTATGACATTCTCCTGTCTACTGTAGCAGGACTGTCATGGAGGGAATTGAGAACACCACACATTGCTCCTGGGCACGTGTTATTTAAGATAGATCCTGGTAACACTTTAATGAGCAATGTGTTTATGTACCTCCATGCAAGGGTGTATTCAGTCTCAAAGATATCAAGAAAAAATCAGCTGTCCCCTCCCAGTTGCCTGTCTTACCTATATGTTCTCAGTCTAGTTGCTCTCCCAGGGAAACTGTCTGATGGCTGAGACATAGCTGCTTTAGTGACAAGCTCATGGGTTATATTTCCAATGTTATTCAGGTAATTTGTCCCGCCCCATCATAACGTAACAGAGGTAAAGGAGCTGGGCACAGTGCCTCACGCCTGTAATTCCACCACTTTGGCAGGCTGAAGCAGGCAGATCGCTTGAACCTAGGAGTTCAAGACCAGACTGGACAACATAGGGAGACGTCGTTTCTACAGAAAATACATAAATTAGCTAGATGTGGTGGCACACACCTGTAGTCCAGCTACTCAGGAGGCTGAGGTGGGAGGATCCCTTGAGCCTGAAAGAGAGCCAAGATCAAGCCACTGCACTCCAGCCTGGGCGACAGAATGATGCCCTGTCTCAGAAAAAACAGGCAAACAAAGAATAACCCCAAAACAAAAACAAACAAAAAACAGAGGCATCCTCACACAGATATCCACAGGCCTAGTGCACATATGTGTGCCTTGACACGTAGTTATCCTCACAAAATTGTCTCTGTAAACATGGTAAAAGGACTTCCCCTGAGTCACAGCCTTACTGGCTTGCTTTGTATCATTATAAAAAGAATAGAAGTGATAAGCAGGTAATTCTAACTTACTTTTATCTAGCTTAGAAACCTGTTATAAGACATGCCACAGATGACCCTCAAAATGGTAGTGAAGGTGAGACTGTGGTCCTGGGGTTCTGGGTGGGTGGTGCAGTATGGAGGCACTGTGGCTGTCCCTGGATGCCCAGCTGCAATTGCATCAGGCTGCATGGCTTCCCAGGCTGGGGTTTGGCAGCACCATTGCCCTTCTGTAGGTAGCCAGGCTTGGATTCTTCATTGAGGAAAAGTTCTTGTGTTCCCTCATTTTTAGGGCAACTAGTATGGAAAATATAACCTCAAGTATCTTTGATGTAATCTCCAAGGGAAAAGTTGCTCCAACTTTTTCTTACTATAAGTAGAAATTCTGTTTCCCGTTTTTTCCTTCAATGGGCCTGAGCTATCGCTCTGGCAAAGCTACAGCCAAGTAACTTCTCCAGAATCCCACAGCTGGCTTTATTTGGGGGGTGAGGTGGTGGTGGTGCCAGTTCTGCTTCAGAAAAGTAGAATAAACAACAAATACTCCTTTAACAAAGCTAAAAAACATGGTGAGGAATTCAGAAGGGAAGTGATACCAAACGAGTGAATTGTGCCCCTTTTGCACTCTGCAGTGTCCCTTTACTTTGGGCACTACGTTAGGTGCTTGGTGCTGATGGAAGGCAGCAGTGGGGTAGGATATAAACTATATGATCATGACGAACAGTGACTTCAGTTCAGACGAGTTTACAGTGTGGTAAAAAATAGTCTGCAGACAACATGAATGCAATGAACTAACCAGTGTTTCTCTTGAAAGAGTTAGATGGATGCTTGGGTAAATAAACCACCCTTATAATAAAGAAGAGTCCACCTTTTATTTTTCATCAGTGCAAAGCTACATCGATTCTTCACACGCAGGCATGATAAACAGAATCAAAGCTTCTGCTGCTTGTTTCCAGTTAAACAGACCTATCCTAGGTAAACCTGTATTCCCCTCTGAGAGCACCCCTTCCTTCTGGTACTTGATTGACCCCCTGCCTTGGGAAAGGTTAACCCACCTCCACTTTTTTCTTGAATTACTGCTAGGAGGCAGAAACTCTGTGAGCTCTTAGAGAGCAGCCTTGGTGTTCTGTTCCTTCATGTATTTCCAGGCATCGTCCAGGGTGTGACATCTTGTAGGCACTTAGTAAATGCTTGTTGAGTGAATGAAAGCTGCCCTTCATCTATTCCCCATTCATTTATTCAGCACATATTTATTGAGTGACTTCTCCATGCCAGGCGCTAGGGATACACCAATGAACAGGACCTGGTTGGGAAGACAGATGATAATATGGGGACACTAATATGGTGTTGAAAAGGTACAGGATGTGGTGGGCGCAGCAGATGCAGGGATGGCTGGCCCAGCTGAGTTGGCCAGGAAGGCCAGTTGGCCAATTCTCCAGGAA
The DNA here is from genome assembly GCF_047675955.1 of Chlorocebus sabaeus. Lineage (NCBI taxonomy): Eukaryota > Metazoa > Chordata > Mammalia > Primates > Cercopithecidae > Chlorocebus > Chlorocebus sabaeus. Next base: position 43,733,776 of record NC_132925.1, read on the forward strand.
TTCCTAGAGACCTGAAGAATTAGCGCAGATAGCTAGATGAAGGCGGGATGGGAAACAGTGTTCCATGCCTAGGAAGAGCATATGCAGGGATCCAAAGGGAAGAGATAGCTTAGCATGGAAACGTGAAGGCTGACAACATAATGATAATCATAAACACATATACAATGCTTTCTGTGTGCCAGATATTATTCTAAGCCCCTTACATTTATGAAGTTATTTAAATACTATTATCATCCCCATTTTACAGAAAACGGAGGCACAAAGAAGTTTAGTAATTTGACTGATCTCACACAACTGTTAGAATTGGCATTTGAAGGGAGTTGGCTGCGGAGCCTTGGTGGTGACAAAACAATTATTATGCCTGTGTGTGTGTAGCACTGATTCCCAGTGAGAATCCTGGCATGCGGTTAGATATACATGGGCCTTGTGGTAGCAATCAACTTGGAAATTGTCTTGTTAAGACTGACAGAACTCGTGGCATATCCTGATTGTTGAGTCTGTATTTGTCAGGCAGACGATGAGATTCCTTGCCTCAGTAGATGGTTTTGTTGTGTCTCATCCTATGTGAACAGGCTGCAGGGAGGGTGCCCCTGACCTCCTAGTAAGAAGGGACTTGGGGCTCAAACAACAGTTTAACTGGATGACCAAATCACATTCTTCACTGTAGATTCCCATCCCTAAATGGGGAGAAGGAGGAAAATGGTTTAAAGACCAATACCCAGAAATGGCTGACCTCTACTGGTGCTTCGCCACTGTGTGTGGTTGTTGGAGCTACAGGCTGTGAGGAAGAATAGTTTGGTTGATTGCCAACTTGGCCCCAAGGGAGTGGGCCTGAAAGGGGGTTAAGGCATTGGTTCTGCTTTCTTTCCTTCCATTTTGTAAATGGTAATCCAACCCCAAGTCTTTAGTGCACGGGCGTTGTGCAGCCCCTCCCTGTGACAGGTCATAGTGGCTGGGCCTTGGCCTCTGACTTCCAAATTCCCAACTTTCCCCCAGGCTTCAGTATGACCACTTCCTCTGAATCCCTGTTGCTGCTGCAGTCAGACCCAGCACGGAGAGGTGTCCTCAGCAGCCTCCTCACTGCCTGCTGCCACTTGCTCAGGAAAAGCACATGAGTTGCACATCAGTGTTTGGAAAAATTAATGCTTTCAAGATGAGCTCCATACAGTTTTAGCACGTCTGTCTCTCTCACCAGCTGAAAGAAAGAAGCATGCTTAGACAATTACTCCCCAAGGGAGCCCAAGGACTGGCTTTGTTTATTGAGTGTTTTTAGTTACAACACGTGAAGTTCTGGGATTTTTTTGGCTTTGGCTTCTTTTTTCTGTTTTTGGTTATGGGAATATGAGTGGATTGCCAATTAACAGGGCACTTGGAGGTTTCAAAATTGTGAAAGGCATGTTTCTTACGTGGGCACAATTGCTGAGTCTTTGGGATAAGGAGCTCAGTAAGACGTGACAGATGGAATCCAGGCTCAGGGCTTACCTCAGACCAGCACTGCAACCAGATGTTCAGAGTCTTCCATATGCAGCTGTTTGGAGCCACAGCTCCACCTGTGAGGGCCCCCTTCGCTTTCCTCAGACACCCCATATCTTTACAGTCTTCCGATAGACGTACCACATAGTGACACGGTCACAGTCAGCTTTCACCTTACTTTACCCTGTGCCACCTCCCACCACCTTCAGCTTCCCCCACCTGATGCATAAAACTCTAAGTAGAGATGGCAGGTTTTAAAGCCTGAGGTTTGGGGAGTCAGAGCCCATTGTACAAGGGCAGGGATGGCTGACTTGAAAGCCTGTGTATTACAATTCTTCCTGCCTTCCTGCCTGTCTTTGGCAGACATCACTAATTGACAGTGCCATTCTTTCCCCATCTATCCTGTAAGTAGCCGCATAATCTTCAACACAAAACTCTGGACAGTCACTGCCCTTTGGTTAGAGCTGGAACTTGAGATGCAACATAGTTTCCATTGCTGACCAAAATCCCATAAGGTGTCTAAGTGGCTGATAAATGAATGGTTTGAGAGGAGTTGAGGTTCTTCCTGAATGCTTGTTATGGAGAACCCATCATGACTCTTGTGGTAAGTAAGGGATGTGGAACAAAGTGGGGAATGAATAGCATTTTCTCATGATATAGTGATGGAACTCTATCCGCCAGTCACTTGAACAGGTGGATAAGTCTGGTGAATTTTTTACTGTGACCTGTGGGTTCTCTGAAGACAATTTCATATTCTAGACCTTATGAGTAGGGGGTAGAGAAGGAAATTGCTGCCATGGCCCTGAGGAGCACCTCCTTTTTCAGAAAAGATTTGAGCCACTACTTTAGTAGCAGCTTCAATATTTAAATGCTTTGAAAATTACCAGAGTAACAAGTGCTTATAGTTAAAAAATTATAACAACATAAACTTTTATAAAACACAATTCTCTTAACTACCTTTCTTCATTCTTCAGGGATAACTACTGTTAATAGTTTGGTGTGTATATATATATACTACTAGAACTCTTCTATGCATAGTGAAATACATACTGATAGTGTGTATGTATATATTTATATATCTATTTTCACAAAAAGTGGGATAATACGAATTGTTTCCAATTATTTCACAAATCATATCCTTTCATTCAATAATAGATCACGGAACCCTTTCATTCAATAATAGATCATGGAACCCTTTCATGTTACTACATATAAAACTGCTTGCTTTTGTTAATGGTTTCTAAGTATAATGTAGGCTGTGTCATAATTTATCTTATTAGTTCCTTATTGTGGGACATTTAGGTTTTTTCTTTCCTTTTTATTTTTTTCTATTATAGAATACACTGCAATGTGTGTATAAGTACAGATATTTCAGTAGGTGAGAATCTTAGAAGAATTGCTAGGTTGAAGGCTATATACTTTAGAATTGTTGATTGTACTGCCAAATTGACTTGGAAGAATATTATATCAATTTAGTCTCCTACCAGGTTGGTTGTTTTGTTGTGTGTGTGTGTATGTGTGTGTGTGTGTGTTTTGCTGGGGGCAATCTTATAGGTAAAATGTGGCATGCTGTTATTGCTTATTTGCATTTCCTTGATCATTAGTAATGATCAACCTCTTTTTACTTTTTATCAATCATTTATATTTCCTCATCTGTGGGTTGCCTGTTCGTAATCTTTACTTATTTTTATACCAGGTTGTTAACTTTTTCTTAATGGTTTCTAGGAACTTTTTGTAAATTAGAGATATTAACCCTTTGTATAATTTATCGTTGCAACCATGGCAAATATTTACCTCCTGCATTATCTTTTAATGTTCATGTTTTTGCAATTTTATCTACTATTTTATTCTGTGAGGACTTAAAATATATGAAAATATTTGAACAGTGTTCAAAAATTAGTACAAAATAAATAGGTCTTTATGTGACCCATATACCTGTCTACCAAGCCACTTTTTCCATAGGTAACCATCAGTATTAGTTTACTGGGAACCCTCCCAGTTTTTCTTTTTATAAATATAAGCAAATCAGAATCCATACTTATGTTATCCCTTTCTGATCAAAAGCAGGTGAATACTAACTATCCTGCTCAATGCCTTGCATTTTTAACCCAACAGTATGTCTTGAACATCTTTTCATATCAATTCACAGAACGCCTCATCATTCTTTATTCATAGCTGCATAGTGTTTCTTTGTGAAGGTATACTGTCATTCAGTGGGCATCAGACTTTTTTGCTTCTGTATGCTCTAAAAGAATATTGAAAACTTTATGCCCCTTCACACATTTAAGTGGATACCTAAACATTTTTTTTTTTACCATGAGTTTAAAGGTTGCAAATAATACATTTTCTAGCATGTTGCATATTATAATAGGCTTTAAACACATTTTCTTCAAAATCTTGGAGCTACGGATTTATATGAATTGGGAAAGGCAAATTTGATTGTCAAAGCAAGTAGCCAAATTAGACATACTTACTTCCTGTCAGAGAAAGTCTAATTTCACTTTTTATAATTCAAACAAGCATGTTAATTAGACACCCTCTGTGACAACCCCATCTTCAGAATTCTAAGAAGAGTAGAGAGCAAGCTATTAACAAATAGATGTGGTCCTGAGACTAACCATGCTTTTTGCCTTCTAGATGAAAGAAGGCACAATTGTTTTCAACATCTCCTTGGTGATCTCATCGAATCATGGGGCTTTACTTTACTCTGCATGCACCAGTGGCTCTGTTTCGTTACCTATTACACCACCCCAAATCTTAGCGACTTAGAGCATCAATTTATCATTCTCATAATTGTGGGGCTTACCAGGCAGTTCTTCTGCTCCATGTGGTATCTGTTGGGGTGCTGGGATAGCTGGCAGCTCCAGGGTGGGCTTCCTCTGGTGGCTGCGAGGGGGCTGGGACTAGCTGGGGATCTCAACCAGCATCTGTAGTTCTCTTCCACATGGCCTTTCCATGTGGCTTAGCCTTCTCACAACAAAGCAGCTAGACGCCAAGAACAGTTGTATCTATTATTGACTCCATTATTTTAAAATGTCTTTTAAAGAGTTAGGTGATACAGTCCAAGGGTCAAAATTTAAAATGTGTAAGATGATTTACAGTAAAAGGTTATCCTTCTGACTACTGTTCTTCAGCCTCCTGTTCTCCTTTGGTGATTTGTATATCCTTCAAAAAATTTTTAAAAATGTGTATATAAGCCAATATACTGAGTTTTGTGTCTTGCTTAGGAAAACCATTCCCCTTAAGATTATAAATATTTTTCTTCTTGAAGTTTTATAGTTTTTTTTTTCCCATGGATATCTTTAGGCTTTATTGAGTGCATGATGTGAGGCCAGGATTGATGGACTTTTCGGGATGCCAAATAATTGCTGTTCACTATGCTGATGGTCCATCGGGAACTTTGTATTGTTTCTCTTCTCCTCAGTGCTGAGGGTCATCCACATGTGTCACAAGGTATAGCCAAAATAGTTTTCATAATTGAGTCTCCAGTGGAACTTTCCAACCTGTGTCAGAAAGAGGAGATCAGATGAGTTGGGGCAGCTGGACATTTTCATTTCTCTAGTGAGGGAAGGAGAGTGTCACAGGAATTAGAGGAAATGTAAGCTCTAAGAATCTGCCCCCTCCTGAAGGGCAGGTAGAGAAGCCTGGGAAACTTGGAGCAGTGACTTGACTCTTAACTCTGGTCCCATGAATTGAGAATTTCAGCGTGACCTGAGCTTGTTTTTGTTGCAGGAGAATGCACTAACCTTTATGAAGTATCTACTATGTATTAAGTGTAGTGCTTTGGATTTTATATGCTGTTTTGTCTTTTCCTCATGAAAAGTTCAAGTTTTATGGGATTAGTCTTATCTTCATTCAAAAGATGAAGAAACTGAGATGTGGGAAGTTATTCCAAAGCCTCAGCCCTTTCCCAATACCTCAAAGGCTTGGAAATTAATGGTACAGAAGGTATAAAAAGGTTTATAGAATTTACGAGACTCAATTATTTTTAAGAACCATAAGCAGAGTTCATTTGTTGAAAAGTAAGGTGATCTTTGCAAATAGTTTTATTTTTTCTTTTTGAAAATAAGAACCAAGGAAGAGAGAATTCAAATTGGCTAGTGTGCAAGTAATTTCATTATCCAGCTCAGTGTGTATGTATGTAAGGAGCCAGGATATTCAGGTAAGTCAGATATTCTGATTTAACAGTGGGTGGCCCTGTGTAACACACACAGATTATATACTTTCCATAAACAGACAAAAATACTCAAGGGACTATAGCAAAAAAGGGACTAAGTAGAAAAAAAATATTGAGCTCTAGATATGTGCTAACCAAAATTTAGCATTTATTTGACAATACAGTGGGTTCCTTTTGATATGGTTGAACTTCACATTCATTATTATCAATCCCAGTCCTCATGGTATGGTGCCTGATTTTACTGGGCAGACCTGCTGAGGGGGGCTATCTGGAAAAGTTCCTGGAGGGGATGGAGAAGGGCATGGGATGGAGAGAGCAGGTAGAGGTTCACAGGAGGGCTCCGCCTGGCCTAAGGAGTGAGGCTTCAGCTGTGGTGACTGGCAACTTAGCTTCCTGATTCTCTGATGGTGACCTCAGGGACTGAGAGATGTGAGGAACATTTAAGAGAAGCCAGACCTCCTGAGGGGTGAACGGCCTCCTGTCAGCCATGAAGTAACACTACCTCCTTTGATGGGCAGAGAAATGACTCTTGGTGGAAATGAGATGGAGGAACTGTGTGACTGGCTGCGAGGGAAACAGAGGAGGTGATAGTGAACTCTGGATTGCAGAGGCTCATGGATCAGTTCTGAGAGGGTCTCTCCAAATATTTACCAGCTTTTTTTTTTTTTTTTTTTCCCTCAAGAACTCCTTTGCAATGTAGGTGCCTTGGGGAAGGCAGCCAACCAGGTGTTCATGCTGAGTAGGAAATGGGAGGTCAGGGCAGTGAGGGAGGATGGAAGGAGCACCAACTTCCGTGATTGACTTCATTGGGATGGCCTCACAGGGACATGCCTGTGAAGACCTAGGGAAGGGAGTCATGGACTCTGCTCCCTGACTGCAGATATCCATCCCCACCACTGCTTACCTAAGGCCTGCACTCCTCTATGCCTTCCTTTGACGTAAGCTTTATCTTTTGGCAAAATAGGAATATTTCCTGAGGGCCTAAATATTAAGCTGTCATCATAAATACCTTGGATGGGATGAAGTTGTCATGGTACTTTTCACAGGACTTAATGGAGAGGGCATGGGGCCCAGGATAGATAAGCTTCGTAAGGTCATGAAGGAGGAGAGGGGACTGGCTCTTGGGTGGGCAGTGGCGGGTATTGGGGTGGCATGCTGTGTTAGAGATTCAGTGCAACCTGGGGGTTCTATTGACTGCTGGGGGAACTAGAAGCCCCCAGGGAAGCAAGGAGGGGTCAGGTTTTCACCACTTAACGAGGTGGTTTAGAGCCCAGGGCAGTGAAAGGTTGTCTTCCATGAGCTGGCCATGCCTCAGCCAAGGCAGAGTTAAAGATCCTCAGCAGAGGTCGGAGGTGAGCCAGGTGAAAGCTACACAAAAGCCGAGGTAAGGCAGAATAATTAGCTTCTGCCTTTCCCTCCTGCTGCCTGGCCTGATATTTGAGGTGACATTTAAAGCCATTGTACAGATGTGCAGTGAAACTGTGGCAGAACGAAGGCTTTCTGGAGCCTGTGGAGAGGCAAGGCTGATTTCTCAGCCTCCTGGCTGGCAGCTTCTCACCCCTCCATGTGGGGCCCTCTACTGGGCCTTGAAAGGAGAGAGGCCCCTCTGCCTTCCAGGTGAGCATACTCTAATGGGGGGCTCAGACTCTCCCTCCCTACTGGACTCTCAGGGTGTTGGGGGAGGTGGGGTACACACTAGAATTCAAGATAGTGACACGAAGCCAGTGCTGAGGGTAGGAGAGGAGAGCAGGGACTGAAGCGGATAGATCACCATCGCAGAATTCTCTGGGGAGCTTGTTAAAAATGCAGGCCTCTGGGAATGAGGCCTTGTTATCTGCATGGATAACCAACCCTCTAAGGTGATTCTGCTGCCCATTAAACTTTGAGAACCTCTGAGATAGAGAATGTGTGAGGTTAGCTGGAAAGGGCCTCTTGGGAGGGGTGGACTTGAATTTCAGTGTCTAGGTGATACTTGCTGTAGATACTGTCCTCAGGTGTGGACCTAAGAAGCCTGTTCACCTAGGGACACTAAACTCATGGGAGAGACTGGCAGGGGTCCAAGCCACCCTTGAAATGGCATCCCTGAGAATGTGTTGCCCCGGGCTCCACTCCACCACTTGGGCACTAATCACCAAGGGGGCAGAAGTGGTATGGGAGGTGGCTGAGGATGCTGTCTACTGGAGTGTTTGATTCATGTTACAACTGAAGCACAGCTTGCAGGGCAAAATGGTAGCCGGGTGGAGCCCGCTTCCTGGGGCAGATCAGTATGTCTGTGGATGGTCTTCACTTTGGTTTGCAGATACCAGCAACTATGCTACCTCCTGTGTTGCCTTCACTTGCCAGATAGGTCCATGTGTCTGAGGAGTTAGGTCAGTGCTGCTGAGGGAACAGTGGCCATTGTTGTCCCAGGAGATGAGTGGGAAAGATTTGAGATGTGGTTGGATCTCTCCTCCCTCCGTGCTGCTTGCCTTCTGCTCCATACACTTGTGCTGACTTTATCTGATTGGGAACACAGTGTTTTCAAGTTGGGGTGGGTGAAGAGAGGGAGAAAGAACAGTGCCAAGGAAAGAAGAAGGAACATAGTAGAGAAAGGAACACATCCATGTTGTGATATCAAATAACTGCTGAACATCCGGATGGGCATCGGCCTTCTGGAGTGGCTGGGCTGTTGCTGGCCTGGTGACACTGCCTGACCCTAGAAAACATGTCTCTATAGCCAGCTGGGTGGGCTGGAGGAAACATGCCAACGGGAATAGCTGTGCTTGCTTTGACCATGATGAAAGAAGGAGCCACTGTGGAAGCATTTTATAAGACAAAACAAAAACAACAACAAAAACCTACTAATAAGGCTGTGTCCTGCCCAATATCCTTTCTAATTGCACTGCAGTTAAATGGCAATGCCGACAGTCTCTTGGAACATTTTATTCAACTTCTGGAGGGGCTGCATTTCAAGTAAGACTTATGAGGCTCTGTCGGAGATGAAGAAATGAGCAGTGGTGGGCTGGGGAGCTCCAAGGAGCCCAGCTTGATGGGTTGAAGCCAATCTTGAGTAAAACTCCAGGCTGAATGGGTTCACCCTGGGGCTGACCCGATGGGCATTGCTTATGTTCTTAGATCTGTTTGTGGGGGAAGTGCTTGTACCCATATTATTCTTGACAGTCTTTATTCCCTTTTCCACTGCAAATGAGACTGTGTGGACTGTTTTGCCCTTGATTACTGGAGGGAGGGGAACAGGGCCAGCTTCTTTCTCCAGTCCCAAGAATGAGACTTGTAGCACTAGCACCATTAGAGCACTCTCTGGGACTTTTGGCCTCACAGTCAGATCCTCTTCCATTGCCCCTCTCTGTCTAGGTCTCCTGCTGTGATGGGAGCCTCCCGTTTCAGATTTCTCCCAAGTTGTGTTAGAAAAAGTCTTTTTGGCATTCTTATTTGGAGATGCACTCTCTCTGCAATTATAAGTCAAGGGCCAAAGAAAAAGATAAAAAGCCGTTAGTTAATAAGTGGCCACATTTGGACCCTCCACTCAATCTGTGCCCATGGCATGTCAGCGCCGCCCTGGAGGGGCCTCCCTCAGGGTTCCTGTTAGGAAACAGCCATGTTTCCCCAGGTCCTGCCTTACTGGAGGGCTGCCATATCTTAGTGAAACATGTCACAATTTCCCAGGAATCTCTTAGCGCCCCTGAAACTCTCAGGAATGAGACAGATGGGCACCTACGAGTTACCTGACCTTAAACAAGTTATTTAATCTTGTGGAACATGGGTTTTCTCCTCTGTATACTGGAGAAAGTGATTCCCATCCTACAGACCTTGCAGGGCAAGCAGGAGATGATAGTTATGAAAGTACTTTGTGAACGAAAAAGTACTGGCCACACGTGAGCGATGAATTCTTGTTATTCGTGAAGGGCAGAACACCGGGTTACTTCTCTCTGGAGGGAGGAGGAGGGGTTTGCATTCTTGTGTTAACTACACACTGGAGTCTTGTCCATTTAAGGTAATAAGAAAATAATGCTAACAGAGCCTGAGAGGTAGCTTCTTGGGTGGTGATATCTCTGCCGAGACCCAATGCTGCCCTTTAAGAAGAAACCACAAGGCATCTGGGGGGCAGGAGCAGGCGGTGGAGGTTGTGGCTCTGCTTGCTTTCTCTCTCTCCCTCCTGGCTTCTACCCCCTGGACGTGCCTCCTCCCAGGTCTGAGTTCTTCAGAAATCGGCAGCCTGTCTCATCTTGGAGGTATAAGTTCCAAGGAAGAGGTGATGCCGAGGGAGACATGCCTGCCAGTTGCCTGATGGAGACCAGGAGGCCTGGAGACCACCATTTCTGCTAGGACAGTGAGAAGGCATTGCTGGCATGGCCTAAGCTGCACAGAGCTGTGATGAATGTGCAGATGGCTGTTGGGTATTTTTTAGGCTTGGAGAACAAGGTCTTCCTAGACCTGGGGACTCCTCAGGTTTCATTTCAGTGAGCGGCACTCCCAGTCACCTGGGTCACAGGCTGGCCCACTGTAAGACGGGCTGTGTGTGGGGCAAGGACTGGGCACCCCGTCATGCCCCAAAGGCCTTAGACAATGCCCAGGGGCTGAGATCTCTACAGCTTACTTTTCTCCTTGCCTTGAAAACAACATTGTATCGGGGACTCAGATGCCCTTGCATATTCATTTGTCCAGTTAGTAATCACTTGAGTAATTGCAAAGTTCAGTGTTCTTTGAGGGACACAAAGATGATTAAAAAGCAGATCCTACCTTCATGGAGTTTATGGGTAAGTAAGGAAGAAGAGTCATATACAAAGGAGAAGGTGGAATGAAAAAAATAAAATATAAAGGAAGGAAGATCAGGGAAGTCTGCCTGGATTCTGTGGCATTTGAGTTATTTGTTGGAAAAATTAGGAGCATTTGGCCATGATGAGGTAGGAGAGTGGGGAGAGCATGCTACTGGCAGGAAGGGCAGGAGCAAAGGCCTGGGGATAGAAAACCGTGGGATGTATGAACGTGTGGGGAATTGAGAGTCTGGCAAGAGGGAGAGGGGTTGAGAGGTAAGGGAGAACCTTGTATCTACCAGTATCTACCAGGTGCGACACCAGAAACATATTCTTTTGCTTTGAGGCTCACAAATACTGTTCTCTCTGGTTTACAGAGGAGGAAGCTGAGGCACAGGGAGCTGAATAACTTCATCGAGGCCAGGCAAGTATTAAGTGGCAACCAGGATTTGGACCCATGACTGTCTCTACTATAGAGCCCATGCTTCAGAGCCCATGCTGTCTCTACTATAACAAAGGTTCCATGAAGGGACGTGGGAAAAAAGGATCTGTGGCCTTTTACTAGTCATGCAGGTCCTGCAGTCTTGGGCAAGGAGAGCCAGTGGTCCCGACAGTGAGGCAGTGAGGCAGTGAGGCAGTAAGGCTCCCGGGCTCCTGGACTGGCCTCAAAGTCCAAAATGGCTGAGCTTCTGGCTTCCCACCCCACATTCTACTGGAGGAGCCACTGGCCTCTGGTGTGGGAGGCATGGAAGCCAGGATGGCAGGAGATGCTGGAAAAAAATTTAAGACATGGACTTGCCTGTGGAGTTTCATTCTCAAGACCACTGCAAACCTCGCGTCTTTGCGAAAGCCCTTCCTGACTCCCTCCCACGCATCTCCGACCTCCCCTTGGGTCCAGGCAGGCTCGGTCTGCACACGGCGTTGTTCTGCACTTGTTCCTTTGTTGCTGTGAAACCGGCTCCCGGCACAGTCAGCCTCTGTGTGGGAGGACTGGTGGCTGTCTTTGCAGGCAGGCATTTGCTTAGAGCAGGCTGTGTGCGAGCCCAGCATCAAGTGATTCCGGCCTCCTCGAGTCAGCGGTGGTGGGATGAGGCTCTGCCGAGGGGACTGGCTGTGAAGGATGAGTTCAGGGTGGGATGACGGACCGCTTCTGGGACCAGTGGTATCTCTGGTATCTCCGCTTGCTCCGGCTGCTGGATCGAGGTATCCTGAGTGTGTGTATGCTTGTGTGAGAGACTGAGAGAGATAAATACCCATAGAGACATAAAGAGACATGCAGAAAGACACAGCAGAGAGGGGAGGGGGGTCAAGAAGAGAGAGAAGGAATGAAACAGAGGCAAGTAGCAAACCCATGGAAAGTAAAGAAAGGTGATTTTTCTGGGGACATGTATGACCCAGCTGGGAATCAGGAGCACAGGGTCATTTGGGGAGCATCTGTGTAACAGGATCTCATTTCTTGCTGGGTTTTTCATCAAGCTCAGTACTCTAGTCAAATACAAGTTAAGCCCTGTCTTGCAGGGCTCTTGACAGAACTCTCTGAGAAGCAGTGCAGAAGGAGAATGATTCCTGCAGCAAGAAGCTGGGGGCAAACAGACTCAGGCTCAAATCTCAGCTCTGCCACTGACCTTAGCTTGATTTATGTGACTTTTCTGAGCTTGTTTACCCATCTATGAAATAGGCACGGTAAGACCTATGTGCTGGGGTTGCTCTGGAGCTATTGTTTAATTCATAGATGTAAAATATATAACATCATATCTGGTGCACACAGTAGGTGCTTAGTAAATGCTGAGTTCCTCCCTGTGCACTTCTTAGCTTCACGGAACTATTAATACCTATCCTGAGGATAGTTCCCTTTTTTGATTATCTATAGACAGAGCCGGTACAGAATTTGCAGGTAGTGGAAAGAAAAGAGAAAATCAGTTTTATTTCTCAGGTTAATCTGACCTTAATACATTTTATCATCAAATATTAATGCAATTAAAGTGTCCTGATAATGTGACACAAATCCAGATGTTCTTTTGAAAGGAAAAGCCACTGTGAACTTGTTTGGTAATTGATTTTTTAAAATGTTGAATATTATTTTTAAAAGCTTTGGCTTCTTTAAGAGGTTTTGTCAAGAACGAGATCAAACTCTTGATGGGAAAGATGGCCCTGGGGAAGCCTTGCTATACAGCCCAAGATGTATTCATCTGTATGAGGAATAGTCTTAGTGTGCCAGGAGATCAATACCAGGTGGAAGCAGAGAGCTGCACAGAGCAAGTGAACCAGGACCCTTATCAGGGGAGAAAACAAAGATGGAGGAAATCAAACCAGCACACACTAAAAGCAGTTTCTCACTAGCACCGAGAAACAGGCCAGTGGGAGCCCAGACTTGAGATGGCGTTAAAAAGGGAACCAGAACTTCCTACTGATGAAGATTATAGACTGGGAGAAGGGAGAAAAGACCACTAGGTGTGAATCCTCTTTATCTGTGTGACCTCAGGCAAGTTGATTAACCTCTCTGTATCTTCTTCCCTACATTCGTTAAAAGGGGTGATGATGACAATGGTAGTACCAACTCAGAGGGTTGCTGTAGGGGCTGAGTGAGAAACTATAAGTGAAATACTTATTCCAGTGCATGGCACAAACAAAGTACTCTTTAAATGGTAGTTTTCATTACCAAGACAGTTAATTCTCACTCTCCAACAAACATCCTGGGAAAGACAGGAACAGGTGGTATATAATACCCGGGAACTAAGAAAAGTCCAATTAAGAATGGTGAGAGGCTTAGAGACAATTTATACTTAGATGAATTAAAACAAGATTCACACTACCATATGATGTTAATTATAAGATGAAACGATGTCAATGTATAAGCTATAATACTACCAATTTATTTTTATCTTTTAGAAATGCTTGAATCCATGAGTCACAAACTTAGGTTCAAGTTCTGGCTCCATTGCCTTCTAAGTGCCCTTGAATAAAAGGCTAAGGGTAAGGACTTAAAAAATAAAAGGTATTGTTTTCTAGAGCTATACTTAACCAAATTCTCAGTTTGTTAATCTTAAAAATTGAAATACTAATCATAATGCCTATATCATAGAATTTGGGGGAAAGTTATTGTGTTAGTGCATATATAGTGTCAGGCATTTTGGAAATGTCAGGTTAATGAATTTATGGGTTGATAGATTAACGTGTCCCCTTGGATAGCAAAAGCTGGTTGCAAGAATTATGTGGTCTTCCATGCATGTTTGATCACCACATATGGCTGTAATTTGAAAGTTTATGTGTCTTTCTATCTATAGGGTTTTCCTTAATGTGAGGTTTTAGACCAGTAGCTCTTGACTGTGTAGGGTGTTTGATTTCCAGGTGTTTGGAGATTGGGTGTTGATTATATTTCCCAGTTCTGGTTAATCAGTATTAAAGTATTATACATGTGTGCATACCCACATCCATATTCAAAAAGAATTTTCAGTTATAGCACCTTTCCTCTCGTAATGAATGTTACCTAACTTTGCATAGAAAATGGCATGCTTTAAAGTGGCATGTTAGGCTGAGCTAGATCATGAAAGATGCTCAATAAATATTTGTTGAAGGAATGAATGAATAAATGAATGAAAGATGAACCTGCCTTTCTGGGCGGTGAACAGAATTCCCTTAGATTTGATCTTTCTTAAGTATAACAGAATTCAGCTCCTTTGATTTGTTTGAAGATTTTGTATCATTTTGCCCTCATCATTGTCGTGCCTTATGTCATCTTGAAAGTAACAGGCCTCAAGAAAGTAAGGAGGGGATAGGAAATGAGAAGTGGGAACTGATGAGTTTATCCCAGGAAATTGAAATAATCGATGAGCTGTATGCTGGCCTGAGTCACTCACTTGGCTGTGACTGGAAGATAAGTGAATCTGTGATTTGACACACCTAGGAAAAGGGAGGAAACATTGGAACACATCATGGAGCTGAAATAAACTTTACAAAGAAATAACAGCGTAGGCTTGATGATTGCAGACTAATCTTTTGTCTCCCCCATCATTGTTCAGCTGAGGGTAAGGATTTAAAAAAATAAAGGATATTGTTTTCTAGGGCTATACTTAACTACATGCAAGAATTTATTTGACAGTGTACTACCAGCTTGTTCAGACATTATTTTGATGATTTATTCTCCTTAATAATAGATGCTGTTTTTACGGTGTTTGTTACTGGGCGTTTGTCAATTCTGCTGATTGTATTCTGTGCTTATAGACGTTGACTAAGGAGATGGTTGCTATGGTGGGGACTGTCTATCAAAACAAAAGAGCTCATAGAGATAAGAAGCATGAGTTGTATATGAAAGAAGTCACATTGCTTTTTGTTGTTGAGTTTTGGTGTATTCATGGGGACCTGACAAGTAAGGTAGGGGTTTAGGTTCCTTTGTTTACATGTAATATTTTTTTGGTAATGAGAGGGGAAGAATGAAAGACTGCTGCTCTTTATTCATAGAGCATCAGGCAGTTTCCCAGCATGTGGGAATGTCCACCACTGGTAGTACATGAGATGATTTTAGGTGATTTACAGATGTTTCTTGAGCTTATCTTGCTGGCCACTGCCTGGCACAGTCCAGAAGACAATCTGTTTTCCCTGATGCCTGCTTCTGTTGAGCTGTCCACTGCTGCCCCACCCATTCACTGTGGGCCCTCCTTAAGCCCACCCATTCCTCTGCTTTTCCTTCATTCCTACCTCTAGTCTCCCTCTTCTCCTTCCAGCATCCCTGCCTGGGCCTCACACTTTGCCCTGCCTTAGTTTCTTGGCCCCAGTAGTCTCCAGCCTCCCTGGCCTCATGCTTATTCTCTGTCCCTTGTGTTCTTTCAAGGCACAGCTTTATGCTACCTGCTACAAGTATCCCCATTCCCTGGCATTTCTCTATTATTCTCTCATTGCCCAGCTTCCATCCCTTCTTATGTCTGTGCTGGGTCACCTTCACCCCATAGATCCTGTGTCTCCAATCCTGGACCTGCCCCTACCTGTCTTCCTTGCCTCTAACCCTGAGTGCCTTTTCCTTTCAGCCATGATCTTCTTTTTTCTTTTTCTCCTACCTTTTTATGCCACCTTGCAGTCCACTAATTCCTTTTATAAAGAAATATAAGTAAAAAAGAGTCAACTTAAAACAATATCAAGGAAACAACAGTGTAGGAAGTATGTGGATATGGTTAAAATACTGACAGAAGTACAAAATTTACTGATGTTTGTCATTACGTCAACATCTCACATGTTGAACTTAAGGATATGCTGAATTAGACTGCTAATTTCTTCTTGATGCTTTTAAAAATTGACACATAATAATCGTACATATTTATGGGTACAAGTGATATTTTGTTACATGTATACAATGTGTAATGATCAAATCAGGGTATTTAGGCTATCCATCACATCAAACATTTCTTATTTATGTTAGGAACATTTCAAATCTTCTCTTCTAGCTATTATGAACTATACAATATAGTGTTAATGATCGTCACCCTGTGCTATCAGACCCTAGAACTTACCTTCTGTCTATATGTTTGTAACCATTCACAAACCTATCATTGTACTGTTTACACCTTAAGATGAACTTTTTTAGCTTCCACATATGAGTGAGAACATGTAATATTTGTCTTTCTGTACCTGGCTTATTTCGCTTAACATAATGACCTTCGGTTCCATCTATGTTGCTGCAAATGACAGGATTTCCTTTTTATAGCTGAATAGTATTTCATTGTGTATATATAACCATTTTCTTTATCTGTTCACCCATTGATGGACACTTAGATTGATTCCATATCCTGGCTATTGTGAATAGTGCTGCAGTAAACATGAGGGTACAGGTATCCCTTGATATACTGATTGATCTCTTTTCCTTTGGATAAATACCCAGTAGTGGGATTGCTGGATTGTATATAGTTCTATTTTTAGGTTTTATGAGAAACCGCCATACTGTTTTCCATAACATTTCCCACCAGCAGTGTATGAGTTCCCTTTTCTCCACATCCTTGCCAGCATCTTTTATTTTTTGTCTTTTTGATAATAACAATTGTAATTGGGGTAAGATGATATCTCATTGTGGTTTTGATAGCATTTCCCTGATGATTAATGATTTTGAGCATTAAAAAAAAATGCCTGTTGGCCATTTGTGTGTATTCTTTTGAGAATAGCCTATTTGGGCCAGGTGCGGTAGTTCACGCCTGTAATCCCAGCACTTTGGGAGGCCAAGGCAGGCAGATCACCTGAGGTCAGGAGTTCAAGACCAGCCTGGCCAACATGGTGAAACCCATCTCTACTAAAAATACAAAAAATAGCTGGGCGTGGCAGCGCGCACCTGTAATCCCAGCTACTCAGGAGGCTGAGGCAGGAGAATTGCTTGAACTAGGGAGGCAGAGGTTGCAGTGAGCCGAGATTGTGCCACTGCACTGCAGCCTGGGTGGTATAATGAGACTCAGTCTCAAAAAAAAAAAAAAAAAAAAAAGAAAAAGTCTATTCAGATCATTTGCCCACTTTTTAATGGGATTTATTTGGGTTGTTCTGTTTTGTTTGTTAGTTTGCTGTTATGTGAATTCCTTGTATATTCTGGATATCAGTCCCATGTTGGATTAACAATTTGCAAATATTTTCTTCCATTCTATAGGTTGTCTCTTCACTCTGTTGATTGTTTCCTTTGCTGTGCAGAAGGTTTTTAGTTTCAACAAAGGTACCAAGAACATATATTGGGAAAAGGACATCCTTTTCAATAAATGGTGCTGGGAAAAGGACATCCTTTTTAATAAATGGTGCTGGGAAAATGGGATATCTATATTCAGAAGAATGAAATTAGACCCCTATCTCTCACCCTATACAAAAATCAGCTCAAAATGGATTAAAGGCTTACGTGTAAGACCAGAAACTATAAAATTACTAGAAGAAAACATAGGGAAACCCTTCAGGATATTAGTCTAGGCAATTATTTTATGGCTAAGACCTCAAAAGCACAACAAACAAAAACAAAAATAGACAAATGAGATTATCTTCTTGGTACTGTCCACATTCCTATAGCTACCAGAAAGTGTTTTGGATTCTGGACCAGAAACCAACTGTTTCTCATCTCTTGATGTATGCTAGAATCATCTGGGAGCTCTTAGAAAGCGTAATGTCCAGTTCCTCCCTTTCAACACCCCCACTTCCACCTCCAGCCAATTAAATTGGAATAGCTGAAAAGGGGGCTAAACACTGGCATTTTAAAGACCTCTGTAGGTGATTCTAATGGCAGCCAGAGTTGAGAACTGCTTGTTGTCATCCTTTCACGTGGATGTCAGAGAGTAAGGGCAAAAGGAACTCTGTTGCAAAATAACAAAATGAATGAAAAACAAGTCACTACATGGGAATAGTAAACATAGGAGTAAACATAGGACTATGCTAAAGAACAAATTGTGTAAGAACGCAATCTTTTGGATACAACTCATGCAACTTTCTTTACAAACTTAACCATTTTTTCTATGACTTCCTAGATAAACCTTGACTTTCCTTCATATTCCCAGAAAAGCAATTTATCTGTGTCCCAGGAGGTTGTTTGGCCCCAGCTTGCTTTGGGTTTATTGCTCTCAGTTCAGGCTGCTGAGGGGTTTGGAGGTAGGGATGGTGGTCTGTCACTGTAGATGTCAAAAACCTTTCCTTCCTTGGTTTGTATAACTCATACTAGGAAGGCGTTAGGTGGGCATTGTCCATATTCTGCTAGAATTAGAGAAAGAAAAATCATTTTCTGTCTTCAGGATAAATGGGAGGTAAGGAGAATAACTGTTTTCAAGCCTTCATGGTGTTGGGCTTTACTTTGACCAGGAATCTACTTGGGTTTGTCACTAAAGTTCACCTCTCCCTGACTGGCCATTCTTTGTTGTCTCAACTTTCAGATCTCCCAAACATTCTAAGTCAAGGATTGATTCTGCTCAGGTGCAAGAAGTTAAGAGGCAGCTGGATCTCGTGGTCTTGGTTGTCAGGGCACCCTGATCTTTGTGCTTTCCCTTTCCTTGGTCTCATCCTCACCATGCCTGCAGCCTTCTTCTGGCTCCTTGTCTTCTAGCACTGACAGATACCCTGTCTTTGACTTGCTCTATCATTGGCTTGCTTGCTGCTTAGCTATCTGTACAGCTCTGGCCCCTAACCAGGTCAGACTGGGTATCTGTGCTTAGGCCATCTGCTTGTAACCGGTCCCTAGACTCTGGATACCCATTGTGGTCTGGCTTGCCCTGTTCTTGTTAACTATTGCATATGTATGCCCAGCATGATGTATGGGTTCTTTGTGCCAACCTTTATGACTTGTTCCTTCTCTCTTACATTCAACGGGAAAAAGAAGAAAAAAGCACACAACATGTATATGAAAAGCACATTGGGTGATTCTGCTGTGCTAGGGTTTTTCTAATTGAAGGAGTTTAAGTTGTAATCACCTTCTCATTTGAGCAGAATATTCAGGTAATACATAAAGAAGTTACTTTAAATTAGCTTTTATAGTCATCTATATATATACCTATTAGAGTTATTTAATTGGCTTTTGCCACAAGATCACTTTACTAAAGGGACCAGGCCTCTTGTCTAATAAAGAGTTTGAACACACACCCACTTGAAACACCATCACAGAATAAATTCCCTGTTGTTCTATATCAGAGCCTCACCAGCAACCTTCATATTTTCTTGTGCTTTCTCTTGAAATGCCCCAAACCTCCTCTTCTTATAGATAATCCACATTCTTTTCCTTCCAAACCTCTTAGCCCTGATGTCCTCTAGAGAAAGCTCCCCTGACTATACCTGGTTCCATTCAGAGACTCATGGGCACTAGGTGCATGGCTAGTGTTCTGTAATTCACAATGCGCTCCTGTGGGCAGTAATAATATACACCTCAGGAGGTTGTTGTGAGCCTTGAAGGAGCTAATATGTGTGACATGTGTTTGGTACCAATAAGTACTAAGTAAGTATGTGCTTGTTGTCTGAATTTCTGCAGCTTTAGGAATCTTAGTTTCTTGTCGGGGATCATTTCCCTCCATTAAGAGTGGAGTTTCCCTGAGGGCAAGCCCTTGTCCTCACTATCCTTTATATTTTCACCTAGATACCTAATTCAAAGTTATATCTTAATAGGAAGCCTAATTAATAACTTTGGCTAACAGAGTATCTGAACTCTCCAAGGAACAATTGATTATCACAGCATTGTTAAGGAGGAAAAAGAGAAATGTAATTATTTGATAATTCCAAATATCTTACCCCTTTGTTTCTCATTATGCCCGTCTGAGATAGGTCATATCACTTCCCGTTTCACAGATAGGAAACAGGCTCGTAGAGATTAAGGGCTTGGTTAAGGTCAGAGAGCTGCTGAGGGAAAAGTCAAGATCCAGGACCCTGGACTCCCATCTAGGATGGGTTGCCTCCTCTACCTGCTGCCATACAGATGGGAAGAGCTCCATCTGTCTGTCTCTCCAGCATGCATGTTAAACTGGGAGTCCAGCCACCTTCCCTGTCAGCAGGTAGTAGAGCATATCATTGGGATGTCTTGTCTGTGATGTGAACTACCCAGGCAAGATGTATCTAGGCCAAGTCCTGGGGGAAGGACACTGATAGCTGCTTTGTGAGGTCCCGGTGTGGTGTTTCCATCCAGTGGGGTGGAGATTACCGTGATGTGAGAACAGCAAAGCAGCGCTTGCCCAGATATGGCATGTCCTCCCAGGGCCTGTTCTGTGGTGGCATACTCACTGGTTGCTGAGAACCAAGGGGCAGTGGGACAGCTGTGTCCCTGGATATTCAGAAGGCTAGTTGGATCCCCAGTATAAGTGATAGGTATGCTCTTCACCTTGTGGACAGAAGTGGCTTATTATCAAAGAAAACACCAAAGCAGTTAGTATTGTTGTTATTAGTAGCAGTAGTAATAGACTCTACTAAGGGTCCAGGTAGAGCAGGGAGTGATTAGGGTTAGGTGTAAGCTCACTACCCTTAGGGAGCTTACAATTCAAACTCCTGAAAGATCAAGAATCAACAGTAAGGCTGGGTGCAGTGACTCATACCTGTAATCCTAGCACTTTGGGAGGCCGAGGTGGACAGATTGCCCGAGCTCAGGAGTTGGAGACCAGGTTGGGCAACATGGTGAAACCCCATCTCTACTAAAATACAAAAAATTAGCCGGGTGTGATGGCACGCAACTATAGTCCCAGCTACTCAGGAGGCTGAGACAGGAGAATTGCTTGAACCTGAGAGGTGGAGGTTGCAGTGAGCCGAGATCACGCTACTGCACTCCAGCCTGGGTGGCAGAGCAAGACTCCATCTCCCAGAAAAAAAAAAAGAATAAACAGTAACATCTCTGCATCTCTGTTGGCCCTCTTTCAAGTGATGGATTACTTATAAGGGGGAGCTCTTCTAGCTCTAGTGTTTCATGGTTCCTTGTGGACAGCACCTACAAAATATTCACCTATTAATACCTATAATATATCTTTGTGATGCCACAGGTACTCTTTCATGTTATATTGCTAGATGAGTGCTATGAATTTACAAGAGAGAAATAATTGGGTCTGAATGAAGGAAGAAATACTCATTTATTCAACAAATGTCTTCTAAGGACCTACTATGTGCTTTGCTCTACCCAAGGCTCTGGGAATACAATGCTAAAGAAAACAGTGTTCTTGTCTTTGTGAAGTGTTACAGTTTGATGGGGGGAGTAGATAATAACAAATAACACAATAGGTAATACAATGACAGAATAAAAAGGAGAGAACAGGGTTAAGCTTTAGTAACCCTTAATTATGAGGATGGAAATCAGCAAATACAGGGTGTGCTTGGGGAATGAAGACTAAATCAGACTGCCTGGAGCATCTGTGTGATAAGAGTTAAGGTTGGAGGGACAGACTGGGGCTACCTTATGAAGATTCTTGCATTGGCATGTTGGGTTAAGAGCAAATGGTTCCAGAATTGTAGCATTCAATTTATAAAAGGTATTGAGCAGTACCAATGTACCAGACAGTAGACTAAGTACTACTGGGTTCATATGGTTTAAGGAGAGACTCAGATGTGTAAAAAGGACCTTACAACAAAACTGGTAAGTGCAATTACCTAGGCTTGCATAGGATCACAGAGGACAGAACAACTAATTGCCTAGAGGGGTTGGAGAAGTAAGTCTTCTCGGAATATCTGATAGTTTAGCTTGGGGTGCAGGATTAATAGGAGTTTGTTTGGTGGAGAAGGTGGGGCCAAACATTCTAGTCAGTAAAGCATGGGCAGAAGCACAAAGTGGGTTGAAGGGGATGGATAGCTAAAGAAAAGGGGGCAGGTCAGTGTATCAGGAAGGTAAGGCACACAAGGGGAAGCAAGGGTCATGGGGAACTTCTGAGCATGTCATGTTCTTTAAAGATGAATCTGAATGCATAAAGAGAACTGGAGAAAAAGAAAATGGATGTGAAGGAAGCATTGCCTATGGAGAGGAAGGAAGAGAAGGACGTACAAGATAACGTCCAAGAGAGTAACAGGGATTTCTTACTCTTCATATTAAAGGGTCATTGAAGCTTTCATGCTTAGGTTTGACTTGAGTGGCAACCGTTACACTAAAAGTCTGAAAAGAGGAGTAGGACTTGGGGTGTTGGTAAAGGGATTTAGAAAGTTTGAGTTTGAGTTTTAGATGATTACAAGATGCCTGATTCGTTCATGCATTAAAGTAGGTTTGTGATTCTAGGGGGATGTTAGGGTAGGAGATGAATATTTTGAGTCATTGGCCAAAAAGTGATGGTGAAACTGGTATTAGCTCAAGGAAGACAGCATAGAGAAAAGTGAGAGTAGTGTAGACTGTTTTTCGAAAGTGTTGACATAGGGAGACAGGATAAGAGAGATACAAAGAGTATTCCTTAAGGGTAGGAGGAGAGCCAGGGTACAATAATTTCGTGGGAATAGAGGAGAAGGAGAGTTAGGGAGCTCCATGTGCAGGGAGAGGAGGCAATGTTGAGGGCTTTGGTGACAGAAGGCATTGGTGACTACTTACAGCATTGTTTCAGCACCTCAATGACAAGAAACCAGATTGCAGTGGGAGGAGGTGGTGAAGATGAGGCAGCAGCAAGCACATATTGTTTGTTTGAGAAATATGTCAGAAAATGCAAGGTAAAAATAGAATGGTGGTTGGTGGGACGTTAGGGTCAAGTGATGATTTTGTTAAAGGAGGAAGGCCTATGGGTTTGAGGCTGGGGGAAGGGACCAGTGATATAAGTTTAAAGATGAGGAACAGAAATGGATTTATTTATCCATTCAATAAATATTCATTGAACACTGACAATATTCCAGGGACAGTGCTATTTGCTAGGGATACAACATGAATAAGGCATGAAATCTTCATGGAGTTTACATTCTAGTGAGTAAGGCAGACAATACACAAGTCAAGCAACAGTTGAATTTGTAAGAACAGCTTGTGATAAGTGCTCTGCAGTGAAGCAGTGGCCTGGAGGAGGTAGGGATGGACTGAATAGAGAGTGCAGATGGAAGTGGTAGACTGGAGGAGGGGACACTTCCTCTGTTGTAAGGAAGGAAGAAGGAGTGCTTAGAAAATGATTTTTAAGTAGAAAAAATTAAAAATGAGGAAATGCAGTTCAGATGGTCCTGATATTCTTAAAAAAGAACAGGCAGTGTCATGAGCTCAGACTGGAGAGGTGGGATAGTTCAAGACCTCAGATAGGTGCTTACTGCTTCATTCAAACGTCCCATGACCCTGTGATGTTGTGGGAGGGTGTTATTCTCATTGTATACATGAGATAACTGAGGGGACTCAGAGAGGACCCATGACTGGAGAGTATAGGAGCAAAGGATAGGAGCCTCACCTTGATGCTCTTATCATCGGACTTACCTCCAAGGGCCAGCTCAGAGGGGCCTGTCAGTGCAATCAAGACATCCGTTCCTCCTTCTTTCTCCTATATAAAACATTGTACTGGGCCTTGGAGGAGACTGTGGAGAGGAGATGCCACCTGCACATGGAAAATAAGAAAGATGAAGTTGGAAGAGATGAGATGAGGAAACTGAGGCTCAAAGAAATGATTTTACTCCCCAAAGTCATACAGTTGTCAGCTGAGCCTGGATGTGAAGCCAGAATGAAAAACTCCAAATTGAGGCCTCTTTGCATTATATTCCCCTATGGTTTCAACTCAACTCCACCCCTTTACTGTGCTCAGTAGCCTTGATGTAGTCATTATATATGGACAGACTGGAGAATTCATGTGTTTGAGGGTTATCTGGTTTGGGTTCAGCTTTTAACGACTCCACGCAAAATTTCTAAGAAGCTCCAAAAGCAGGATTGTATTTCTTTATCCTTCCTTGTTATCATTATGAAAAATAAGCTGAATGGGGTTACAAGTGGCACTTCTTGGTTCTCCTGGGCTATTGCAGAATTGTGCTCTAAAGAACCCAGAGGAGTATCTTCCTTATAAACCCAGGATAGGAGGAATAATTGGTATGGGGCTTTTAATCTACTTTCGTGCTACATGAAATCTGTTAGATGGGATAATGAGCTCCATATTTTATAGACTATTTTAAGTTTGTCTCAAAATAAAATACAGGGCTAGGGGTAGAGGAAGGACGTTAAGTCTTAAAGACAAAATGCCATGGCTTACTCATCAGTGTTTTCCTTTTAATGATCCCAACCCCAGTACAAGTCCCTCAGTGATACTGTAATGGAAACCACATTTTTTTTTCCTGTTGGAAGTTTCGGGATGAACACAGCCAAATGCTTCAAGACATAATTAAGACTACAATCTCCTATCCTCGGTAATATACAGACCTTTCACCCAGGGGGCTCAGCTAGAGACAATGTGGTTGGAAAGCAGTTGAAATTATAGATACTTTTTTTCCACCAATCTCTGGTCCCCCAGAGCTTCTTTTCTAGGCCTTGTCCACCCTGTCCCCTTCCCCTTAACTGCTGCCTCATGCCTGGGAAGGAATAAACCAACACATAAATAAGTAAGAACCCTGGTATTGACTCTTTCCCTGCCGCAGGGAGAGAATCCCAGACAAATGCTGCTGTGTCTGGAGGAGGCTGGACTGCGCTGGCAGAGGCAGCACATACATAGCAGGAAGGGCAGCCAAGAGAGCTTGCCAACAGATGTGGGGTGCTGGGAGGGAGGAGGTGGACAGTGTCATCATTAGGTATGGAAGGAGGTAGGGAATGTTCTGTACATTACAGGCTGGAAAATCCAGCTCATAGGAAGGTTTTGAGGGCTTAAGAGAGCAAGACAGCCCCTTCTGTGTTTGGACAGAGTGGGTCTCCTTTGCTTTGGCAAGCTTTCTGAACCTGCACAGATCAGAGTTAACAAGCTTGGCATGACCAATCTGATTATGTGTCTTCTCCGCCCCTCACTCTCTTAACCACATCTTGAACACCTGGAATATATAAGATAATGGAAGCCCATAGTACATATATGCATATACTCTCTGTTTGGCCAGTTACAGTACAGTCTTATCCTTGTAGGGAAGACTCCAGTTAGCACAAGGAACAAAGGAAGGATTAGGATATTTGCCCCTTGCTACCTTGGTTCCATACTCTGCCCTGGGGGTAGTGATTCTGGGATAGCTGAGGATAAGACCCCACTGGGCACTCTGCTTGGCTCCTTAGAGATCATATCACTGGTACATTTCTCTTCTCACTACTCCAACCACCAAAAGACAGATAGTCATGTTAATATCTCCTTCAGGAAAATGTATTAATATATTCTTAACTCATTTAACTAGTGACTAGTTACACACCTTTCTGAGTCTCAGTTTCTTTATTCAGAGAATTAGGATAATATCTATCTGTGGTAGTCATTAGTACCATTCAGTAAGTACTTCTAGCTATCTACATTTTTGGGCATACAGTTAGATGGTACTTCTCTACATCCTTGGTCCTGTGACCTGCTTTGGCCAATGAAACGTGAGCAGAAGTCAGGTATTTCATTTCCAAGTGAAAGCTTTAAAAGCCAATATACTATTTACTTCCTTTTGTTGTTTAATTTATTGTAGCTCTGTTGGGATAAATCCTTCATCAGCCTGGGACTGTGAGTGACTATGATGATCACAGCTCTCTGCTGAACCCAGTTGAATATGTAGTATAAGCAAATATTAATCTTATTTTCTGTGAAGTTACTAAGATTTGGGGGTGGTTTGTATCTGTAGCTTACCTAGCCTGCCTTGGCTGATAATACACTACCTTATAAGACTTTGCAGGGGATTACAAAAAATGTGTATGTACACATAATCCGCACTCAATAATTGGTGGCTACTTTATTCTCACCATGAATATAATTTGGAATGCTTTTGGCTGCAGGTAATTTGGCCCAAACTCAAAATGCGTAAACAATAAATGCGTTTCCCCTCTTGCCTTCACTTCTCCTCCTCCTGCTTCTCCTCCTGCTTCTCTTAACAAGAAGTTTAGAATTTGGACAATTAAATTAGAGGCTCAGCATCATCACTAGCTTCTTTCTTATTTAGTCTGCCTAGGTTCATTAGATTTCTTAAATCTATAAAATGTTGTAGTTCATCAGTTTGGGAAGATTGTCAGTTATTATCTCTGTTCTTTCTCTTCTTTCCTTTTGAGATCCCAACGGATTGTATGTTGCAATTTCTCATTATATAGCCTGTATTTCTTATTATTCTAGATATTTTTATCTCCCTTTGATGCATTCTAGATAATTTCCTCTGACATATCCTTCAGTTTATTCTCTTTTTAGCTGTGTCTAATCTGAAATTAAATGTGTTCACTGACTTCTTAATTTCAATTATTGTATTTTTAGTGCAAAATCCCTGTTTAATTCTTTCCCAGATCACCTTTCTTTTAGTTTCCAATTTTATGAAAAATACTTTCAAGCTTATCTTTTGTTTCTTTGAGCATTGAGCATAGTAAGCATATTTGTTTTATAGTTTTTGTTTGATAATTCTACTATCTAAAGTGTTTGTGGGTAGATTTTTTTCCCCTGGCTTTACTGAGATAAAATGGACAAATAAAAATGGAATATATTTACCATGTACCACATGATACTCTGATATATATATGTCAAAGTATGATATATATGATATATCAAAGCATCATGTGGTACATGGTAAATATATTCCATTTTTATGTATGTATATATTTCATACACACACACACACACACACACACACACACACACACACATTGTGAAATAATTACCACAGATGTGGGTCTCTTTCTGTATTCTGCTGTTCCTGATGGTACTTCTTCATGGTATACTTTTTCCTTGTGTTTTTTATCTTTGTATCTTGATCGCTATTTTTGAAAAAGATTTTATGAAAATAATTTGAAGGCAAGAATGATAACATTCTTCTGCAATGATTTTTATTTTCTTTTGACAGCCCCTGGGATACTTCCAGTCCAGTTCTACCTTAACACAATGCTTCAGATTCCTTTGACCTAGGTTGCAGGCAACTGGGTTTCAGGTTTGCATTAAGAGCTAGTTTATTCTAGGCTACCTTTATCTTGAGGGTGAAGCTTCCCCTCTGAGAGGAAGCCTAGCTTAGAGTGGATGTTGTTTATCAAAGTTTTCTGGGGCAGAGGCCCTGGACGTTGCTTTCTTCTTTCCTACTCCTCCTGGTTGCCAAAAGCACAGCTTAGTTTTGCTACTAAACTAAATATTATTTCTTGCAGATTGGCAAATGCTCTCAAGGCAAAAGCTTTTTTTGTGTGTTTTGGGCCTTCCTCTTTAGATTTTCAACTTCTCCTAGGTTTCAGCCTAGAAATTATTTATCTTGTTAGCTCTTTAATGCTTTTGAGAAAATAAAAACAAATATAAATGATTGTCCTCAGTGGGAAGGTTGGTCCTGATCACTAGCCTGCCACTGCAAGAAAAGATGATCTTAGAACCCCAATACCTTACATCTTTCCTTTCTACCATCCTGATAGTCCCAAGATGGCTGCTGTAACTCCATATGTTACATGCACAACCGATAACAACGGAAAGAGCCTGTTTCTTCATGCATGTATTTAAGAGCAAGAAAACCTTTCCCAGATGTCCTCCAGGAGATGTTTCCTCATGTCTCAAAGTCCATTATTTTACCACCAATTCCAAAACAAGTCACTGGAAGGGGATACAATTTCTGCGATTGGTGTAATGTAATTGGCATTTACCCTGTGGGACTGAAGTTGTCTTTGCGTCCCCTGAAGCACATGGATGCTTGATTTCTGAACAAAATGTGGGTCTGTAAGCAAGGAAGAAGGGGGTTAATGGCCGCTGGGTAGGCAACCAACTGTGTCTATCACAGTCTGTGCTCAGGATTAAAGATTAAGAAGCATAGTCATGGTTCTTGTTCTACTTTGAGACCTACGTGCTCTGAATGATGCAAGAAAATATACAGCCAAACCTAATACAGAAAGGATTCAGAAATATAGGGGGCATGTTCATTGAAAACACACTTTGTAACTTAAAAACTGTAAAAATTTGGGATAGTCTATGATCAAAATATAATAAATTTATTTAATCAAAAATATTAAAAAATATATAGCAGGAAGAATAGCTTTATTGGAAATGTATTCCCCAAACTTCATCATGTTACAAATTACTTCTATAAATGCATATTATACAAAATAGGAATAGATCTAATGCAGTCATGGTTCCACTGAATGAGCTGGGTCCTTCCAAGTGCTCCTAGTAGAGGTGGGCTGCAGTTTGCAGAAGAAAGAAAATATTAAGGCTTAAGAATCCTGGCTGAGCATGGTGGCAAACACCTGTAATCTCAGCATCTTGGTAGGTGGAGGCGGGTGGATCATTTGAGGTCAGGAGTTTGAGACCAGACTGGCCAACATGGTGAAACCTTGTCTCTACTAAAAACACAAAAATTAGTAAGGTGCAGTGGTGCACACCTGTAGTCCCAGCTACTTGGGAGACTGAGGCTTGAGAATCGCTTGAACCTGGGAGGCGGAGACTTCAGTAAGCCTAGATCATGCCACTGCACTCTAGCCTGGGCTACAGAGTGAGACTCTGTCTCACCAAAAAAAAAAAAAAAAAAAAAAAAAAAAAAAAAAAAAAAAGATCTAGAACTAGAAATACCATTTGACCCAGCCATCCCATTACTGGGTATATACCCAAAGGATTATAAATCATGCTGCTATAAAGACACATGCACACGTATGTTTATTGTAGCACTATTCACAATAGCAAAGACTTGGAACCAACCCAAATGTCTATTAATGACAGACTGGATTAAGAAAATGTGGCACATATACACCATGGAATACTATGCAGCCATAAAAAAGGATGAGTTCGTGTCCTTTGTAGAGACATGGATGCAGCTGGAAACCATCATTCTCAGCAAACTATCACAAGAACAGAAAACCAAATACCACATGTTCTCACTCATAGGTGGGAACTGAACAATGAGATCACTTGGACACAGGAAGGGGAACATCACACACCGGGACCTGTTGTGGGGTCATGGGAGGCGGGAGGGATAGCATTAGGAGATACACCTAATGTAAATGACGAGTTAATGGGTACAGCACACCAACATGACACATGTGTACATATGTAACAAACCTGCACGTTGTGCACATGTACCCTAGAACATAAAGTGTAATAATAATAAAAAAAAAAAAAACAAAAAACAAAATAAAAAGGAAGTTACCCTATATGGTTTTAAAAGGGAAGGCATGAATAACCCACCCCTTGTTTAGCATACCATCAAGAAATAACCATAAAAATGGGTAACCAGCTGTGTCTATGGAGTAGCTATTCTTTTCTTCTTTTACTTTCTTTATAAACTTGCTTTTACTTTACTTTTTTTTTTTTTTTTAAAAAAAAAGAATGCTCCAAAACCTTGAAAACATGAGCATCCTTTCCCTAGCAGGGGTAGAAGTTTTTTCTTGATCTAATATACCTGCCTTTGTTACCTAGGAGCAGGGGACCACAGAAGGCGAGGTACAAAGGTACAAAGACAATCTTTTCCAAGTTCTGGCTTGCTCCCAGAAGTTCAGAAACCAGATCCTCCTGTTTGGACAAGCGGCCCCAGAGAGAGATAGGAATTTATCCTGCCTGTCCCCAACTGCCCCACCAGAGTATCTGAGGAGAAGAGGTCCAATTCCTGAACACTAGCCTTCCACAGGTTTGGGGTCCATCTTTCCTCCTTCTGTTTTCCATATCCTATATCTATGGTTTGACCTCATCTTAGAAGTCCCCCTTCCTAGTTTGTCATTTTCCACAGGTTGCTAGCTCTTGAAAGTCCCTCAAAGAGGATTCCCAAAGGAAGTGTGCCAAGCAGGTTGAAAGTAGGCATGGGGTAATATTTTTGGTCATGAGCAGCTGAGTACAGCTGGGTTTTGGGGGAGGGTGGGGACAAGTAGGGTAAAAGTGAATTGAAAGTGTATCTACATGTACTTGTAGATATACTTTCATGTACCACATAACTACATGTCACCTTTGATTACCTCCATGCCATTTCATTCTTCAATCCCACCAGTTAAAGCTATTGATTTATGTGACCAGACTCCTTTAAAAAAACCAAAGGAAAAAAAGTTAATAAATTTGGATGTGTCAAGCCCAGTGACGAGGTTTATTTAGCTGATTGGCTTGCTTTTCAGGCAGTATGCTGAGTAGTGAAGTGGGAGGAGGCTTTGAAGTAAAAATGGCCTGGTTTAGCTCATAGCTCCACCACTTACTATTGTGTGACACTGGGCATGTCACAGCCTCTCTAGGCCTTGGTTTCCTCATCTGTAAGATGCCAGTCATATCCTATGTTTACCTTATAGTGTTACTGTAAGGATTAGGCGATGTTACACATGTTAAAGGCTCAATAAATGTTAGTTATTAATTCTTAACCTGTATTGCCTAAAATCTAACTTTTGGATGAGAAGGGGATGGAGGAGTGGTTATAAGGCACTCTGGGGACTGAAGGCTTGGGAAGGCAGGTTTTGAAAGGGTGCGGAGACAGAATATGCATGTGAGGATCTGGGCTTTGAAAGAGGATAATCAAAAGTTGGAATGGGGGAAGAGAGTCGATGACTAACTTCCATTTCTCTTGAAGTGTGGCCCAAGGCCCTGGAGGAAACTTCAGCTTCAGGCTATACCTGTGTACCTGCTTGTTTCTGGGATGCGTTTCCTGCAGGAGTGAAGCCATCCGTAGCTTCTTTTAAAGTCCCGCCTCCTCACCTTGAGACTACTGGCCAGGTGGCTGAGCTGGGCTGCCTCAGAGGGGGCAGGTGCCCTGCTATCTCAGCAGGCGCCCTGCTGGCTCAGCCTGCGAGGCTCAAGGTACATCCTGCCTCACTGGAGTTCCTTCTCCTAAGATTAAGGGCTTGAGTGGCCCAGCCCAGAATAATGGATACATGAATTGGCAGGCATTAGAAGGCTTCAGCATCGATAAATCATCATAGTCTGGGCAGTATCTGCTGAAACCCATTCTTATCAACCACTTCAGGAGAGAAGGATCCAAGGGCCATGGTGAATACCTGTCTCAACCCAGAGAGAAAGGAGCTGAGGCAACAGGGTCTTTGGTAGTGCTGGAAGGGTAGAGAGTAGGCCCTGGGTAGATATATTTTTAAAAGGAGAAAGGTAAGAGAAAGGGTTAAAAGGCAGCCTTTTGTCACCACCTCAGGCAGCTGGATGAGGGACCAGGCTTGAGGGAGCAAGTTGGAAGAACAGTTATGTCAGAGGTAGAAGTGTAGCTTCAGTCTTCAAAGTGGCATTGTCAGCATTTGGATATGTTCTGACCATTTCATCAGAGGCAAGCACCCCTTAGTACCTGTTTGTATGATGGATTTGGATGGGAGGGAGAAATGGGTTTTGGGGATACCATGAGCTCTTTTTCCCAGGGGTTCTTCTTTAGCCAATGCCATGGGCTCACATCTGAGCCCTGAGGAGAGGAACCCTGTGCAAAAGTTGAAGGAGCTGTCTGTTGTTTTCATGAGGACCCTGTGTGGCATATGGGGACAGATGATGCTGATCTTGTGAACACTGTGGGGAAGATGGGCTTAGCTTCCATCAGGGCTTGATCCTGGCATAGTGAAGACTCTGGGAACTCAGACTACTTGGCACTTGGAATATTGGGGGTTTGAGAACCCTGGAGCCAGCACTCTGGATCCGATGCTGGTGTCCACACAGAGGGCACCTCAGGCATCCTCCAGCAACAGTGGGCAGCTAGAGCAGCAGAGGAAGGACATGGCAGGTGTGGCTGACAATGCCTTGCGAGCAGGAATGAGTATGGGCAGATGTGAGTTGGGCTGAGGTGCAGCATGAGGTAGAAGATCAGGCCAAAGCCAGTGGAGTTTGAATTGCCTTTGTTAATGTGGATGTCTTGTCTGGTGAAGGCTAGGAAATTCAGGTCACCAAAGAAACTTCCTGTCAGTGAGGTAGTATTCCCCAATTTAACAAATATTTACTGAATGCCTACCCTGTGCAGGCACTATTATGAGTGTGAACAAGACAGGCAGAATCTTTGTCTTCATGAGAATGACAGTGAAGGGAAGGCATTACCCAGTTAGAAAGTGCCCTGGGAGCAGAGAAAAGGAGGAGGAGAATTTCAGCTGTGGACTGGATCTTAAAAGGACCTTAAATGATGGGTAAAAGTTGGGCCTGTGGAGATAGAGGAGGCCTACAGAAGAAGGCAGAGTTTGGGAAATAGTCTGTATGTGGTAGACGTGTGTTTATACACATTGTGAATGTGTATGAAGGGGATTAGAAATATTGAGAGAGAAAGCTGGAAAGGTTGGTTGGATGGCCTTTAGGCCCCATGCTAGGATTTTATTCAGTAGTCTGTGGGCAGCCATTGGGAGATTTTCAGCAAGAAAAGTAACTTGATCAATCCTTTCCTGCCTTTGGCTGAGGTCACTTAGCAGCACTGGTTTTAGGCAGGGCTGCAGGCCATGATTGTTTCAGTATGTTCTCTTCCTGGCCTTCTCACGGGAGCAGTCGTAATTTTATTTTTACCCACTTCTCTGTTTTGGGCGTGCGTCAGATTAGCAGCTAGCTCTATGCCTCCAGTTGGAAGAGAGCTTCTGTTCAAAGTGCTGTATGGGTGGAGTCTTTCTGCCACTGTCCAAGCCCTGCTGCCCCTCTTGGGTGTTGACCTTGGCTGTAGAGGGTGTTTCCCTTGATTTAAAGCTGTTTGTTCCCCCTTCTTTTTCAGCTTCACCCTGGTACTTCTGAATGACCAGGGTTTCTGCAGGGAGGTAGAGCAAAGGCAGCTTGTGGTTTGGGTGTTAGCTAGGGGCAGCAACTAATAAATGAATGGTCAGTTATCTTGGGAATATAGGTCTTTGCTTCAACTAGATTTACTTCCATTTTATCATAAATACCAGAAGCTTCATGAATTTAAATTGGTTTCTTGAAACAGACCCTGGTTCCAGGAACATTTCTCACTGTGGGAGGCAAGATTGTCAACAAAAATCGGGCTACATTTTTAAAGATAAGATCTATTTATCAGTGTAGGGTCCACAAAGAATCAAATTTGGTGACTTAAAACTTCTGTACTCAAATGAAGGGTATGGTGCATATTTATCTTACAGTGACAGTGATGTTTCAGAGTATCCGTATGGTACTGCTGGCTTAGTTGGCCTGGATGTTATATTCATGAGGCCAAGGCTGCAGCCCAGCTCTCTTCCCTCTGGTGGACAGATATCTTCTCTCTGGTCATGGCTAGAGACCACATCTTCTCTTCCAGCTGGTAGTCTTTTAGTAGCATTTTATTAGTCATGCAAGGGCCAGCAAAAATAGCATAGACAGATAATAAAAATCTAGTCTTGTACTGGAAAAAGAACTTGGAGAATGTGGCCTGTTGATAATGGTTGTATTATCACTTGGTACTTTTTTTTTTGACATTGATTAAGTACTTCCTATGTGCCAGGAACTGTCCTAAGTGCTTATCTCAACCCTCAAAATAGTACAGATCCTATTTTACAGATCAGGAAACTGAGGCTGAAATAAGTGACTTGACAAAGTCATTCAGCTTGGATAATGGTATGCATAATTAGGTTCGAACCTAGCATTTCTTATCTTAAATCTCGTGTCCTTTTCTCTCTTCTATCTAGAAATGATGATGAGAATATAGTAGTTTCCCCTTATCTGAGGTGGGTAGGTTCCAAGATCCCCAGTGGATGCCTGAAACCACAGATAGTGCTGAATCCTAAATATACTGTGTTTTTCCCTGTATGTTCATACCTGTAATAAAGTGTAATTTATAAATTAGGAACAGTAAGAGATTAACAGCAATGACTAATAATAAATAGGACAATTATAACAATATAATGGAAGTTATGAGACTGTGGTATCGCTCTCTCTCAAAATATCTTATTGTACTACATCACAGGTAACTGAAACTGTGGAAAATAAAACCACGGATAAGGAGGGACTACTGTACCTATACTGTAGATTGCTGGAGGCAGAGTCAGATGTTGCATTGTTCAGTAACATCTTGAAGTCTCCTTTGTCCACCAAAGTATGTTTAGCTGTGACCTTAGGCCTCTTGCTTTGAAGCAGAGTTACCTCTATCCTATTTGGAGTCCAAATTAACATCTATTCATCACCAAGTGGATCCCTGGAGATCTCTCTTGCTCTATCCTCCAGCCCCTAGCCCCTGTTGAATTGGGGAAGTGGCAGATGGAAGATCAAGTGGCAGATGGAAGGTCAGATTTCAGACCTTGTAGGCTTCCTTCTGATCTGCATCAGCTCAGAGGGAGAGAAGGGGGGACTGGCTGGTGTATGGTCAAGTGTATTTTGTTGACCTGCTGCCCTGAGCTGGGGGGATCTGTACTGGGAATTTCTTTTATGGAAAAGAAAAAGACTTTTTTTTTTTTTTTTCCCTTGAACATACTGGGGGTGGGGAGAATCAGCAAATTATTTTATATTTAAATAACTAAAACATTTCTTAAGGGTCATCTCTGGAGAAGACAGAATTGGTGTGATTTGAAAGTTGCTACAAAAGTGCCTTCTGCTCAGAACCTCTGTGACCCTTGTAGTGCCTTGACACCTTGAACAGTTCATTCATTCCTTTTGGCTAATATCACTCAGCTGATCCTTTTATAGGTGCTAAAATAATGCACTCTTGTGCTAATTTAAGATTCTTCCGGAAGAAGTAGAGGAACATTAAGGCAGTGTGTGTGTCGGGGGAGTGGGGTGGGTGGTGTTTAGAGTGAATGGATGACTCAGACTTGGTGAGAGATATTCTGGGATGGCTTCCTGGAGGAGAGAATTACTTAACATGATGTAGTGGCCAAGAAGGCTGTTGGCACTGTTCTTTCAGAAGCTTCAGATTGAGGCATTCACCAAGTTACTGAACATTAGTTTTTAGTTTCTCAGATAATGGAATTAGCTCTAGTAGTACAAGGTACAAAGCCATTATTAACTTATAAGCCTTTATAATTACTTTTCAGAAGCCTTTTTTGCTTTAGCATTGTAAATCTTTCTCACAGTTCCAGGGATTTAAAAATTTTAGAAATGACATTTAATTAATGTTGAATGTAAAATCTCTTTGGGTTTTAAGCTGTCTTGGGAATCTACTCATTCCCTCCTCCCAGACCCATCTTGCCTCCTCTTAGGGATCATCCAGGAAACCTCCCTGAGGGCTGGCATGGAGGTAGACAGCGGAGAGTGCCTTCCCTCAGGGTGACTGTCAGACTTTCCAGCCCCCAGAAACATTCTGTGGAGATGCAGGAGACACTTCCATCTGTGCCTGGGCCATATTTCAGGGAGACTACGTGGTGGGACTCGCAGCTGGGGGACAGGACAGAGGGACCACAGATGGCAGATGGCTCTGGCTGCCACTTGGAGGGGGCTGTTCTTGGGGCTGAGGAGGGGGTGTGTGGCTTAGACTATACTCCCTGTGAAGTAAACAGGGAATGCTTTTCTTAGGATCTAGGGAAGTTTTAGCAACTGAGTTAGGATTATGCCATCTCTGTGGGAGAGAGGGTTTCTGCAGGAGACTGCAAAGATATGCATGTGAACATTTTAAAAGTACAACTTTCCAGCCCCCAGAAGCATTCTGTGGACTTGCAGGAGACACTTCCATGCATCCATAGAAACCCTCTGTCCCTCACATGGGCTCTGAAGATTCCTAAGACTTCTGTGCATCTCTCTACACGAGTAATGGGACATGTTCCCTTAGGCCACATGTAAATGCCAGGCAGTGAGGCCTAAATAGTCATTGCACTCTAAAAAAAAGTAAATATATTTAATTTCTCATGTTTTTATAATGATGTCTTACTTGAACATTTATTGTATACCAGATTTGTTCCAAACACTGAAAATCCATCTTCTCATTTAATTGTCACAACTCTGGGAGGGAGTTATCATTCTTTACAGTTTATAAATCATGTCCACCATCTATCTCACTTGAGTCTTTCAACAGTATATATATCCCCATTTTACAAGTAGGACGCGGCCAGATAAGTGACCATTGTAAGACTGTATGTCCTTGGAGTAGTGACATTGGAACTTGAACTCAGAGCTCTTTGTTCCAATTCCGGTCTCCTTTTCATCATACTGCAATGAGAGCCCAGCTTTCTTCCTCCCTTCAGCCCCCACCTTGTTTTACAGAGAATGTCTCTGGGATTCTGTGGCTGGGAGAGGTGGGAGAGGTAGCTGAGCAGGTAAGCCTTTTAAGAATGTGTATAGGTTTGAGACCTGCAAGGTGAGAGGCAGCAGGGTGTGGAAGCTGACTGACAGGGCCCTGGGGGATGTGTCAGAGACAGTGCAACTGTAGCACAGATGTGGTGCAGGCTTCTCATTAAGAGGGAGCTGGAAAGGAAAAACTCCCACTTCAGAGAAGAATTAGACTGTTCCCAATGTCTTCACATCTGTAAGGGGACTGATGGTACAGACTCACTGATAAAGGGACAGAAGTTTTCAGACCCAAGAAGATATTAAAATAAATATTTAATTGGAACAAATTATGCTGCGAATCATTAAGACAAACATAAATCTCATGAATAAGATTTCTGTTATTTCTCCGAATCTCAATGAAATATTTATTGAGGAAAATGAAGTCAGCTCATTGCTTTGCATGACTAAATGCCATTGCTGGCTTCCAAGAGCAGCTTCCTCAGGATCTGTCTCAGATAGCAAGGATGGGGGAGGAGGCAGGACTGCTTCCAGACTGTCCCAACATGAGCAGGGATCAGATCATTCAGATCTGGTAGGACTGAAGCATGATCTAGCATTGTGTCTGGAATAGAAAATGATATCTAATTTTTGGTTATTTAAGGTTGATTTTGAAGGTCCTGGGGGCACTTTCTGGTTTGAGGAGTAGGGAGGATGGGCTTCAGGGTAAATTCTCTGAATTTTCAGATGGCAAACCCTGAGACAGCTTTCGAGGGTGTCTAAAACTTAGAATGCTCTGATTCGGGTTAATGCCTTTGGGGGTGATACACGAATGTCCTGATGCCATTCCTGGGCTGCTTCTTGGGTATGCTTTACCAATGCTAATGGTGTGCTCACACCTTGGGGATTGGGAGAACAACATCAATCCACCTAATCTCACCTAAGGTAGTAAAGGATATTGACCCATCTTCCCACAGAGGTCAGCCCCAGTTCACTGACTCTCTTAGTTGTGGTTTATCAGAACAAAGCTGGTTATTCTAGGAGATGGATTTCAAGAGGCTGAAACAAAAGACAGCAGTGTGGGTACACGGGGTGATGAGGATACCCAGGCCTTCCTGGACTGGTTTGGGCTGTAGCCATTCCCCCGACAGGGCAGGTGGCTCTGACCCTGGGTTCGTGGTCCTTTGGCAGGCAGATCCAGTGTGGGTCACATGATGGATGTTTCTATGGGTGGTCTTGCTGTCCAAAGTCAGCCTTGCTGCTCTAATTCCATTCTGGTTTTCTTCTTGCAGACTACAGGTGGTTTAGGTAAATCCCCACAGATGAAATATTCCTCTCTCAAAAACACAGTACTTTGGTCAGAGAGAAAGCTTAGCTAGCATGTTGAGGGAACTGTTACTTAGAACTGACCGTATTGTTTTCCTTTGCCTTCGACTTCCCATTTTCTAAATCTAGAGTGTGATTAATGGTATAAATGTAGAATAGGAACTCTCATTTCTAGCAGAATTACTGAATTTAAGTATGTACTGAGGATGAGCCATGTGCCTAGAAGTGTGCTGATGCTCTAGAAGATACAGAAATGTGAATAGAAGAATCTCTGCTTTTGAAGAAACTTACAATCCAGATAGGAAAACTATATGTGTGTGTGTGTGTGTGTGTGTGTGTGTGTGTGTATTTCACATAATTAGCTAACTATTCATTCAATGTATATTTATGCAGCACCTTCTCTTAGCAGAATATAAAAGGAATCAGAAATGATCCTGTAATCCCACCACTTTGGGAGGCCAAGGCAGGTGGATCACTTGAGGTCAGGAGTTTGAGACCAGCCTGGCCAACATGGTAAAACCCCATTTCTACTAAAAACAAATACAAAAATTAGCTGAGTGTAGTGGTGCACCCTGTAGTCCCAGCTACGTGGGAAGCTGAGGCATGAGAATTGCCTGAACCCAAGAAGCAGAGGTTGCAGTGAGCCAAGATGATGCCAGTGCACTCCAGCCTGGGCAACAGAGTGAGACTCCATCTCAAAAAAAAAAAAAAAAAAAAAAAAGAATAAAGAAAAATCAGAAATGGCTACTTAAAAAGATATGTTAATAATTATTTCATAAAATGAAGAGTAATATGAGTTCCAGGAAATGCTATCCATGAAAGATGCAGGAGTATAAACAGTACTTCCATTAGTAAACTAGAGAATGTAGCCACCAGATAGAGGTTTTTATTGTTTATATTTTCTATCTCCAGAATCTAGCACAGTGTCTGGTATGCAGTAGATGCTCAACAAAGAAATGTTGAATGAATAAATTTTTCTAGGCCGGAGTAGTCAGAGAAAAGCTACCTCATGGAAGAAGTCAAGCTTGAGTTAGATATTTAAAACATGATAGAAATTGGGTGGCAGTGGAGAGGGCATTTTAAGTTTTTCAGAGTATATCATTGCCATGTCCACAGCACTGTGTTATTTATTTCTCTCTCGTATTTGTAAAATATTGCACAAGTCACTCATGAGCACTCAGCTATTTCTTATCTCCTTTATCAGACCATTAGGGAAGGGTTGACTCTGGGACCCATGGAACCTGGTTGTATGATAAAGTACAAGAAGTGGTGATTTATTTCTACTTGAAGAAACAATTTTACAGTTTGGGGATGCTTTTGGAGCCCTGTTGAAAGAGGCTGTGGATTGGAATTCTCCATAAGGCCATTAATTATTGAATTCGCTTTGCTGTAAAACAAAGGAGCTGCTTATAGGTGTCAGCTGTTGAAGGTGCAGAGCGACTTAGTAGCAGTGTAAGTGCTCCTCCTAATCACAGGCAGACCTGTTAGCAGACACTCAGAAAAAAAGACAGGATACTGTCAGCTCATTGCTTCAGGGAAGAGGGGTAATTAGTGGCTTCAGATGTCACATAGCATTCTTCTCCCTTTGGTCCCCCGGGTGCTCTCTGTTGGGCAATCAGAGATTTTAGTTATGACTCTAGAAACAAGTCCCAGTGAGAGAATTTTGGGCTTTTCACTTCCCAAATGGTGAGATGAGTGGTGCCAGGGAGTTTGGCTGCAGTGGTTGTGATGGAAGTTCTGCAGGTGGTGGTGCTGAAGAGAAAGAGAAAAAATTCCTGGCTGTCATGGAAGATAGTTGCTTTCTGGGCAGTGGAGCTGGATGTACCAGTGCGGTCTGCAGTGCTGGTGGAGGCTCAATACCACTTTGCTGCTGTGATCGTGTCCTTCAGCAGACTCTGAGGTCCTGATCTGCTCTCCTGTCTCATATGTGGGGGTGCACAAAGCCAGGCTGCAGGAGCCTTCTTGGTGGGCATTTTTGTAATGATATGCTTGGAAGCTTGACTTCTGAGTGTACAGGCATCCCTCACTTTATTGCACTTTATTGCACTTAACACATATTGCATGTTTTGCAAATTGAAGTTTTGTAGCAACCCTGCATTGAGCAAGTCTGTCAACACCGTTTATCCAACAGCATGTGCTCACTTCATGTCTCTATGTCGCATTTTGGTAATTTTCACAATATTTCAAACTGTTTCATTATTGTTATATCTATTATGGTTATCTGTGATCAGTGATCTTTGATGTTACTATTATGATTGGGGGCACCACAAACCATGCCCATATAAAACTGCAAACTTAATAATTGTGTGTGTTCTAACTGCTCCACCTACCAGCTGTTTTCTCATCTCTCCCTCTCTTCCCAGGCCTCTTTATTCCCTGAGATGCAGTGATACTGAAATTAGGCTAATTAATAATCCTACAGTGGCCTCTAAGTGTTCCAGTGAAAGGAAGAGTCATACATCCCTCACAGTAAATCAAAAGCTAGAAATGATGAAGCTTAGTGAGGAAGGCTTGTTAAAAGCCAGTATAGTGGCTGGGTGCAGTGGCTCACACCTGTAATCCCAGCACTTTAGGAGGCCGAGGCGAGTGGATCATAGGAGCAGGAGTTCGAGACCAGCCTGACCAATGTGGTGAAACCCAGTCTCTACAAAAAATACAAAAATTAGCCAGGCATGGTGGCACCCACCTGTAATCCTAGGTACTCGAGGGCTGAGGCAGGAGAATCGCTTGAACATGGGAGGCGGAGGTTGCAGTGAGCCGAGATCATGTCATTGCACTCCAGCCTGGGTGACAAAGAGAGACTCCGTCCCAGAAAAAAAATAAAATAAAAAGCCAACATAGGCTGAAAGCCTGTGTCAAATTGTTAGCAAAGTTGTGAATGCAAAGGAAAAATTCTTGAAGGAAATTAAAAGTGCTATTTCAGTGAACACACACATGATAAGAAGGGGAAACAACTTTATCGCTGATATAAAGTTTTAGCGATCTGGGTAGAAGATCAAGTCAGCAACAACATTCCTTTAAACCAAAGCCTAATCCACAGCAAAGCACTAACTCTCTTCAATTCTATGAAAGCTGAAAGAGGGGAGGAAGCTGCAGAAGAAAAGTTTGAAGCTAGCAGAGGTTGGTTCATGAGACTGAGGGAAAGAAGCAGTCTTTACAACCTAAAAATGCAAGATGAAGCAGCAAGTGCTGATATAAAAACTGAAGCAAGTTATCTAGAGGATAACTGATGTAGAAGTCTATAACAAACAACAGATTTTCAGTGTAAATGAAATAGCCTTCTACTGGAAGAAGCTAGAGAAGAGAAGTCACTCTCTGGCTTGAAAGGACAGCTTGACTCCCTTGTTAGAAGCTAATGTAACTGGTGACTTTAAGTTGAACCCAGTGCTCATTTACCATTCCCCCAAATCCTGAATCCAACAAAGCATGGATGACAGTACATCTGTTTACAGCATGGCTTACTGAATATTTTAAGCTCACTGTTGAGACCTACTGCTCAGAAAAAGAGATCCCTTTCAAAATACTACCGCTCATTGATAGTACAGCTGGTCACCCAAGAGCTCTGATGGAGATGTACAAGGAGATAAATGTTGCTTTCATGCCTTCTAACACAACTTCCTTTCTGTAGTTTATGGATCAAGGACCGATTTTGACTTTCATGTCTTATTATTTAAGAAGTACATTTCATAAGACTATTGCTGCCTTAGATAGTGATTCCTCTGTACATCTAGGCAAAGTAAATTGAAAACCTTCTGAGAAGGATTCATCATTGTAGATGCCTTAAGAACATTTGTGGTTCATAGGAGGAGGTCAAAATATCAACATTAATGGGAGTTTGGAAGACGTTGATTCCAGCCCTCATGGATGACTTTAAAGGGTTCAAGGCTTCAGTGGCAGAAGTAACCACAGATGTGGAAGACATAGCAAGAAAACTAGAATTAGAAGTGGAGCTTCAAGATGTGACTGAATTATTGCAATTTCATGATGAAAATGGAATGGATGAGGAGCTGCTTCTTATGATGAGCAAAGAAAGTGGTTTCTTGAGATGGAATTGATTTCTGGTGAAGATGCTGTGAACATTGTTGAAATGACAAAAGATTTCTGTAAACTTAGTTGATAAAGCAGCAGCTGGTTTTGAGAGGATTCACTCCAGTTTTGAAAGAATTTCTACTGTGGGAAAAATGCTATCATACTGCATCACATGCTGTAGATAAACCTTTAATGAAAGGAAGAGTCAATCAATGTGGTAAACATCGTTGTTGTCTTATTTTAATAAATTGCCACAGGCACTCCCACCTTACTCCCACTATACTAATTTCTGGCAGCCATCCACATTGAGGCAAGACCCTCTACCAGCAAAAAGATTATGAGTTGCTGAAGATTCAGATGACTGTTAGCATTTTTTAGCAGTGAAATATTTTTAATTAAAGTATGTACTTTTTTTAGACATAATGCTATTGCACACTTAATAGACTACAACATAGTGTGAACGTAACTTCATATGCACTCGGAAAACAAAAAATTCATGTGACTCACTTTATTGTGGTGGTCTGGAACCAAACCCTCAGTACCTCTGAGGTATACCTGTATATGGTAATGCGTGGGAGAGGGTTTGTGTTTAACATTGTAGGGACAAGGAATTCAGTGACATTTAAAGCAAATCTTGCTGAGCCTACAGATCGGGGCACAACCCTAGTTCAGAACCTGGAGTATAAGGAAGAGACATGGCCTCTGTACCAGCAACAGAAATAGGGTGATTTACAATTTACAAGAGGGTTTCACATGATTTATCTCATTTGAAATCCACAGTAGCCTTCTGAATCAGTAAAGCAAGGATTATCATTGCCCTTTTACAGATGAGGAAACTGAATCTCAAAAAGGTGAAGAGATTTGCCCATGACTTCCTAGCAATGGCATAACTTCCTGACCAATAGTGGCTGAGAAAATAGTTGAGGTAATATTGGGTTAGAGGTATTTCTTAACATAACATTGAGGAAAAAATAAAGGAATCCTACTGAAAAATTCTGATTGATATATATCTTTTCAAGTTTGGAAAACTTGAATCTAGGACCTTGGATTACAAGTTTCCTGCTCTGTTTTTTCATGTTAGTTTCTAATCATGAGAACAGACAACTACACATGAAATGACTCAAAGGTACTGATATTATGCTGACAGGAGAGTTTGAAGGGAAGGAGGAAGCCCAAGGTCAGAGATAGTGTAGTGAATGAGCAAGCCTCCAGGAGCTGGTGACCTTGAGCTGTCATGCAGATGAGAGGAAGCTGTGATGTGGTGGGCGGAGGGCTGTGGTGCAGAGCCTGGCTGTATAGGCAGGCACTTTCATCCAGGACCACTCTTCCTTATTCCTGGACATTTGAGGGAATCTAAGGGAGGTCCAGAGGAAACACAAACACCTCATTTTAACTTACAGTATATCCCCCCTTCCTAGAAATGCTGTCAACACAACGGCCCACAAAAAGCAAAGTGACTTGGAGTCAATTACACAACGGCCCACAAAAAGCAAAGTGACTTGGAGTCAATTTCTTCCACTCCTTGCCTTTGATTCCCCTGTGAGCGGCAGGGAACTACTTAGGAAGAGTAAAGAGGAGTTGTCAAGAGCATGGATGACTCAGAGTTAGGCCATCAGCTGCTCTGCTTAATTAGGACTGGGCTGTTCTGATTAGGTGTTTCTGCTTTGAGGAGGAGTGGTTCCATGCGTTAGAGGCTGCATCTTGGTTTGCATCTGAGGCAGGTTTGGAGGAAAAGGAGGTGACTCTACCACCTTGTACCCCCAAACCTCAACAACTTATCTACTAATATTCTCTTCTGACTCTAGGTTGCCTTTTAGCAACATCTGTTTTGCCCTCATGGTTTGCCTTGGTATACAAAATGTTGACTAGAAGAGAATCATGGTTTTGTGAATGTCTGGCCAAGAATTGAGAGAGATTTCCTTGCTTTTGCCAGTCCTCAAATTAATGATTCTGGTTTTTTTTTCTTTTTCTCTATTTAAAAAAATTAATCATGAGTGAAATTTTCCAAACTTTATTAATTTTCCAAAAATAAAGGATTCCTTTATTTTTTCCTCAATATTATGTTAAGAAATACCTCTAACCCAGTATTACTGCAACTGTTTTCTCAGCCACTATTGGTCAGATTTCTTTCCTTCGATCATTGAAATTTTTGCAAAGTCTGAACAAATATTTGAGGCTCCTTCCTGCTTCCTACCATACCTGCACCTTGAGAGGTGGAAAACGGAGGTTTGTGTGTGGTCTCAGGACATCCCCTGGCCACTGTTCTTCTTTGGGGTGATTTGCCTCTGTGTTTTAAATCCAAGATGGTGGACAAAGATAACATCCAATTATAACTTCTTTCTGATTTGGGGCAGAAGGGCAGATTCTCCTAAGAGAATTTACACAGTCACAA
This sequence comes from Chlorocebus sabaeus, assembly GCF_047675955.1. Classification (NCBI taxonomy): domain Eukaryota; kingdom Metazoa; phylum Chordata; class Mammalia; order Primates; family Cercopithecidae; genus Chlorocebus; species Chlorocebus sabaeus. Next base: position 43,777,402 of record NC_132925.1, read on the forward strand.
GCTTAGAAGAATTTCTCATGATATAACCAAGATGTAAAGGCTATTTCCTTGCTATAACTCATGTGCAGTTTCTTGTGAAAATGGAATGGTCCAAGCTCTGCTGTACCATGCTCTCCAAGTGACAGTTTCATCTACTCCATATGTTCACAGATGAGGGAATCATTGTCACATGGCAAATGGCCAAGAAAGCCCCTAGCCCACTTCTGTAGGCTTGTCCAAGAGTGCCTGGCACATTCTACCCCTCAATTATTCCCATCAATTGTGAACAGATGGGCACAGTACTCTTTAAGTCATAGTAAAGCGACTTGTATCTGGCCATTATCCAAGTGAAATGAAAGAAGGTGTTGTTGTCTATTTGGCTCAACTACAATATGGAATTCATAAAATAATGACCCCTGGTTCGATAATGACAGGAGCCCCAGGCTGCCAGGATGGGTACTTTTGTGGCAAGGCAGCTCAGAGATCACCCTTCATAAGTTTCAAATTGGTTGCAGATTTGTGGGGTAGACTTGCATTATTATTGGCTTCCTTTAATTTGCAACTGTGTTGCCTCTCCGTATTGCCTCAACTTGTTAAATATCTGATAAGATTTTCCCATTTCAATTTTATTCAGGTTAGGATCACCTGCCAGTTTAGGAAGCCTCCAATTTACTCTAAATAGATGTTTCTGAGAATAATATCTCTGGACCTTAAAGTGTCCCTGAGACCAGTTATACTGTTAGGGTGATTTTTTCTAATCCTCCTCCCCTTAGTGAGGTTTCTAGACCCTACACTCTAATATGTACCTATGTTTCTAAACTCGGCTAATTTACCATTCTCTATTACCCCCTTCTCAATCTGACCCCAAACTTCCCTCTTTCAGGAAGTCTGCTTTGCTTGATGTTACCTACTTTTCACCACAGAGTTCTAGATTAGTAGAAACTTAGTTATGAATGAGATCTTAAAGTCCATTTAGTCTAACTTCCCATTTGAGGCAGAAATTGCCTCTAGATGATCTCTGAGTGATGGTAATTCATATCTTCAGTGACAAAGTGCTCATGACTCCATGAGACAGCTAATTTTATTGTTGGGCAGATCTAATTGTTAGTAAATTATTTTTTGTAATTGAAATCTGACTTTGCCTAATTTAGACATGTTGATCTTAGTTCAACCCTCTAGAGTAATGCAAAGCTATACAATTTCATTTCTACTTGAAGTCCTTCAGCTAATTGAGGACAGCAGTTATTACTGTCACACAGTCTTTTTTGGCAGTGTTTTATCCTTTTTGGTTGATCCATATCTTCTTATTTTTTTCTTTCTCTTATGCTTCATTTACTTTATTATGCTTATTCCACAGTTTTAGAGGCTAAATCTCTTCATTATTTTGCATCCCTTAAGAATTTGTGTCCTTGATGTGTAGAATATGTTTTAAGTTACTCAGGTATTGCCTTTTGTCATTCATGTATTGCCTCAATGTTTATTAAGTACTTTTATGTGTGGCAGGTGTATAGTAGGTGCTAGCAATGACTAAGGCCAACTCCCCACCCTCAAGAAGCACTTACTGGTGTGTCACACTAACTTTTCTCAAGTTATTAATTATTACTATAGTCACGTTTATCAGTGGAATAAGATCAGTTTATGAATGAAGAAAACCAGAAGACTGGGATGTTGAGACGTAGGTACTGTCAACCAATGTTATACTTGTTTGTCTGGTGGCCATTCTTCACCCCTCTCTCCACTTGCTACTTTTTGTATATTAAAAGATATTTGGACCTGAACAAGATGGGTTTTCCATAGAGACTATTTAGATAGCAAACACAGAAGCCTGAGGTGAAATAAACTTTTGGACTGAGAATGGAAGCCTTAGCTCAATGCCATTTTACTTGTTGGCAATTCAAAGGTGGTAGTTATACTTCTGCCCCATCCAGAGGGCAAATGTTCCCTCTGAGTTGACCATAGTGGGAAGCAGGAAAATGGAATGAAAATTTAAACCAAGTAACAAGAAGTAGAAGGTCCTTCATGATGGAATAAGACTACAGAGCCCTGAAAAACCTTGAGTTAGGCCCCAAAAGCTATTTGGAGAAGAAGTGAGCTTTCTGCAGGGGAGCATTGTAATCCAAGAACATCATGCGGGTGGCTGTGGTATGGTGCCGAGGTCTTCCTACTTACCTCCTTCTCAGATGCTCACTGTGTCCTTTTCAACTGGTCCTGAAGAGTTCTGTGGTCCAGAGTCACCTCGTTGTCCTAAACATTGTGTGCTTGTTCCCTGTCCCCTCCCCTATGTTAGCTGCCCTGTTGGCTTGGTTATATCTCTGCACAGGGATAGACGCAGCTTTCCAACCCAGAAAATCATGGAGCTGTTCTCAGACATTTGCATTTGACATCTAGAGAGCCAAGGAGAAACTATGAATTGTGAAATTGAGGGCATAGAGGCTTACGAGCAAAACTGTGTACAGCCATATTCAGCATGCTCATATTTGGGTGTTCCTAAGAAAATTCCTAAAAGTCACAGTCATTGTGCTCAGGCAGCTTTTGTTTGAGGAAGGTCAGCCATACTCAGGAGCATTAGCAGAATGGTACCCCAGCATCGTGGTGGCATGGAAAGCCACTTAGATAGGCTTGTGCTGTCTATTCACAGATCCCAAGAGTCCCATGTTCTTCCTACTTTTGTCTTTTGCTCTGCTAGAGGGCAGAGCACTCTCCACATCTGCTTCACTGCTCTGCCTTAAGTCCTGTCTGCTTTAAGGATCAGCTCAATGCCTGTCCATAGTGACTCGTACTCTGGTTTGCACCCTGCATTTAGAACAGAGCCCCTTCTCACTTTACGCACCCAACTAGAGACGTATTCCTTAAGGTTGATATGTTTTGTAAGGTCAGGGAATATGTCTTGTCTTAGGCACTGCACTTGGTGGTTCAGCGTGGGATGTGATGCTCTGCTTCAATCTCCTGGACAATGGCACCAAGAGGTAGTAGCAAGGGAGAAGGAAGGTCGTGATGGGTGGAGGTTGGAAAAAGGATAAGATAGAGCTTAGTCTTCTGTTCTAAAGAAGACCAGAGGTTGTAATAATCACATCGCCTTCAATCATTCATTCACTCTATCACCATGGCCCTATGGGAAGGGCTGTTCTCCCCTCTTCTGTTTTCATTCCCCAGGAAACCTCTTTTAGGTCTTGCTTTCCCCTCTGAAGCCAAGGTCATCATTGAAGTTTGTTTTAACCTCATTTCATCTGTGAAAGGGGTTGGATGGGTAAAGTGAGAAAAAGAAGGCAGATGACAACATTCCATGTGATGGGTTCTGGAGCCCTGCCCCCTCAAGGAACTTCCAGAATGTCTAGCTCAGTAACAGAATGTATGCTTTATAAATGTATGTTGCTTGATAACTGATTAACATTTGCCAAGCCACACAAAAACAAGTGAAATGAATAACAACTCACTTACCTATTTTGGGGACAATGTTTACCATTCGGGACATAGAAATAGTCTTTCTAATGGAGAGCCCGTGTGACCAGATCTTATTGGCTTATGGTAGTGTATAAATTAAAGTTCCTGATTGGCTCATCTTTAATATTTTCCAGGACAGAGATTAGAGGGAGGTGCTCTGGGCTGCTGATACCTTAGTGATATCTTACCCATGAAGAAGGAGACAGTGAAATCCTTAGATATTTAGTATGTCTCTGAATGTGTTAAATATATATTCAGAGCTCTCTGAACATCCCTCTGAACATCTCAGTGTAGTCTGCAATGGTTGGGTGGTTTACTATCTTCAAGAAGTAAAATTGTTAGATTAAAAAAAAACCGCTTAAAGACTAACATCAGATATCTGGAAACATACATGGGGTACTGTCTTTTCCAGTGATACTTTAAAAATGATTATTTACCAATAATATCAAGTTTTGGTGAGACTATGGAGCTCCTGGAACTTACTTTGCTGGTGGGAGTGTATATTTATACAGCACTTTAAAGAGAATTTCTGTGATATCTATTATGTATACCCCATGAACCCATAATTCTACACCTGGATATACCCAATAGATTTGAACTCCGTCTGTGAACAAAAACAAAAACAAAAACATGTACAAGAATGTGCGTATCAGCTTTATTCATAACAGCCCCAAACTGGAAACAACCAAAATGTTGTTTCCAACAACAGTAGAATGGATAAATATGTTGTATATCAACGCCACAGGATGTTATAGAGAAAAGATAAAAGAGCACACTATTGGCACACTAATGGCACAGAAGCATCTTAGAAGATTGTGAGAAGATGCCAGACATAAGATAATACATATCATATTCTCCTACTTATATGATCAAACAAACCTAATGTATGGAATAGAGGTCAGAGTAATAGCTATTCTTGAATGGAAGGGGGCATGAGGGAGCCTTCTGGGTAACTGTAAATGTTCTAAATCTTGGTCCGGTGATTATATTAGTGTATAACATATGCGGAAATTCACCCAGCTGTTCCCTTATGATTTGTATACTTAGTGCAAATTATGCTTTAATGAAAAAGCAAAGAAAAAGGAAGAGATCTACTGAAGTGTGATGCTGAGTAATTTGCCACAGACCCCAGTGTGTTCTATATGTCTGAAGGTTAACAGATAATATCCTTAAGGTTCTTGCCCCTGAAACTTCTTGTGAATTTTAGCATATTTTTTCCTGCTTCCAACTTGCTCTGGAAATAACTGGCGTCTGTGACTCAGGAGTCCTCTGCTATAGTCTCTCAGCCCCAATTACCAACTGTGTTTACTTAGGGGTCAGTTCTTGAAGGAAATATATGAAATAGACCTCCCAGTCACTCCTCTGCCTTTGACCCATGGGGTTTGGTGAACATAAAGTGAGGTATAAGCTATCAAGAAGTTTTTGAAAGAAATTAAAAGGGCCACCCAAATACTAAGAAGTAAGATTGTACTTGAACTTGATGAAATTGATAGCAGCTACTGATTTGAGTCACATAAGGTGCTGTTGACAAAGACTCTGCTGTGATTTTAAATAATTGGGCAGTGATTTATGAATCATCTTGGTACTTGGCCCAGGGCTGTTCAGTGCCAGCTGTGACATCAGGGTGCAGGAACACATGAGGTGACTTGTGTGTTGGGAAATTGTGGTGATTACAGAAGCCGCCACTGCCAGGAGGTCAGCATCATATGCTTAGGATGATGGTTCTTTTCCAGGCAAAGCCCTTGGACTACTGTGGCCGAGTGAACAGTGCCGTGTTGAGACAACCCAGGTCCATTTCTGGCTTTTCCACCAAATGATTATGTGATACAAGGCAATCTGTTCACTTCCCTGGACCTTAGTTCCTCATCTGTAAAATGGGGGAAATGATGTCATAGGTCCTTCTGAGCTCTAACTTCCTCCATGTCTTCCCCACACAGCCAGTTCTCACTTTTTTTTTTCTGTATGTGTATCTTATGGTCACTTTTAAATCTGGAAGAGTCTTCTTTTCATGTGGCTGCTCTTTACAAGTAGATCTTTAGGAAGACAACTCAGCTGCTAAGAATCATGTTGTCTCCTAACAAATAATGTCCATTATTCTGGAATATTGATTATCCATGATTTTGACAGCCCAGTATCTCTTTCCATCATTCGTGCTGATGACTGAGTGCTGCCTGAATTACACAACCACTTTCCTGTCCCTCCAGCCTCCTCCACCCTGTTGGAGCTCCAGCATGACGTCTTAATGAGCAAAGCTATGCATTAGTAATGCTTAGTTTGGGGCCACCTTTTCCTAAGGGTTGTGAGTGAAGCTCAATCATCACTTCAAGTACCCAGAGCCTGGCATCCGAGCCGGTGAGAACACTGATGGGAGAAGAAACCCAGTGAGAGGGAGCCTCCAGCACTGGAAAGTGAGCATTGCATCGCCACACACCACACACTCCTGGACTTCTTTCCTGGCCTGAGGCTGAATGAACGTGCAAAGCCAGGAAGAAAATATCTTACTCTCCTCTGGTCAGCCTGGGCAGAGATCTTTTACACATTGCAGAACTTGGGGAAAGAAGAGGAGGACAGCGAGGCCAGGAGAAGGTGACTTTGTCGTGTCGGGGAAGGAACCAGGGCCTTGTAACTCAGAGAATTGGAGAAAAGCTTTGTGTCACCTTAATTTTTCCTGCTCCTTCATGGCTGTTTTGGCAGGGATTTTTGCTTCTGTCTCACATTCCAAGTTCTTTCATGAGAGTTTTGTGGGTCAGAGGCAGGGTACTAGGCCAGACCTTGACCTCTGAAGACACAAATTCTCCCCTGGCAGCCCCTGTCTCTTTGGGATTTGTCATCTCTGTCCTCTGGAATTTGGTTTCTGAGGCACTTAGTAGGTGATACATGACTGAGTGCATCACTGACCACTTCCAAATGAGGGGTACTCTCCTCACAGCAGAGCCTTGAGGCCGCTCGTGCCAGGGATGCTGCCTGTGTTCCGACTGTGGATCTGCATTCTGGGAATAGCCAATCAAGCTGATGATGTGGGGTTATTTTTTATTTTTTAAATTTAAAAATTAAAAAAAATTATCCTTAATGGTGATAAAACTTGAGAACTGTTTTTGAATACTAATTTGGTTTTTGGAAACAGCCCAACTCCATTTGGGAAAATCTGGGGAAGAAGGAATCAAATCTGGGCAAACCGGCTGACAGTATTTTAGCTTATAAAACAAAACAACAACCTTCCTCTCTCCCCCACCTCAAAATTAAAAAACAAAACAAAACAAAACAAAACAAAAAAAACCCCACAAGGTTTGTCTATTAAGTAATGAAACAGTTTGCTTGTTTTTTAATTTTAGAATGACAGTCGAGGCTGTTTTCAGGAGAAGTCCAAAAATGTTTAGTGTCTGCTAGAATAAGCATAGAGCCCTGGAGGTAGCTAACAAGGACAACCCTCATTTCTGTCTTCAATTCAGGAGGCCACAGGTCAGGATCTGTGGCATTGCGGAGGGCCCGCCCATGGCACTGCCTGTGATTGCAGACCCACTCCTGTGCCTTATGGGGAGGGAGGGGCTAGAGGAATCTGGGGCTATTGCCAAATCCCCTATCGTTCACATGTTCCTGGAGAACGAGTTTGAATACTGACAAATTCTGCATCAGGGAGGGCTGCCTGAGTCCAGAGATCTCATCCTGAGCCTGTCCGCTTGCCTGGAACCACAGGCAAAAAGAGTTTTAGGGCAGCCAGAACAGGACAATATGTTCCTAGTGTAACTAAAATGGCCTTTATCAAGTTGCTTTAAAGAGGTGTTCTTTGACTGCTGAAATAAATCATAGATGACACAAACAAATGGAAACACATCCCATGCTCATGGATGGGTAGAATCAATATTGTGAAAATGACCATACTGCCAAAAGCAAGCTACAAATTCAACGCAGTCCCCATCAAAATACCACCATCATTCTTTACAGTTAGAAAAAACAATTCTAAAATTCATTTGGAACCAAAAAAAGAGCCCATGTAGCCAAAGCAAGACTAAGCAAAAAGAACAAATCTGGAGGTATCACACTACCTGATTTCAAACTATACTGTAAGGCTATAGTCACCAAAACAGTGTGATACTGGTATAAAAATAGGCACATAGACCAGTGGAACAGAATAGAGAACCCAGAAATAAACCCAAATACTTACAATCAACTGATCTTTGACAAAGCAAACAAAAACATAAAGTAGGGAAAAGACACCCTTTACAACAAATGGTGCTGGGATAATTGGCTACTCACATGTAGAAGAATGAAACTGGATCCTCATCTCTCACCTTATACAAAAATCAACTCAAGATGGATTAAGGACTTAAACTTAAGAGCTGAAACTATAAAAATTCTAGAAGACAGCATTTGAAAAGCCCTTCTAGGCATTGGCTTAGGTGAGGGTTTCATAGCTGAAAACCCAAAAGCAAATGTAATAAAAACAAAGATAAATATCTGGGACCTAATTAAACTAAAGAGCTTTTGCACAGCAAAAGGAACAGTCAGCAGAGTAAATAGACCACCCACAGAGTGGGAGAAAAATCTTCACAATTTATACATTTGACAAAGGACTAATATCCAGAATCTACAACGAACTCAGACACATCAGTAAGAAAAAAAACAAACAATTCCATCAAAAAGTGGGTTAAGGACATGAATAGACAATTCTCAAAAGAAGATATACAAATGGCCAACAAACATAATGAAAAATGCTCAACATTACCAATGATCAGGGAAATGCAAATCAAAGCCGTAGTGCGATACCACCTTACTCTTGCAAGAATGGCCATAATAAAAAAAAAATCAAAAAACAGTAGACGTTGGTGTGGATGTGGTGATCAAGGAACACTTCTACACTGCTGGTGGGAGTGTAAACTAGTACAGCCACTATGGAAAACAGTGTGGAGATTCCTTAAGGAACTAAAAGTAGAACTACCATTTCATCCAGGAATGCCACTATTGGATATCTACCCGAAGGAAAAGAAGTCATTACTTGAAAAAGATACTTGCACACGCATGTTTATAGCAGCACAATTCACAATTGCAAAATTGTGGAACCAACCCAGATGGCTATCAATCAATGAATGGATAAAGAAAATGTGCTATATACATATGATGGAATACTATTCAGCCCTAAAATGCAATGAATTAACAGCATTTGCCATGACCTGGATGAGATTGGAGACTATTATTCTAAGTGAAGTAACTCAGGAATGGAAAACCAAACATCGTATGTTCTCACTGATATGTGGGAGCTAAGCTATGAGGACACAAAGGCATAAGAATGATACAATGGACTTTGGAGACTTGGGGGAAAGAGTGGGAGGGGGGCAAGGGATAAAAGATTACAGATATGGTGCAGGATATACTGCTCGGGTGATGGGTGCACCAGGATCACAAATCACCACTAAGGAACTTACACATGTAACCAAATACCACCTGTACCCCAGTAGCTTATGGAAAAATAAAATTTAAAACAATAGGTGTTCTTTGAAAGGGTATGGGAGTATTAGAAGTCTGGGGTCTGCACTGTGAGCTGTCTTATAGGGAAAGTCTGGTTCCAAAGGACCCAGCCTGTTTTTAAGGACAGTGTATGTATCAAGATGCTGGGATTATGGAGATGGCTGCTGAAGAGAACTCTTGCCCCAAGCTATGAAGAGTCATGAAGTTTTCTTTCTTGGTGGGGAAGGGTACTTGATGAGGGGCCAGTGTGGGAGACATTCTAAACACAGCAGCCCAGCTGCTCAACTCAGAGTCAACCAGGGGCCCATTCTGGGGAAAGGAGGGAAGTTATGAAGACTGAGCATCTGCTATATACCGGGCATTTCCATATATCATTTTATGTAATTCTCAATAGTCCTTCAAGGGGACTATTACACTCCCCATTCTACAGATGAGAAAATGAAGGCACAGATGGTGCAGCTGCTTCTCCTGATCTCCTTACTGCAGACTCCCTTCTCAGTTGCCTGCACACCTTGTTCAGTCTTTGCACTCAGTATATTGCATTATGATGACTTCCCCACTCCTAGAAGTTCTAATGAAATTGGTCTGGGATGGGGCCCAGACTGGTATTATTTTAAAAGCTCCCAGCTTAGTTTAATGTCCAGCCATGGCTAAGAACGGATAGTTTAGATTACGGGTTTTTCATTTTTTTTTTTTAATATCTCCCCAGGGCCTAAGTCAGTGGAACTCAAACCTGAGCACACATCAGAATAATTTGGAGGACTTGTTAAAACACAAGTTGTTTGCCCTACCTTCAGGGTTTCTGGTTCAGCAGGTCTGTAGTGGGCCCAAGAATTTATACTTCTCACAAGTTCCCAGGTGATGCTGATGCTGCTGGTCTGGGGACCTCGCTATGAGAGTCCCTGATCCTTTAGAACGAGAGGAGGCACTTACTTGTTCAGTAAATGCTGACTGAATTTTACCAAATTGCCAAGGTCCCCCACTGATTAGAATCAGGATTTGAATACTGGTCTACCAGGTAGCAAATAGGCTGGCTCTTGGGGAGCCTGGTTGGTAAAGTGAGGTGGGCCGGTTTATCTACTTAACCTCTGGGAGGAGGGTAGAGTTTGTTGGTCTTTAGGGTCTCCTTACAGGGAGAAACAATAACCAGTTTCTTGCCAGGAAACCTAGTGGCTGTTAGAGGCCCAGAAATTTTGGATAGTGGTTCAAGGCGGCCAGAAGATTCTAGAGTCATAATCCAGGACACAGATTCCTAGTGCAGAGTGGGACCCGGGAAAAGATGGTCATGGGTGTGAATGTACCAGAGTGTTTGTTACAAAACTGGTGACACTACTCTTTAAAGTTACTTCTTGTTTGTGCACTGCAGGAAATTCAGGAGGCACTAGTGATGGAAACAGGGCTGAGTGATGTCAGAGGTGGGGAACGAGGCCCTGAGCAGACCTGGATGAGTAGGGCACAGGGTTGATGGGGCAGAGCAGCTGTGGGAGTTTGGGCAACTGGTAAGAATGTTTGAGGCCACAGCAGGAATGGTGTATTTGGGAGAGGAGGAAGAGACTATGCTGATGAATATAGCAGAGGACATGGGGAGTCTGGATTCTCATTCTGGAGGGACGTGCTTGCTACCGGGACACTGGAGTCACTGGTTTTGCTGAACAATGAATTTAAAAAATGAAACCTTAAAACAAATATTTACTTATGTGTACAAGACTGTTCTAGATGCTGTAGGGCTGCCAAAAACTGGTTAATGATAAAATGCAGAGTGAGGTAAGTGTTAAGTGATTATTGCAGGTGGCAAGTCCATAAGAGTGGGGAGAAGAGTCCTGTTTGCTGTGTGACTGGGAAGGCTGGTCCTGGCAGGATGAGTGAGTGTGAGATGTGCTGTGTCAATGGGGTGAGCAAAGGTGTAAGGTGGGGCTTCTAATGAATGACAGCTCATTATGGGACGAATGGAGCGTTTGTGCAGAGGATGTAAGGATGTGGTTGAAAAGGGGGAATGAATGAATGCCACCTTGTCCTGGTTTGCTGTTCCCTGTCTCTCTCCAAGTGTGAGGGCTGGGACTAACTTGAGGATGCAAGCCTCCGAACTAGCAGGGCTGCTGAAACTGACTACTTCTCAAAAGAGTTTCTCCAAGAGTCCTTAAACACAAATTTTATGTTATTTTTACCCTTTCCAGAAATATTGGAGACTGGAGGAAGAGGAGGAGAGCTCTCTCTCCCTTTAGAAATGGGACTACTGAGGTCTAGAGAAGGGAAAAGGCTAAAAATGGTGTTCTGGGTGTGGGTCGGATACAGGGAGATGGCTGAGGTGGCCATCTGAATGTAATAGCATCCTCAGGGCGGGGGTGAAGGGCATACTTTTCTCTGAACAGCACTGGGATATGGATGCTTGATCCTAAGAATCTTCTGTAAAGTATGTGTTTTTGTGGATCTGGGAGGAAGTATAGAGAACAAGGGAGAGAAAACAGCCCTAGTCAGAGCTTAAGGCCCTGGACATTCCCAGGGATCCCCAGTGGCCCCCAGCAGGCTGGTATCAAGGTTCACAGAGCCTGTCCTGGGTGCCACATCCTAGCACGGTGGTTTCAGGCATCTCCCACAATTTATGCCACTTCCACCACCCTCCTGCAGCTTTCTGTTTGCCCCTCACCGCTACCTCTGGACTCAGTGGGAGTTGAGCAGCTAATCAGAACTGCAAAATCCTCTCTCCCTGCTGGATCACCATTAGACATCAATTTAGCATGTCTTTGGAGAGACCTACTCTTTTCCACTCCCCCAACTTTGAAGTCAGTCAGCTCTGACTAAAAGAGGGGGAGGGGAGGCTCTCTGTGCTCTACTCCACCAGTGGTATCACCCACCAGTATTTATACCAAAGAGGTTCTGTTGCCTTGACAACTTTCTTGCATGGGTTTTGGTGCTCAGAATATCTGACAAATAGCAATGCTTCACACTCAATGGGCAGAGACAGACAAGCAGATCAAAGGGCAAATCTTAATGATCAGTGCCAGGGTCAAAGATGAAAAGAGTGACTGGGGCAGGATATAAGAAAGCCACTGAGGCCACAGAGGATTCACTTAAGTTCTTCCCCTCTCCCATATTCTCTCCCTCCACCTTTCCTTATGTGTTCTCCTCCTCCTTTCTGTGGAATTCCTGGGCCTTTTGGTCTTCTTTGTAGATGAGTTGTCAACATGAACTAGGGTGCCTGCATGGCAGATTATTCCCCTGGACCACTGAAGGGACATGGTGAGTACAGAGGGGGTGACTCCTAACCATGGCTTTGGTTCTCAGAGAGCTCCCAGCTTATTGGAGGAGACCATGGTATTCATCTCCATGACACTTCTGCTGGGGGGAAAAGGAAGGCGATTAGTGTGAGGGAGCCCAAAGGTTGAGATGGTGTTCTGATATTGTTTACATACGCGTGTATCATGGCACATATAATACAGATGTGAGGCCACAGAAAAAGCTCGTTGCAAAGATAAATGGTACAAGAGTGGGGGCCGGCGAGCATATGGGAGGACCTGTAGCAGGAGGCTGGGGAAGCTGGCCCAGGGATAAAAGTCCTTTCATGGTAGAGAAGAGTTCTCCTCTCAGGTTCCATCTACAGGGCCCAGATCCTTACTTTTTTCTCTTGGTTACATGGTCCTTTGTGAGAACCATATTTCCTTAGAGGCAAAAGACCAGAGTAATGAGGAAGCAAAGGGAATCTTATGTTGACAACACTCTCTTTAAGTTGTTCTCTAGAGAAAACGTGCTGAATGGGTGGGTGCTCATGTGTCAAAGTTTGGGTGTATATGTTAAGTAAGTGAAGCTTCCACAGAAACAGAACAAAGCACTACATCTTCTGTGGCTTCCTATGGCATGATCCTCTTGAGTCACACTTGGATTAGTGTTTTTAATGCATTTGTTTCTTTATTCCTCCTGCAGTTTATTGTATACTAGCTGTTTACTAGGCTCTGCACAGCATAAACTCTTCTGAACCACTCCTTTCTGCTTTGCTGAGAACTGCTGGGCAGTGGTCCCTCTCTTTTGTTAGGGACAGGGAGGGTTTGTACAGAGAGGAGTAAGGCAGAGCCTTAGGCCACAGTGAGAGGGAATGCAAGAGTGGTCAGATACATGGTAGAAAAACCAGGGCACCTGGGGATTCCCTTATCAAGGGTTGCAAGGAAGGAGAGGGCACTAAAGTCAAGGATTGGAGAGTGAGATAGAACTGTGGGGGCTTGGATGTGAGAAGATCATGGTCATCTTTGAAATAACAGTTTCAGGACAGGAGTGGTGCAGAGTGAAAGCATAGGTGAGCAACAAGCGGGGGGATTTTGTGTCATCTGAAGGGGCTTTCTGGTTTCAGACCTCCACTCTCCTGGTACACGTTGATCTCTGACTTTGCCTTCACAGGAGGTAGAGGTGGCTTTTCTGTTGTGCTTTGCAGTGCTCTCTAGAGAGGTCCTGACCGCTATCTTTCATACTGTACCCCAAAGGGCCCATATTGTCATATGGTAGCTCCACCAGCAGAGCTCTCTCTCCTGTGACCTCTTTTATCTGATGATTAGGACTGATCCCCAGTGAAGCTGTGAAACTTGCTTTCTAGGTCCCTTTGCCATTCCGGTCAGTTGTTGACTCACTTCAGTAGCCTACCCAAATATGGCCAGTGAGTCCACCTCCAGAATGCCCCTCTCCTCCTCTCCAAAACATTAAAACCCTGGCTTCCCCAGGTATCTGATAAATGAATACATACTCTTGTACTTACGGTTGGTAACAACTCAATAAGTTATGCCTCACAGGAGAATGTGTAGTTTAAAAGAAACAAATCTCTAATGGTTGAATTTCAACTGCCACTGACAAGCAAATAGAAGTGATATTTTAGGGTCCCTGAGCTGCATTTATAGAGCTCTTCTGTATCTCTGTCAGACCTTATCTTGAGGATGGTATTCAGTTCAAGGTGCCCCAGATGGAGCAAGTGTGATTCTTACCCAGGTCTTTCTGCCTCAAAAATCTTATCCCCCGTCTCTATAGCAAGATGCTGGGTGAGGTCTCCTGTGATTCCCTGCCCATGGCAAAAGCTAGATGACCCCTCACTAGAGCACAGAAGGAATTCTTGCTTGGACAGGGAAGTGGCTTCATCCTGTTTGAAAGCTTCACTTGCTCTACTGATGGGAATAATTAAGTGTTGGCCCTCAGATTCGATTCCCAATCTCCTTGTGACTTCTTTCACCAAGACATACAGTTTCCAACTCCCAAAGCAGCAGCCTTGCCCTCCCTGGGGGCACAGGGAGTGGGGGAGGGCTGGTCTCACCCTGGGTCATGGATGACTACACCTCCTCTTCCCCAGCCTCAGGTTTCCTTTTCTTGAATTTATGATTCATGATTATTTCATTTGGATATCTTAGAAGAATCTTAAAAGTGCATAGAATGGAAATAATCTACCTCATTACCACCTTCTCCCCAAATTTTTTGTTGGGCTTCTCTAGTTCTGAATATGATACCATCATGTTCTTGCCTTGAAGCTTGGGTTAACTTTGATTCCTCCTTCTTCAGCTCCCCAGTCACCAGGACTTGTCTATCCTTTCTGGTCACCTCCAAAGCCATCCCTACTTCAGACTCTCTTCATCCCATGCCTAATAGTTCCTTCCCTGGCTCTCCAAACCCCGCAGGTTTCTTTTATGTCAACTCCTCTTTTCACCATGTCTTTCCTCACTGAAGCAGCCCATGGTTTTCATAGCCCTGGTCAAAGATCAGAGTCCTCACTCTGTCAGCCACAACTCCCTAGCCTCACCCAACCCCACTTTTCTATGCTATTTCCCACCAGCTCTCTCTTCTAAGCAAAGTGGCCTTCCTTGGAGCTTATTTTCTGCTTTTTCTCATGCGGGTGAGATTTTTCCTTTTCCAAATGTCCTTCCCTCTCTCATCCTCTCCTCACCTGTCCTCCCCCCGAATCCTTTAAGGTTCAGATCCAAACTCCTTCCACAGAATCTCCTGTGGCTACTACAGTTGGAAGCAACTGTTCCCCCATTTAAACTGTACTATGATTTATTTTTGTACACCTCATTTGGCACTTTTTTGGGGGTTTCACTAATTGTTAGTTTTCACATTTTATCTCCTTGGTTGCAAATTGTCTTTTCCATAGCACTTGGCACAATGAAGGGTGTTGGTTAGTGACTGCCTGGTTCTCATTCTTTCTGCTTCCCCACCTTCCTTTCAGTCACAACCTGTCTTTGCCCCAGGAATCTGCCCTTGTTAATCCTGACTGTTTTTCAGCCTGTCAGTATCTCTGTCTGTGTTGTCTCAAGCAGTGTTCCTCGCACCCCTTCTTCCTATTAAATCTCACCATCTCAGAGAAGCTGTGTGGACCAGTGGGAAGTGCTCAGGCTTTGGGATTGGGAGGATCTGGGTTTGAATCCCAGCTCTGCTGTGTGGTTTTGAGGAAGTTACACTCTGAGGCTTTGGCTTTTTCAGCTCTGAAAATGGGGAAACTATTCTTTATCATAGGTAAAAATACATGATAGGCCCTCAGGAAACATCTGTCTCCCTCTCCCCTCCATTCTCAATTCCTCCTTCTCCATGCAGCCCTTCCCAAGTACCCCACGTGATACTCAACTCTGCTGTTACTGAGATCCTGTGGCATGTGCAGTGTCAGAGACATAGGGCTGAGCTTTGTTTATGTCTCTCAACTTAAGGAGCAGGTGCCTGAGGTCCAGAGGTGTGGAGCGACTTGCCACAGGCTTCCCCAAGCAGGTAAGTGACTGAGCCAGGTCCAGCACTCAGTCCTGGGTTTCAGGCAGGTGTCTATCTCTGTACTTAGCCAACACATGGGCTCCTTCAGCTTGAGGGCTGTCTCTATCCCCACAGCATTCTGCACAATGTCGAATGAGCATGGAGGAGGTGCTTAATAAATACTCGTTGGTCAACTACGTGTGTGAGTCCTACTTCCCTGGTGGGAGTAAGGATTGTTATGTTCAGCTTTTGTTCCTTTTTGGTATTCAGTGCAGGCCTGGTTACAATACCTGAAGGTTAATTTCAGACCTAAGAACCAGGGTTTTTCAGTGGTTCCTGGGGCTGTCCCTACAGTATTTTGCCTACCTCTGGAGAGCACACTTCTGTGGAGTGTCCATTTGTGAGTGGCTCTGTGGGGAGAGGCCTGTGTGTGTAGCCTCAATGCTTGCTTATACCACATTTGCTCCCACTCTGTACTCCTCCAGCCTCCCCTCTTTCCATCTCCACCCCCCACCCACTCCCTGCACCATGTTGCTGCTTTCCCTGCTCTAAGAATAAATCATCACTGTTGCATAGCAACGAGTTTGGTTTCCTTTACTCCTCCTTCTCCTCCTCCTCCCACAAAAGTGCCTCAGTACTAAATTTAAGGTAGTGTGTCAGGAGATGCTGTCACCCCACAAATGCCTCTGAACCCCAGCATTGTTCCCCTATAGCTGCTAGCTTTATAAGGACAGAAACTGTGACTTTTTTTTTTTTTTTTTACTTTTCTACCCTCAGCACCTAGTACAGTTTCTAGTACTAGGCACATAGTAGGTGTTCAGTGCGCATCTATTGGATGATTAATGAATGAATCATTTTATTGGAATTCTTGCAGTTAAGAGGTGCTTCTGGGAATTGGAAATGTTATTGCCGACTCTGGGATGATCCATAATTCACCTCTCTTGGCTGGGTGCCTCCCCTCCTTTCTTTCCGCAGCCACCAAAGAAGCTGATGTAGCAAGAAAAGGCACATATTTCTTCATATCTCACTGTCCTGTGGACGGTGAATGCATTTCCCTCTCTATTTTCTGGAAACTGGGGTTCAGGCAATCCACATGGTTTATTGAACCCAATGGGAAGTATCAGTGTAATGGGGCTTTAGGGTTGGGAGCAGATTGCTCCTTTTGACAACAGGAGTATCAGGCTTGTTTTCAGGGGAAGATGGATGTCTGTGAGCTCTGAACTCACAAAGTCCTGGATTTGAATCCCAGCTGTGCTACTTGCAAGCTGTGGGCCCTGGGTGGGTCCCTTAATTTAGTTTATGGGTTGTAAGTATTGCCATGAGGAAAACTACTAATAGAGACTCCCAGAGTGCTAGGAAACGAGGGTGACCAAATAGTGCGTGTTTCTTTTTCCCCTTTAAATGGAGAGAGAGAAACATACCAGAAAATACCTATTAATGCTAGTGATGGAATGCCATCTATACATAGACAGGCAGGGCAAACAAAGGTAAACCAAGTGAAATTTAACAATTTTGATGTCCTGAAAGCTTCCAATAAAGACTAAAAAGGCTCTAATGTATATTTGTTCAATAAATAAGACTGGCCTCAAAGTCTCTTTGAAAGTGGGGCATATATCCTAAATAAAAAAAACCAAACAAACAAGTTTTCATTTTCGAACAGGATAATCTGAACAATTAGAAGCTATTAGATGGGCAGTAAGAGGGGGACCTAAGTAGTGTCTCTTTTGGGGCCAGAGGGAGTGTTCTCCTTGGACCTAACATATGTACCTTTTTTCTTTTTCTGGCCTGAAAATAAGTGTTGGATTTCACAACGGACTCTCTAGGTACCCTGTGTTCATCTCCTCCAAAACATCCCCACATAGCATCCCTAGTTGACTCAGTTGTAGCTTCATGGAGTAGGAAGTCCAGGATCCAGAGGGAGAATGACCAGTCCAACTGCTCCTCTGAGATTCTGGAACTAGAGGTTGGAGAGGAGGCTGGGAAGGGGCAACTGTTCAGCTTAAAATAGCAGCATCAGCAGCTAAGGGAGCAGCCAGAGGTCAGAACCTGGGGCAGCCCCAGGCACATTTCCAGCAGATAATTCTGAGCTTAGCTAAATTGTTCCCTGCTCCTTGGGAAGGGGTAGTGGGCACTGCCTGGTCTTGTATGTCATCTGTGCATCTGTGCCTGCCCACATTGGGCAGCTAGCATCTCCCCTTCCAGGTATGCATACCAGTTCGTCGTGGTTGTCACCATTGTCCTCGTCCTCCTCCTCTTCCTCATCATCCTCCTCCTCTTCCTCATCCTCCTCCTCTTCCTCATCGTCTTCCTCTTCCTCATCATCCTCCTCCTCCCCTTCCTCATCCTCCTCCTCCTCCCCTTCCTCATCCTCCTCCTCTTCCTCATCATCCTCCTCCTCTTCCTCATCATCCTCCTCCTCTTCCTTGTCCTCCTCCTCCTCTTCCTCGTCCTCCTCCTCTTCCTCATCCTCCTCCTCCTCCCCTTCCTCATCCTCCTCCTCTTCCTCATTGTTCTCCTTCTCCTCCTCTTCCTTGCCCTCTCCTCTTCCTCCTCCTGGTTGCCATTTCTCATCCTCCCCTTCCCTGTTGTCTCTCTGCAGCATTACCACAGCAGCGTCCATTTACTAGATTTTCATAAACCAGTCACTTTTTACAGTGTTCTTGGGCCTCTGCCCTCTGAAAGTCTGTAGTTTGAGATGGTGTCCTGGACTGCAAGCTTCCAGGAAAACAATCCAAGTGCAACCATTAAATAAACATGAAATAGATGAGATAGAGTGTTCTTATTCTGTAGGAGTTGAGGCCAGTAGTATTTGTGGAGTCTTCTGGGTGTACGTTTGAGAAAGCCCAGGAGTTTCCTGCTTGAAAAAGGTGAGGGTGGACTAAGTCAATGCTTTCCTAGGGACCAGTGTTTGAGGGGAGGAGCAAGCCCTCCTCTTATGGGCAAGAGGGTGCTTCCAGGCTAGAGCTTAAGGCTGGACTGTGGGAAAAAATGCAGAGCAGCTGGAGGTGAGGGATCTGAGGAGACAGGGTCAAGGCCATGTTCACATTTGCCTCAGACCCATCCATCCTCCTCACTTTATTGATCTGCTGATCCAGTGACTCTGTCATTCATCTACTCAACAAACATTTAAGGAACTTTGCTAAGTACCTGTGTGGATGGGAGAGTATTCTAAATCAGTGAGTTTTCACCCTAGCCACACATTGGAATTGCCTATGGAACCTGAAAAATACTGATGCCCAAGCTTCACCCCAGATCAATGACATTAAAAAGTCTCTGGGTCTGAGATGTAGGAGTGAGTGTTGTATTAAAGGCCCTTCACTGCCAGGGTAGACAGCCACTGTTCTCAGTGACCTCCGAGGCTCCTTCCTGTGGCGGTGCTACTCACTGCCCCTTTTCTTCTGAGTGACATGACTGAAGGTGTGACTTGCAGTCACTACAGCAGCTGCTACTCTGTGCCCACTTCACATAAACGTCTACTGAGCAGCTAGCATGTGCCCAGCATTAGAGACACAGAGATGAGGCTAACAGCATCCCCAGGAAGTAAATTAATGTAACCACTCCATTTCCTTGAATGTTTATCTGGTGAGCCAGAAGCCAGCTTTTCTGATGAATGGGATTTTCTGAGATTTGTCCTGTCTTCTCCTTCTGTGGAAGAAACTGTGACTATATCTGGTACGTTTCAGTTAAATGGAGATGAAGCAGGTGGTCAAAAAGACATACACAGAAATAGATGGAATGCACGCAAACAGGGAGGGATGTTGAAGGGACAAAGTGTTCTCTTTAGGCAGGTTTTCAAGGATGCACCATTGAGATGAAATCATGGAAAGGTAAAAGTAAATAATATGCCTGTTTGAGTACTTGTATTATCAGCAAGGAATTGGGTCCCCATGAGGCATCTGGTTTTGGGCTGGGGACAGTGGACATGGCACTGGCGCTTAGAGACCATGCAATCCTCCTTGGCAATTAAAACCAATATCCAAAACATAGAGATCTTAAGCCCTCAGTTGTGTTTCACTGAAAGTAAGGTTCCTACAGGCTTGGGGAAGGGAGGTAATGGAGAAGTGCTCCCTAAAGTGTGGTCCATGGAACTGCTCTGCCAACCGTTTGTTGTCAGTCAGTAATGAGGAGCACAGAAATAGAAAGGAAGCATTTAGAAACTTTATAGCAATTTGCCAGAGTAATTTTATGTCTGTTGAATCTAAAAATTAAAGAATTGGAACTTTTGTTTTTAAAATTGTACTTCACTGGTAATTCATTTTTATTATATTTTACTAAAGCACTAGTCTATAACAGATTAGAATAAAAGCAGAAAAAAAATCAAACTGGTCTTTCACTGCAAATGACTTGAGGAGAAGTACTGGACTGGAAATCTGATATATCCTGGCAGGCTAGAGAGGTACTAGAAGGTGGAGAAAGGGCAGATGTTCTATCGGATGTTAAAAAGGGAGTAAGGGCCAGGCGCAGTGTCTCATGCCTGTAATCCCAGCACTTTGGGAGACCGAGGCAGCAGATCACTTGAGGCCAGGAGTTTCAGACCAGCCTGGTCAACATGGTGAAACCCCATCTCTTCTAAAAATACAAAAATTAGTCAGTATGGTGGTGCATGCCTGTAATCCTACCTCCTCAGGAGGCTGAGGCAGGAGAATCACTTGAACCTGGGAAGCAGAGGTTGCAGTGAGCCAAGATTGCACCTCCACACTCCAGCCTGGGCAATAGAGCGACTCTGTCTCAAAAAAAAAAAAAAAAAAAAGAAAAAAAAGAGGTGGGGAATAAGTAAATCCTGGAATCCTAGAACTTGTCCATGAGCGAGGCTCTAAAACAACAAATATTTATTGAGTTATTTGTGGATGCTGCAACTATACCATGTACTTTATATAAATTATTTTATTGTCTCCTCTTACAAAACTATGTGAGATAATAGCGCTCATCACCATCTTTGTTTTGCAGAGGCTTGAAAAGGGCAAGTGAGGTCCCCAGGCTATCGCAGCTAGCGAGTGGTGGGCCTGCATTTTAAAGCCAGGTGTGTTGGACTCCAAAGCCTAACGGTTTATAACTCCCCACCCCATGCAGCCCCTCCAGGTGACAGGGAGCACAAGCAATAGGCTCTGCCCATCCAGACATTCCAGAATAGGAATGAGGAGAAGGCCCTGCAGATTCAGATCATGGCAGAGCATTTGCTTATAGAAGATGCTCTACCTCCTAAGGAGAGGCAGAGTGTGGACTTTCATCTGTCAGCTCTTGCTCTCTCTTCGGCTCTGTGTTATTTCAAGAAATATTTGAGTAGGTGGAGCTACCCTAGTTGGGGCCTTTTATTAGGTTTTGAATTGTCTTGTCAGTAGCTTGTGTTAGTGGCATCTCATCCATCCATTAGAAAAAATTTATTTTGAAATAATTATAGCTTCATAGGAAGTTGCAAAGAAACATACATGGAAGTCCTGTGTGCCCTTCACCCAGCATCCCCCACTGTTAACATCTTGTGTAACTGTAGTACGATATCAGAACTAGGAAATAATCCACAGACTCATCTATCCAGTTTTGCTCCCATATCCTGAGAATCACATTTTAAGAGACTCACTAAGCCAAAGTGTATCTGGAAGAGGGAGAGGGTGGTTGATCTAGAAGCCAGGTCATATCCAGAAGTTCTAAGGGACTACTGTGAGCTTTTTACATATAGATGCTGTGTGTTATTTACATCTCCTGTCTTAGTGCCTAAAACAGTATGAGGCACACAGTTGATCCTCAGATGTTTTTGGATTGAATGTTTGATTCAGAGTGTAAAACCTGTGTACACACATAATGGGTGCTTTCCATGTTGTGGGGCCTCTAGTGAGGAAGAAGGGTGAGATTTATCTGTCCCCTATTGCTCTAGAATGCAGAGCTGGGATTAGTGAATGGGGGAAGGATGGAAGGAGAAACATCCCACCCAGATGTATAGAAGGACTTGACCAACAATGGGAGCAATGCAGCAGGGATATAGTTGGCTCCCCTCTCCTGGTTGTGTTTAGTCAGTAGCAGACCATCAGGGGTTCAGTGGGATGATTAATGCATTTTTTTTTAGTACTAGACCGGATGGCTTTAATGGAAGTCTCTTTCAGTTTCTTGTTTCTGAGATTCTAAGAACATGTGCTTATGAACAGAAATAGGATAACTGGGAAGGGAGACCAGTTTATGGGAGGAGTCTTCATGGAGTTTGAGGAAACAGCAAAACTTTCTCAGGGAAGAACACCTATAGACTTTGAAAAGACTGTGTTTGCTTTTTAAAGGAAGGTCATAGGCAACCAGGTGTGAAACCCCTTCTCTTAGTGTTTCTGTGTAACCTGTGGAATTTGCCCAGGGGAACATCTAGAGTTAACCTGGAAATCAGATGCTTTTCTTTCAGGCAGCTTTTGGCAACATCAAAACATTAGTTCTAGAGAATATTGTGGGTGCTAGATTCTGACTATAGGTGACATGTTTTTGTCATGTTAATCAATTATTGAAATTAAGGAGAAGATTATTGCAATTTCTATTCCAGGAAATGAAGCGTGCACTGAGTTAATCAGATTACTTCCAGGTGAAAAAGGAAAAAAAATAGGTCAAGGTTCTTAAATTAGGCCACCTGAGAAGGTTATTATATATTCGTATATGATTACCTGTAAGGTATGCATTTAAATGATTTATGTTTTTATTTCATTCTGCCTGGCAAGGAAGATAGAAACTTCCTTTTGTGTGTTTTAAAAGCTCACAGAAAATTCGTCTTTTTTTAGTTGGGGAGAAGAGAAAGGAACAAAAATGTATTTACTGCCTACTATATGCCAATAACTTTATATTATTATTGTATTAATTTTCACAATGATTCTGATGGGTATATTTTATCATTATTATTTTGTGACCAAAAAAACTGAAACTCAGAGCAGATAAGTAACTTGTTCTGGGGCACACATTGAGTGAAAAACAGAGCTAGGACTGAAAGCCAGGTCTGACAGGCTCCAAAGCCAGTGCTCTTTATGCTGTTTGCTATTGGCGACTTGCAACCCTAGCAGAATCCAAACTGTGTTCATGAATGGATTTCAGAACTTGCATGTCTCAAACCCACAGGTGTCAGTTCCCTGTCTGTAGCAAAGCCTGCCTAGATGAATCTCCACCATTGCTGATGACCTTTTGTAGTAGAGTCAGACTCAGGTCTTCAAACCATTGCTACAAGTAGAAGTCCTGGCACCTACCTATCTCCCTGTACCCCCCAGTGCCTCCATAGTGCATGATCTTGAAGGTGAATGCTATCTTTTCCTTTGACTGTGGCACAGCTTCCAGCTTGCCTGCTGCCCAATGTCGAATAATCCTAGCTTAAATTTTTTCCAAGTTTTGGAAATGGGTTCTCATTCTCTTAAGTGGCTTGGAGAGAAGCCAAAAGACCCCATGGTACAAAGGACAGAACACATGACAAATATGTTCTATCCATGCTATGGAACTTGCCAGCCATGTCGTTTTAAAGAGTCTCTTAGCTGTCTGAGTCTCAGTTCTTTTACCAATGAAAAGGGGATAATGTTAATCTTCTCTATTTTCATTTTAAGGTGAGTATGAGATTCAGATGCTATTAGTATCTGGGAAACTTCGAAAATAATAGGGCATTATACAAATGTAAGAGAACCATCTGTCCCGTGCAAAAGCTTTCCTCCAGAAGAGGCGAAAGCCAACGCACACGGCAGAGTAGGGAAACATCAGCTTTTACTAGCCAGTCAGGTTCCGTTCTGCTAGAAGTAGACTTGGTCTCTGTGGCCCCCTCTTTTTCCTGAATAGCAGAGCTGTGTTTCTTGGCTTGGATTATTGAAATAATTGCTCCCAATCTTCCCTTTCCAATGAATGCCAAGCTGTTAAACCTGAACTACAGCCACTGGCTGCAGCCTTCCAAAGATCCTGATTGGGTGGACTGGGTTTTGCTCAGCTGAATTTGCTTGCTGGTTATGTAAATATTAGGGTTGTTAATCTTCATTAGAGGGTGTTAGCCAAGAAAAATTGTATTTCTATAAACCCATATATTAACATGGGGAAAAAAGTAAAAGTAAACCAAGCAAAATTGAACAACTTTGATGTCCTAAAAGCTTCCAATGAAAACTAAAAAGCCCTAATGTGTATTTGTTCAACAAATAAGAACATGGTTTCAAATTATTTTTGAAAGTGGGACATAGATACTAAATAAATTAAAATGCAAATTTTTCATTTTAAGAGAATAATCGGGACAATTAGAAGCTATCCATTTTGCTGTCATTTATAGATTTGAGTTTGCAAAGCAGTTTTCATGGATTTTTTATTTTCCTACATGGACTTTATTCCTTAAATGTAGTTTGTGTTTATATTTTCATGTTAAAAACTTTTCACTGAAGTCTATCAAGTGTACGGAAGAGTGCACAAATTCTAAGTATACAGCTCCGTGGATTTTTACCCAGTGAACACACTAGAGTAATCAGCACACAGATCAATAACATTATGAGCACCCCAGAACGTTAGCCCCTGCAGGGTCCCTTTCCATTCACTAGCTCCTCCTCTCAAGAGTAATCTCTATGGTGACTCCCAGCATCATAGATTAGTTTGCCTGTTTTGAAACTTGGTATATGTGGAATTCTAAAATGCACACTATTTTATGTCTGTCTTGTTTTGTTCAGTGTTATGTATGTGAGATTAATCCATGTTGTGTATAGCAATTTGTTTTTATATTGTATAAATATGCCACAATTTATCCATCTTACTGTACAAGGTATTTGGGTTGTTTCCAGCTTGGGGCTATTATGAATAAAGCTGCTATGGACACTCTTGTACATGTCTATTGATGAATATATACACCCAGTTTTGTGGAGTATATACCTAAGAGGAAATATCAAGCAATAGGGTATGAGTATGTTTAGCTTTAATAAACACTGCCAGAAAGCTTTCCAAAGCAGTTATAATGATTTATATCTTCACCAGCAGATAGAAGACTTCCCATTGTTTCATACCTTTGCCAATATTTGGTATTATTTGTCTTTTCCATTTCGGCTTTTCTGCTAGGTATGTGGTAGTGTCACATTGTGGGCGTTATGTTTTTGTTTTTTGCATTTCCTTGATGGCTAATGAAGTCTAGAACATTTTCGTATGTTTATTGGCCATTTGGATATCCTCTTTTGTAATGTGAATCTTCATGTCTTTTGCCTCATCTTTGCTATTGAATTATCTGCCTTTTTCTTATTGAGTTGTAAGAGTTCTTTATGCATTCTGAATATGAGTCCTTGGTGGAATATATGTATTATGAATATTTTCTTCCAGTCTGTAGCTTGTTCCTTTACACTCCTTATGATGCATTTTGATGAAATGAACATATGTTATTAACTTTAATGTGGTCCAGTTTATCATTTTTTTCTTTTATATTTAGTACTTTTTGTGTCCTGTTTAAGACATTTTTGTCTACTCTAAGTATTTCTTACTAAAAGCTTTATTGTTTTACTTCTCACATTTGGATCAGTAATTCATTTGGAAATGCTTTTAGTGTATGGTGAGAAAGAGAGGTTATTATCATTATTTTTCATTCAATTTGAGAGCAGGTACTGTTTATTAACTGACCACCTTAGAAAAATAATCATGGTAGACACCTTAGTTCATTCTTATAATAAGCTTGTTGATCTGGTCCTCCCTGTTGCCAGCATCTCCACCTTCTACAAAATGGATGGTCTTTTTCTTCATTCCATCTCATGGAGAAGATAATTTGAAGGGCCACAGGAAGTTATTTGCTTCCTTGAAACATTTTCCAAGAGTGTAGATCTCATGATCAGATCCTCCATGCAGATGATGCCATATTTACCAAGAGATGGAGCAATCAAGGCGTTACCTGTCAAAGCAATTTGCTTCGTACTGATTTTGCCATAACTACGCTTGTAGATTAGTTCCTTTACTGACTTCAGATTTGGGTACCCCCATGCAAGATATGGTTCTACAATCCTCAGCATGTTAATTGAAGCCTTGTTGAGCTTCACAAAGGTTCCATTGAAGATTTGACGAAGGCGAAGAAGCTGCAACACTTTTCAGACCTTTGGGCTGACACCATTGATACCTCTGATCCTGATGACAAATGCTAATTTGGGTCCTGCAGGTACATGGAAGTTGCCAACTTTTCTTGCCATCCTGGCCATTCACATTTCAGCTCTGTACATCTGCCTGTATTCCTTGTGAAGTGCTTCGCTTTTTCATAGATAAGCTTCCTCGTTGCCTTTCGAAGCATCTTTTGTGCAAACTTCCTTCTCAGGCGCTTGATCTTCAGCTCTGCGAAATTCCTTTGCTTTTTCTTAAGGGTTTCTGGCACAACAGAAACCTTCTTCTTCTTTTCTTCTATACCCTCCATGGTTCCAGCTGGAAAAAAGGAGATTTTTTTTTCTCCTGTTTTGTCATCAGTAGACTTGAAGACATTTATTGAAAATATCATTCTTTCCTCACAGCATTACAATGTCACCTTTGTCATAAATCAGAGGTGCCACCAAGTAGTTGATTCTACCTTGAGTTTGATTGTACTAAATACGTGACTAATCTCTCGGCACAGGCAGGGGTGACTAAGAAAGGCCAGGACAGGATCAGAGGTCCAGAAAATTTCCAGATTCACTGCCCCACAGACTAGGTTTAAATATCCTTCTCCAAGTAAAATGACTTTAATAGAATCATAGTATGAACACATAGACAGTTCACAAACAAGATGGTTAAGAAACTATCCTCTCCATTAGAAGATGGATATGGAGTGGAACCATATGAAATGGAATTTAAAGAAACGCAATACCTACTTTCAAGTTAAATTCAGTTTCTCACAAGATTCAACTGAAAATGATTATTACTTTGCTTAATGCCAGTTCTCACAATAAAGGAAAGCCTTTTCTTGAAACAGGCTTGGCTCATGCCCATTTCTTGGGGTTCATCCATTACATCTCCCTCAGCAGAGTGCAGAATTAGACACACAGAGCCTTTACCTTCTTGCTTATTTTAATTACTCTGTGAAGGGCCTTTTGTTTGTCTCCAGCTGCTTCTGGCAACCTGAAATCTTTCAGGATTTCTAACATTCATCTGGGTCTGGGATGCTGATAAGGCAGGGTCTCCTCAGATAGATGGGCACCCATCCAAGGGCCCCATCCAGCTTAACCTATGGAGGACATCAGCTCTCTGGCTAAGCCCTCATTCATCCAGAGAATACAGCCTCCTTCCATCAGCCAGATTCAGGGTGGCATATGAAGTGGAATCCTTCTTCTTAGGGAACTTGGACTGGTCTAGGCACCTTTAAGTTCAGGGAGTTTCCCTCCCCCTCTGCATCTCTCTCCTGGGGCTGACCCTAAAGTCTTGGCTGTGGTGAATGAGAAACATTGTTCAGCAACAAACCTCATTGGAGCAACAGCTTTTGTAGGTTTCCATTTGGTGAACAAGTGCAGTTGAGCACCTTCTGTGTATTAGCACTCAACATCTATTCCCAGTGCTTGAGAGACTTAGTTTACCTCTAACAGTCTCTACTGAAACTTGGGGCCTGACAAACTTTACTAATGCTTGATCACCTGACCTCAAGTCTTGCTCATTCCTATTCCCCGCCATATTAGCTGAGTATTTTGTAATGAATCTCATCTGTCTGCTGTGTATTATACCCCACTTTGAACTTCTGTTTTGACTTGAGTGAATCCATGCCCTGTTAACCAGGAAGACTCCAACTTAGCTGAAGTCCTACGTTCTTAAGTGTCTTGAGATGCTTCGCTGCTGCCCCAGGATCTGCCATTGATCTCAGGACAAAGCAGTGCACTTGTCAAGAAAGAATTAATGTTGTTCGTGTAATGCCATCCATGTGTTGGGGTCCTGTGTTTTTCCTGTGCCCAATGACAAAAGATATAACAATGACAGGGAGTTAGGACTGTGGCATAATGTCCCCACAATTGTCATGCCTTATTTTCATCAGGAAAGAATCCCAGTCACTACAAGCCTTTGCCACCCTAGACGTAGTGTAATTTTGATCTTGTTCACCCGTTTGCTCTATATGTACACAGAATGGCTATTTTAGGCTCTTTAATGTCTGTTCTTTTAAAATAGCTTTTTAAAGAGACTCTTCTGTTTTGTGTTTATGTTTCTTAATCTCTGCACATTTAAAAACCATTGTATATAATAGAGTTACAGACTTTCGGAACCTAGAGATGTTAGATGCCATTAGTTCAGTCTTTTCATGACTACATAATATTGTGAGATTTCTCTCTCCAGAGATATTTTTAAACTTCTTTTACAATCACAGGAAGTCAGAGCTGGAAGACAACTAAGGACTGTGCTCGGCCAGCAATGTCATTCTGCAGACAAGGACTCTGAGGAGGCAAGTGACTGGACCACACAGGCAGTGGTGGGATAGGGTCCTGGATCTCCAGACCCTCGGTCTGGGGCTCTTTGTTCGTGCAGACAGGGCTGCTTCTCACTTCCAATTTCACTTCCTAATTGTAACCCAAAGACAGCCAGGCGTTTCTCATGGAATCTGTGAATGTGCTTGTCATGAAACACTAATCACTGCCAGGATTTAAGGTAACATAGAAATACCCGAAATGTCTTTTGGGCAAGAGCCATGAATCCCAATGGGAGTAGGCTGGGATAAGTAGTTATGTTAATAAAACTTTTCCACATCAAAAGTGTGAGTCAGATGCAAATTATAAATACCTTTAAGAAGTTACATGCAGAGGGAATTTAGTTTTAGTACAAATAGATCATTTGTTTGCATCCGTTTCTGAAATAAGGGGGGTAGAAGTTATGTCTTTCAAATTACACTGATCACTAAAAAAAGGAAAACCATCTGCAGGAGGGTCCTTTTCCTTGTGGACTGCTGTCCTGTATAATATTTCTGATAAAGCTTGAGCTTCCAGTGCAACAGAGGAGAAGAGGAGAGTGTGTCTTTTCTTCCCTCTGTCTTAGCTGCATTCAGAAAGTTCCACCTCTGCCCCTTTCCCCTACGAGTGCCCCTGGTCCCAGCTCCTTCCTGAGGCCTTGTTGCTCTAGGTGCTCTACGGCCAGGCAGCAGTGGCTGTGGGTCTGGGGCCTGTGGGAACCTCCTGTGATGGAGTACAGAGCACTGTTAAGGAGAAAGGAAACATTAGAGTCAGTTCTACTTCTGGTCCTCGGGGCTCCCCTTTTCCTGCCCATCTTTCTCCTAGGATAGACTGAGCTAAGCAGAGAGGCTCAGAGGTGTGCCTTGTAAACTTCAGAAATTATCCTACCCATCATACCCAGGGTTTGTTTCTGCCTGCTTTGTGTCACCTCCACCCCACCCTGTGCTCCTGAAGCAGGGATGTTTGTGGCTGAATGAGGAGGGTGGAGTAGATGGGAGTGTGTTTACAGCCTCCTCTGGGCTTGTGCGTGGTGACTAGCAGGAGCTGGATGGGAACTTTATGGAATGGACAGCCCACTTCTCCCAGAAAGCTCCCAGTCTACCGAGGAGATGATAATTGCTTCTCTGATGGCCTCTGGTATAAAGTGGTGCCTGAACTGAGTGTTTCTTCATTATTTCTCAGATGCCAGCACCAATCCTAGGCTAGTGTATCAGTAGAAGCCAGATCTGAGCTGAGATGGTGACTCTGTCCTCTCTGGAGAGGCCATTGTCCCCAAGAGGCATTCATGTGTTGATTTGCAAAACACTGTTGAGTTTCTCTTTGCCTGTTTGGGGATTTTTATGCAAAGGGATCTCCATTCCTAGAATTCACTGAAAGCAGTCCCTGACATGCCCTCTGCAACTCATCATGTTAATGGGAAAGAAGGGCTGGAGACCAGCCAGGCTACCCCCTCCCCTAGCCATGTCAGGATGGCTATATTGATTGCAGAGTCTGATGGAAGATTATGGCGATGGATGGGGATTCACTTGGCTTTTGCAAGGCCACTGACGGTGGAGAAATAAAGCTCTGGCTCTGGAGCTTGTCTTCTCAACTGGGCTTCCAGCCAGGTCTTCCTTGCCATCCTCCTACTCCCCCGCTAGTCCATCATGCACACCCAACCAGGTCTGGCTTCCCTGAACACCTCTTAGTCAAACTCCCCAATTGCTTAGAACCCCTTAATGGGTCCTCTTGGCCTGGACTCAGGGCCCTACAGGATCAGGTATACATCTACAAACAATTGCCTTTACAACCTTATCACTGATGAAGCCTGCCCTCTGCAGTGAAACCCAAGACCAGATGGGGTCTTCTCATAGTCCCCTAAAAGTTCCAGGCTTATTTGTACCTCCATGCCTTTCCCCAGATTGTTCCCCATGTCTTCTGAGCTCACCTCCATCTGCTCAAATTCAGTTCTTCCTTGAGTACTTGGCTTATGCCATACCTCCCTAACCATTGGCCCACATGGCTTTTTCTTTTCTTTCTTTTGTTTTTGTTTGTTTGTTTTTGAGACAGGGTCTTACTTTTTCACTCAAGCTGGAGTGCTGTGGTTCAATCTCAGCTCACCACAGCTTTGAGCTTCTGGGCTCAAGTGATCCTCCTGCCTCAGCCCCCCAAGTAGCTGGGACTATAGGCATGTGCCACCATGCCTAATTTTTTGTATTTTTTTTTAGAGATGGGGTTTTACCCTGTTGCCAGGCTGGTCTTGAACTCCTGAGCTCCATCGATCCACTAGCCTTGGCCTTCCAAAATGCTGGGATTACAGGCATGAGCCACTGCACCTGGCTGGCCTTTTTTTTTTTTTTCAACTTTCTATATCTTTCAAAGTTAACTGGTTACATTTTGCCTCCTCTGCTCCGCTGGCTGTGCAATAGCCCACTTTTCTGATGTGTAATACCTGAGGGCAGTAACCGTTAGACCCTCCAGTCCATGGCAAAATGTGAGATGAACACACGCTATTTCTTGGGTAAATGGGGAGAGATGAATGCTTGAAATAATGAACTCTCTCTGGACAACTTAGTATCATTTCCTTCTTAACCTGGTGTTCATGTACCCATTTTAAAGTGACGACTAGAGGTATTGATGGGGATGGGGAGAGATGGAAGCAGGATTCTCAGAACAGTTTCCAGCATGGCAGTGATGATGAGCAGGACTGAGATGGAGCAGGTACTAGATGAAAAACTGAAACCAAACTCCAAAGAAAACAAGAAATTGAATTTGACATACCTTGGTGAAGGAAGGTGGGTGTACTGGGTTGAATAAATGCCCCTTGAAAGTTCACATCTACCAGAAATATTAGAATGTGACCTTACGTGGAAATAGGGTCTTTGCAGATATAATTACTAGATTAAGGTGGGCCCTAAATCCAATGACAGGTGTTCTTGTAAGAGGAACGGAGGATACACAGAAAAACAGACCATGTCTTCCGTGCTGGCCTGAATGGAGGGGCCCATCAAGCACTCAGGGCGGCCTCAGCATGATGGGAAGCCATGGGCCAAGTCATCCCTGCAATGTGCAGGAGGGAGAAATCACATCAGATGGGATCGCTTGAATGTTCGCGTTTTTATGAAGAAGGAATCTGGTTAGAGTGATTATCAGGAATAGAAGAGGTCTGTGCAGGGACAAGGGTGATGGGGAGTGTACTGTGGTGCTTTTGTGGAAAAGTGGATGGGATGTGGGTTTGCTTTGATGTGAGTGAAAAGAGAAGAGAAAGAAAGGAAGTGTGAAATGACCCAGTTGGTTTTTGCAATGAATGATGTGTAAGAAAATGGCCTTTTTTTTTTTTTTTCTGGGTCACCAGGCAGCTCTGACTATGTGTCAGATGGAATCACTTCAGGCAGAGGGTGGGGTAAGAGAGACCTTGGCCTTTGGAGGATTTCCTTAGGTGCCACTCCAGCACCTTCTTTCTCCTCCCAGTGTCAGAGATGGTGAGGGATAATGGGATGCATGCTGGGAGCCTTCCCTGGATCCCCATATGGTCAGCGCTCTGTCTGAGCAAGTCTGTCCCCTTCTTGGATTCTTGGTCTTCTCCCTTTTACAGGAGGCTTACAAAGTTTATGTGAGCATTGAAGAAAAATATTTTGTAAACCTTAAAATGCTGTCTAATATTGTATCCTATAGTTTTCCAAGGACTGAGAAGGAAGATAGATGGAGTCTTAATCTTTTGGGGTTTGAGGGAAGCTCGCATACTGTGTGAAAAGTAATGAAGATTTCGGTTTGAGATGATGAAGTTCTAGAGATGGCTGGTGGTGATGGTTGCACAACAATGTGAAAAAGTGAATGGACTGAATGCCACTGAACTGTACACTTAAAAATGGATTAAATGGTCAATTGTATATGCTCTCTGTTTTACCATGACAGAAAAGTCACACCTCCATCCCTACCCCAAAAAAGTAATGTACATACAGGACAAAGCTGATACGTGAGTAAATTTGCCACTCCAGCTATTACAGAGCAATTATTAACATTTTGTGGTGAATGCTTGTATTTGCAATCACTGTGAGGAATTAGGACCGGTTACCAGGACTCAACACAATATATTGTTGTTAGTGCTTTTTTTGGATGGCTCTAGAAATTCTTTTGGGAGGGAGTAAATTATGTCACAATAATTGAAACAGAAATGAACTATAAGCTGAACTTAATAACATGATCTGAGATCACTTCTCCCCCTCTACCCCTGCCTTCAAGGTTGTTCTCCTACCATAGAACTACTTTTTCTTTGTTTCCCAATTTACTCCTTATCCTGGTAGGTCAAGGTGAAAACAGATTTGCATCTATAATACAGAAACATGTGAATCTCCTGTGGCCTCCTGTATGTTACTAAAAATGTCTCATGTTATTATGGACCCTGGTCCTGTGGGCCAGACTTTGCTCCCAGAAAGAAGCAAGAACTATTTGCACATCTCCCAGATCATTCCTTCCCCAGGCTTGTGGGCATCCACATCAAAGCCTTACAGGATCACCCCCGGTTTTTTCCTTTCTTTAGCTCCAAGGTGCTTTTGAAGATCAGAACCATAAGTATGAATACTGCTTGAGGGTATCTGCATTTCTGAGGAGTCTCCCATAGGCCGAAGGCCCAGAAAATAACTCGGAAAGGGGTTGAAAGATAGATGCCTTTTGGATTGAGAAACTGTTTTACTTCATCACAAAATAAACTACTTATGGTTTGGGATTTAAATACTGGGACGTGTATTGTACCTCCTCTAAATCATCCCAGAAAATGAAGCAGAAGAACAATGTTCAATGTAGAACTGCCCATGGTGCCAGATGATTTTGAGTCACATACAGAGGCAGGCACAGCTCTCAAATGTTATGGCTACTTGTGTTTTTGACAGGCAGCCAGTTTCCTAAGAGGGGGTTGGGGGCAGGAAAAATTCAGTGCCTTCATTGTGGGCTGCTTCTTGTTGAATTTTGCTCCACAGGTTAGAAGACAGGTCCCAGTCTTCCTAATGAGGCATTGAAAGTCTAGGTGGAATAGATGCTTGCTGGAGCCTGTGGAAATTATAAAACAAAGAGCTCACTGCCTTAACGTGGTCAGGAGAGGCAGGAGTGAGAGCCAGTGTGAAGGTGTGGGAGTTGGAAGGAACTTGGAACTCAACTTCTTTTGGCCCCTCAACTTGAGATTCACAAAGAAAAAAAGCAATGTCTCCTCGCTGAAAGGTAAGAGTTTAAAATTTATCTGAACTCTGAATATTATAGTTTGTTTTGGCTCCAGTGGCATATTTCCATAATGTATTTAAATCACAAATCCCTGCTCTGAGGCAAAGTCAAAACACCTGGTCTTAGTCCTGAGGTGAGGCCCTCAGAGCTGGAATAGTACTTTGCCCCGTGCAGGGGCCATTATCAGATTTATATACAATGGAGAAGATTGTCTAGAACCTAGAGAGGCACTAACTAAGTCTTATCCTTTTCCTCCTTAGCAAAATGGAAGCTCCTCCTTGCACAGTGCAGCCCCTTCCTCGCTATAGGTTATTTCAAGTGAGAAGAGTAAACATGACTTCCAAATGCCATCTAACAATATATGAATATCTAAAGGAGACAAGGATGACTGAATGCATCTTCATGTGTAGGAAGTGAAGTGGCTGTTGACATTAAGTACTTCTTCATGAGTGAGAGGAGGCCCATGATGGAGATGACACCAGTACCTCCTTCTAGCACTCTGAATTCCCAGTGTTTACTACAGCTGTCTCTGAAACTACAGCATCCTCACCAGGACCACACAGAGAACAAAGGCAAGACACCTGAAATCCCTTTAGCCGTATTCACAACACTTACTACATAGATAGGATGATGTTTGAAATATGAGAAGATTTTTTTAAAAAGAGCACTCTGTTCTCTTGGTATCCTAGTATGAGTGTCTGAAAGTGCTCATTGGCTGGAAGGTTTCATGTGAGCATCAGCCCCAGGGTCCAGGAGACACTCTTGGCAAGCCTGGAGAGTGAGGATGTTGAACAGGCAATGGAAGCATCCATGAAAAGCGGGCAGCTGCACAAGACTTTCCAACAGATGGCTGGTCACTTGCACAGAGGGAAGGAGCCATGGATTCCGTGATAATGACACTTGTGCCAGCTTTTGTGTTTCCAGAAGTATTGAAGATATAAGGAAACCAACACGTGTAGAGTATGTGAAGTCTCACAGAGACGAGGTCCTAAGGTATCTATTTTGACAAATCACGTTGCAAGTAATGTGAAAGCAGTTTGAAGAAAAAATGTCCCCATCTAATGCTGCATTAGGGCATGCATTTCTATAGCCTAAATCTGTCAGTGACATGAAAATACATGTTTTGTTGGACACAGAATAGGTTGAACACATAATAGGTTCTAGAATCGATCTGCATAAAGAAGTAAGAAGAAAGGATATAAAGGTAGAAGAATAAATGTATAAATATTACAACAGGACACTGAGCTGGGTGGCTCTTTACCATAGACCTCGCTCGTATTTCTCACTACAGGCTTGCTGTGAGTCGATTTCCAAGTTCTCTCTTTCTCCTTCCAAACTTCCCTGTATGTAATCTTGCTCCTGGCCCACCTGACTGATTTTTAATGCCTAGATATTTGCTTCCACCTCTGCATGACCAAACCTTGGCCAAGTCACTGTTGACTCAGTTGCAACATCTGTCCCCTGCTGAGGGCTGTCATAGCTTTCATAGCTCACAAACACTCCAGCTTGAATCCAGCCTTTTCTGTGGTCATTCGGAGTAGCAAGAAGCATTGTGTTTTGGATTTACTGCAGAGATCACACACTTAACTGTATACAGTCAGTTTTTATAGCTATCACTGCATCCAGGTTGGACAGTGACCTTGACTGAGACATCCTTTACCTCTGTTTCAGATCAATTTAGGCGGCATATAAAATCTCTGCCAGGGGAAAGTGAAGTGGAAGACTTCATGAAGAAATGGAGAAGGCCAAATAGTTGACCATTGTTGCTGTATAAATCTTGGATCCAGGGCTAAAAGGTGGCAGTATAAATGCAGATGGTGCTGCTGCCATATTTTCCTGGCACATCTTTAAGCAGCATATTTCAAGCCTTCAGGGTTGGAATGGCATTTCCAAATATAGACTCAAAAAAATCCTCAGGTGTTTGATTCTAGAATAGAGCTGGGAATTCTGTCCTGCAAATGCCTTCTGCAGCATGGGAGCAAACCCACTCTTCTGTGTCTGATGCTTCAAACTCTCTATTTTCTGGAAACTGGAGAAAGATGTGGGTCTACAGTTTGAAGTATATGCCTTGAACAGGAATTATGCACCTATAGAAAACTTGTCATACATTGAGTAAACTCTCAGTTTACAGAAATCTATGGAAATATCAAAATAAAACATCAGAAGGAGCGGTAACTATAGAGGTCACTAACTAAGGGGATTACCTGAAAAATAAAGTTATATTTACCAAAAACTGTATTTGATTAGTTTGGACTTCTTTTTTCCTATCCCTTTTCTGTTTTATATTTATATTTCATTTCTTCTAAAATTAAGTGATCTGTCATGATCTAATATTGTAGAAAATGTCCAAGTCTAGACATTAGGATGGTTTTTGTTATTTTAGCCACATGCAAGAAGCAGAATGGTTTTGTGGAGAGAGCTCTATCTTTGGAGTCCAGCTCTACCTTCGGTGCTAAACCCAGGCATCTTTGTCCTGATTATAGTACCCCTCTGGCTTCTCCTTATGTTTGTAAAATGAGGGGGGCTCTCTGCAGTATCCTTCTGGCTGTAAAATCTATTAGCTCTTATTGCTGAAGGTTTCTTCTGTTCAGAGTTTCTAGGTTTCTTATAAACTGAGGAGCCAGAGGTCAGGAGGAATGGAAACTTGTTATTCCATTTGTAACATTGTTCAAAGTTTTAAATGCAAACACAAGTAATTAATTTGTCATCGTTGCTTGAACATATTATACTTCACTGAATGATAAAATACAATCTTTAGAAAAATTTGTTATGAGAAATAAATGTTGCTGCTTGTCTAAAATTTTTTAGGGTCCTTCAAATTAATGCTTGTAGCAGCAGTTATCAGCCCTGGCTGCGCATTAGCATCTCTTAGAAAGCTTTTCAATATGCCAGTGTCTGCCCTCCCACCCTCAGAAGTTTTTATCTAATTTGTCTGTTGTGGGGCCTGGGTACCCGTATTTTAAAGAGACAAGATTGAAAACAAAATACATTCAATTCCCAAGACTGATGTATGCATGGTTCCCATGAATGGTCGTACCTATCCACCCTCCATAGCAACCACATGTGGTCCCCTCCAACGTGCTGTCATGTTTCACACATGTCATTTCACACTGCTCCATCTTTGCGTCTTCTGTTGTAGCCTGGAATGCCATGCCCCAAGAGGCTTAGACTTTCTTGAACCCCTCCCTACAGTATAGATTTCTTTATTAGCATAGCTTCTGTACTTTGTAATGGCCTGCCTTGCACTCATTCTTCCTGTATTGTAAATATTTTATCCACCATTGTACATATTTATATTCCTAAATTCGCTCATGTCTCTTGGGCTTAATGCCCACCCCTGCCCAAGTGCTTTCGCATTGTACCTACCTTGGCCTGTAAGGCCTCACGTGATCTCTTTCTCATGTCCTCTCCCTGAACCATGGCCTCTTTCTCAAACCTCTCTTCCTACCACTTCCTACTTGTTCACTTCAGCCTTACAAGCCTCCTGACCCTCAAACATACCATGCTTGTCCTCATCTCAGGGCCTTTGCACATGTGGTTTCTCTGTCCGGGGTGTCTTCCCCCGCTCATCCTCCCATCTGCCTCCTCCCCAGCATTCAGGCCCTCACTCAAATGCCATCTCCTCAAAGTGGCCTTTCTTAACCATCTTAGCTAGAGTAGCCTGTCCCCCACTCTACCATCCCGGCATCACACCCCACCCCACTGCTTCTGTGTTCTTTGTGGGACTTGTAGTATCTCAAGTAATGTTGTTTTGTACACATGATTTTTGTAAGCCTTCCATAACTGGAATGTACGTTTTATGAAGATAGCAACTTTGTCTTGTGGGGGCTTAACAAATATTGAACACATGAAGATTGTCTCCCCTGTGAGATAGTGCAGTGCTTAGTGTAGTGACTGGAAAGATGGTGTTCATTAAGTACTTCATGAGTGATGTTTCCTAGAACCTTCAGAAGCAGAACCACCAAAGAGCTCAAATAATACTCATAAAAATGAGGCTGATTTACGTTTACATTTTCTTAATTTCCAGTTTTAAAAAGCAGAGAAAATAAATATGTTTTTTCTTTTTATAAGAAAATTATGTCTCTCCCTAATTTAAAAATCTTTATTTCCAGGACCCACACCTATATAGAGACTCCCTCTCTCCAGGAGTCCCGTTCAGCAGATATCAAAGGGAAAGGGATTCCTCTGGAAATCAGTTTTGCCTAGAAGCCCCAAATTTAAACTGACATCACTGCTCTGAGCCAATGTGAGAGGAAACAGATGAACATCTAAATTTGGAGGGCCCAGCGTGGTGGCTAACACCTGTAATGCCAGCACTTGGGGAGGTTGAGGCAGGCGGATCACTGGGGGCTGGGAGTTTGAGACCAGCCTAGCCAACATGGTGAAACCCTGTCTCTACTTAAAATAAAAAATACAAAGTTAGCCAGTCATGGCGGTGTGTGCCTGTAATCCTAGCTACTTGTGAGGCTGAGACAGGAGAATCGCTTGAATCCGGGAGGCAGAGGTTGCAGTGAGCCAAGATCACACCGCTGCACTCCAGCCTGGGCAACAGAGCAAGACTCCATCTCAAAATAATAATAATAATAATATAATAATAATAATAATAATAATAAAAATAAATTTGGGGACTTTCCAAATAGGTGACTGGACAGGTTAAGATAGAGCGGGGGGTGGTCCAAGAGTGAACCCTGTGTCCTTGCAGGGCTCTGCCTGAGCAACTGGGCCCAGGGCTCCCTTAGATCCCTGCACTTTACTGCTGACCTGTGGCTCCCATGAAATTGTTAAGCAGGAGACTCTGGTTGCTAGTCATGGTGGTGACAGTTCTAATTCCTTCTCCCTAGCTTGGCTCTTGCCCTGGGATACCTAGAGGTAGAGAATAATTCGGAAAGTTGTCAGAAACATTGGGAGCATTGGGAGCAAGTATGGAAGAGCACTGGACTCTCCAGAGAACACAGCATCTGTAAGGAGAAAGATATAGCAAGCCTGTTTTCCCATCTGTGAAACAGAGGGGTTGAGTTAGATGGTCTTTAGTGGCTTCTCTGTTTCTAACCTGCTCAGTCTGTAAGAGTTCGTAAGCATTTTGTTATTGAAGGGATCAACATTCAAACTCTAGGCAAAAGGTGTTTTCATCATGTAATTCAGCACAGATAACAGGTATTCTCTGTGTAAAATTGCATGACTCTCTTTGTGGACACTGTGTATCAAATTGAGGTAGTAAATTACTGTTGCAGCAAAGTCTGGTTGGGATGCCATAGAGTGTATTCTCCCATAGAGTGGCCAATAGTCACATTAACATTAACATTAACATTAACATTAATGTAGCTATTAACATTAAAATTAGTTAAAATAAAATTAAAAACTCAATTTATCACTCACATTAGCTACATTTCAGGTGATCAAAATGCACACATCTTCTCTTTCCAGTACAGTTCTCAATTGGACAGAGCAGATACGTGCATTTCCATCATCACAGGAAGTTCTACTGCACAGCACCGGTTTGGAGTGCACCCCTGCCCTTAGATGAGAGTTGTATAGTTACAGAGCTGCTAAGGACCCACCCATCTCTAAGGCTGAGGGGTTCTGTGACTTTGTGTTGGGAAGATCATATTCCTGCTCTTCCTTTGCTGAAAAGGTTTTTGGTTTCCGAAAGTACTGAGGTTGGTGGAGAAGTACAAAACAATTGCAGGGAGTTCCTGTCTGCCTGAGGAGATCATCATTCACCTCAAGAATTGCAGTGAGAGAAAGAGATGATGAAATGATGCTGAAAAGCCCTTTAACAAGTTGAAGAGTTACATGAGTATAAGGCAAGATGATTGTTAAGTGAATGCATTAGATAGAAAGGCCACTTGCTCCTGGACCCTCCTTGACTTCCATCCCTCTAAGCCAATCAAAATGAAGTTGGTTGCCATTGGCAACTGATTCTCTATTTTGTCCAAGCTCCGGCAACCTGGGTTAGAGACACTATGAGAAAGTTCAGGGCAGAGCAAGCAATATTGGCTTCTGCTGGTTTGAGTCATGTTTACCTTGGCTTGAAGGGAGTCCCCAGAATGCTGGTGAGAGTCATTGGGAGGGCCTGGATCAGTGGCTCAGCCAAGTTAAAAAACTAAGGGAATCTCCCTGGGGAGAGGCTCAGTGGTACCACTTTCCCAGATGAAGCTCATAGAAGAGGTGACTCTACCCTCTCTGCATATCTCTTGATCAGCTTTCCATCTGTTTCCTCTCATATCTTTGCATCATAGTTTTAACTCCTGTTGTGACAATATGTTATGTTAAATATTGTAGAAAAGGCACCAAGTGTGGTAACTACAGCCACATGCCTCAGGTTTGGATTAGATCTCAATGGGCCTCTCATGGAAGAGGACACTGGGAGTGATTTGGAAGTCATCTCCATGTGTCTTCATTGTCAACACTACCTCCAAGCACATGGCACTGTTCTGGGAGCTATAGGAACCAGTGACAAAGGTACATGAGTGGACAAACACCCAAACACAGAGAAGTATATTTAGAGTATATACTAAGAGATCATAACTCTAAATGTTGACTCTTGAGTGGAAAGACATGGGATTTGAGTCACATGGACCTTGATCTAAATCCTGTTTATTGACTGTGTTATCTTGGACTCTATGAGCCTCTGTTTACTCATGTGAACTGGAAATAATGCCTTACCTTCAAGGATGTTCTAGGAATGAGTGATGAACACATAGTGGTGGAAGGCTTTGCACATTGAGGCACATAAATTATTTCCTTTCCCTTTCTGAGGGGTCAGTGCCGTGATTTGGAGGGGAATGGTGGAGTGACTATGGAGAGTCCATGCTTAGAGAATGGAAACCACTGCATTTTACTAAGCTTGTTGGCTGTCTGGTGGTTTGGATAATAGGGTGGGGATGGGGTGGATTTGGCTTACTGGATCAGGAAGGATCTCCCTACAGGGTAAGGGCTCACAGGAATGGAACTGCCCATCTCTCTTTAATCCTGAGCCAGTGGTTGATGTTTTGGTAGCTTTAACTTCTCTTCACCTGTGGGCTGTAGCTGTATAGGGGTTGATACTTGCAGGTAATTTGCAACTACTGGTGCAGTGGAATCCCAGGGATTGACAGAGGGGCAGTGTGTGTACTTTAGGGGGAAGGAAGGAGGATCCCATCTCCCTGGTGCCTCATGTCTAGTGAAATGTTGTTCCAATCAATGGCATTGATTAGTCTCTGATGGAGATGTAGTTCTATCAGTTCAATTTCCTGTTTCACTATAGAATGCGACTGTATGTGTTTGTGAGAGAGACACAGGGAAGAAGTCATTATCGACAGTGGAAAATAGGGAAATAGTCAGGGGAAGAGAGAGGGGACAGTTCTCCCTGGGACTGTCAATTGTCCTGAACATGGGAGTAGTGACTTGCTGGAGTGGGACTATGGAAATTAGGATAACAGGGTTTTTTCCACTAAGGAAACTAGAGAAGAAAGTAAGATCAGTTCACGTGTAGGATCAATGTTCTGAATACAAGAGGCAGATGCCCATTGTTGGGTATGAGAATCTAAGGTGGAGAGGAGGCCTGGCTTGGTTGAAACTCAACCAAGAGCATTTCAGAGTTCTTTCCTCAGAAAATACCGTGGCAAAGCTTTAGTTAGCTATAGATGTACTTGGGATGTGTGGTTAAAAAACAAAAACAAATAACACAGGGACCCAGTCCATCATTCTGATTCCTTACCAACCACATCAAGGCTTTAAGATATGGCTTTACCCCAAGGAACCTTTAGCTCCTCCCTGGCATCTCGCAAACTTTTCTCTGAAAGAATCTCTCTTCTCTGAGTGTGATGAAGGGTGTTGAACCATTAGAAAGGAGCTTTGCAACATCCACTGTGTGCCAGGTATAGTACTGGGCACTTTATGTCATCTTAGTTTTCATAACAACTGCGTGATCTATGCATGCAAAATCCCAGTTTTACTTATTAAGAAACTGAGGCTCAGAGATGTGAAGTGTCTTACCCAGGGTCACATGGCTGGTGAGTAAGTGGCAGTATTGGGATTAGAACCCCAGACCTAAATTTAGATCATTCAGAGCCACTAAATGTCAGGTTAAGGAGTTTGGAATTCTTCTAAAAGGCAACAGGGAGTTGTTGGCTGTGACCAACAGGTTGATATATGAGAGAAGACATTTTCCTCTTGAGCACACACAGAGAAGTTGTAGATCAATAAAAGCAAGCTCTAAACGTCTCTCATTTTTATGGGCCCTTGGGCTTGATTCTTCTTTATGCAATCAAGACTTCTTAATGCTGTCTGGCTCCAGTCTTGGGGTTTTTTGAAGCCTGCAGAGTCTCAGGGCACAAACAGCACCAGCTGCTTGGCTAAGACATACTTTATAATCTTCTTCCGCTTCCACATTCTTTTTTTTTTTTTTGAGAGATGGTCTCACTTTGTTGCCCAGACTGGAGCTAGAGTGTGGTTCAAGTGATTCTCATGCCTCAGCCTCCCAAGTAGCTGGGATTATAAGTGTGTGGCAACATGCCCAACTAATTTCTTGTATTTTTTAGTAGAGACAGGGTTTCACTATGTCGGCCAGGCTGGTCTTGAACTCCTGTCCTCAAGTGATCTGCCTGCCTCAACCTCCCAAAGTGTTGGGATTACAGGCATGAGCAATCTCGCCTGGCCCATTTCTACCTTCTTGATGCTACCCCTGTTCTCAGAATTGATGGAGTAATGCTATGTAAGATGATTTGGGAAATCAGGCTCCAAGGTTTAGTGGATTGAAACAACTATTTGCTTACTGGATTAGCAACTTGAGTTGGCATCAGCTGGGCAGTTTTTCTGCTGGTCTTAATTGGAGTCATTCATTTAGCTATAGTCATTTGGCAGCTTGACTGAGGCTGGATGGTCTAAGATGGCTTTACTGACAAGTCTGGGAATTGGTGCTGGTCAACAACTGAATAACTCTCTGTGTTCATCTTTTTGTGATATCTTATCCACTAGATAGACCAGACTGAGTTTCTTTACATGATGGCAGAAGTGTTGAAAGTGGACGAGAGCAGAAGCTGCAACACCTCTTGAACTCGAGGCCTAGAGATCACACGGCATCTCTTCTGCTCTATTGGATTGGTCAAAGCAAGTCATGGGCTAGTTTAGACTGAGGGGGTAGCAAAATAGACCCTACCTCTTGGTGGGAAAAAAGGCAAAGTCACATTGTAAAGGAGTGGGCACATAAGGATAGAAGGACTTGATTTGGCTATCTTTATAAACAACCTGCCACAGAAGGACTTCTGTTTTTCTGATCCTCCCTTAAGTTTGAACTAC
This sequence comes from Chlorocebus sabaeus, assembly GCF_047675955.1. Classification (NCBI taxonomy): domain Eukaryota; kingdom Metazoa; phylum Chordata; class Mammalia; order Primates; family Cercopithecidae; genus Chlorocebus; species Chlorocebus sabaeus. The sequence goes on from NC_132925.1 coordinate 43,819,785, forward strand.
ATGTTCCCTGAGGAATTCCTGCCTGTGGAGATCAAATTAGAATTTGGATTCTCAGCAGATGGTTTAATAACTACAAGCAGTTGCCTTCAGAGTCCCTGAATAAAATCATCTTCCTGGGGGTCCTGGGAAGGGCTTTGATGGGTGTCCTAAGCTCTCTCTCCACAGATCTTGTACTACCTCCATAGGTTTTTGGATATTTGGTGAGAAAGGCATCTTGGAGGAATGGAAATGCAGGATTTTGGGAGGTGGACAGACCTGGATTCAGCCAGTTCAGTCTTAGTTCTGACTGGCTATGTGGCTTTGGGTGGGTTACTTGACTTCTTTGAATCTTATTTTCCTTATCCATAAAATAAGTATATTTATTTTGCATGATTGATTTGAGGAGTCATTCATTCAACAATAGGTAATAATAGTTAAAATCAACTCCAAGGGTAGCATGAGCTCAAGGCCTCTCATTCAGACTCCTGAATCAGCCTGTCCCACCCTTACCCTATTCTCCTTCACCTTACCTTGGCTTGCTGGCCACATAGGCTGTGAGTTTCCTAAGGTCTTCCTGTCTTACTCTGTCATGATTGCTGTGAGCAGGACTTATCCCAGTAGGATAAATGTACAAGGAGGAAGAGGGAGGGAGTTTAAGAAAACCAGCCAGAAAGTCTGCTCCAGATAACAAGAAATTCTGCCAGAGTGCTGGATGGAATAGCCAGAAATGATACACAGAGAATCCAGTCACTGCTGAGGACAAGGGTGTAAGATTTGGATGCACAAGGCCAGGCCCTGCGCCTTCTAGCTCTGAGATCTTGGGCAAGGCTTTGAACCTACTGAGCCTAGCTTTTCTTATCTGTACCCTAGGAATCAGAATTTTGTATTGCAAGTTTGTGGAGAATAGGAGAAGAAAATTTGCCAGGGGCATCCCTGGAACATAGAGAGTTCCTGGGCCTGTGTAGTGCACAGTAAAGGGTGACTTTGTGGTTATTCTCAACCCTCTCAATGCTGTGCTCCCTGCGTGTTGTGGCTCTGCTGTCCACAGGAAGTAATGGGTTAAGACCATTCCAAGCTTTTAATGACCCATCTCCTGGGACTCCATGGCTGTATTTTTTTTAAAGTTGTGCTTTATGTAGATTTTTATAAATTGAGTCCTATTTCCTCATTGACCAATCTGATTATTAATCTCAGTGAAAGAGTTCATTGGAAAACAGATATAATAGGAATGAATAGAGCTGCAGCAATCAGCCTGCATCATCATTCTAGTCAGGAAATTAGGCTTCAGGAGATTAAATAATAACTGGCTTAAGGTCACACAACTAGTTGGTGAAAGAGCCGAGGAACCAGAATGTCTAGTCCAGATTGGTGATTGCGGGGAGGGGATGGTGGAAAGAAAAATTTACAGCAAGTAGACTAGAAGGAAGTACATTAAAAATATTATGGTTAATATATGGAGAATGGGGTGGAATTGAGACATTAGGTCATTTTCTTTCCTATGTTGATTTTTCAGAATTTCTATGATGAACATGTATTGCTTTTATAATGGCTAAAATAAGTTTGATAAAGGAAAAGTAAATTTAAAAAGAGAAAGCTTGGGAGAACAGAGCCTATGTAGTGGCCTATGGCTAGATTATGGACCTGGGTGTTCCAGATTGGATGTAGTGAACAAAGGACAGACAGAATTGGGAGTAAACACTGACTCCTTCTTAGGCCTTGCAGAAATGATGCTGAGGTTAATCTGAAGTTACTTGGGAGATAGGGGAGAGGGGAATGTAGAGAGTCAACAAATCATTGTATTGAAGTTTCCTCTACTTTGTTTGTCTTTTGCCTTGGCCTCCTGGCCTATAGTGATAACTGGGAGAAGGGGGAGTGCAAGGAAAGGGACCAAGGTTTCCTGTGCTTTATTATTATTATTATTATTATTATTGAGACCGAGTCTCGCTCTGTCACCAGGCTGGAGTGCAGTGGTGTGATCTTGGCTCACTGCAACCTCTGACTCCCTGATTCAAGTGATTCTTCTGCCTCAGCCTCCCAAGTAGCTGGGATGATAGGCTCATGCCGCCACACCCAGCTTATTTTTGTATTTTTAGTAGAGACGGGGTTTCACCATGTTGGCCAGGATGGTCTTGAGCTCCTGACTTTGTGATCTGCCCACCTCAGCCTCCCTAAGTGCTGGGATTACAGGTGTGAGCTACCGTGCCTGTGCTTTTGAATGGCCATGTGTCAGGGCTACCTAGAAAGATCAGGGCAAGGCCTCAGAAATCCCCATCAGGATAGACTGGGATGCGGTTCACTCCAGGAGCTATGGAAGAAAATATACAAAATTTGTTATTGTTACCATGAGATACAAAATGCCCCACCATTTATCATTACCAAAAAATTCCTGGTACTTCCATGGGCTTTCTGCAGCAGGGAGGTGGGTACTTTTAAAAGTATAGCGTTTGGGCCAGGTACGGTGGCTCACGCCTGTAATTGCAGCACTTTGGGAGGCTGAGGCGGGTCGATCACTTGAGGTTGGGAGTTTCAGACCAGCCTGGTCAACATGGCAAAATCTCGTCTCTACTAAAAATACAAAAGAATGCCTGGCCCTGGTGGTGTGTACCTGTAGCCCCAGCTACTTGGGAGGCTGAGGCAGGAGAATCACTTGAACCCGGGAGGCAGAGGTTGCGGTAAGCTAAGATCATGCCACTGCACTCCAGCCTGGGTGACAGAGCAAGACTCTGTCTTAAAAAAAGAAAAGAAAAAAGTATAGCATTCGTCCATTTTGTGCACAAGGCTCACTAGCTTGTCCGTTGCTGCCAATCTGCCCTCAGGTTTGGGCCTTTCTACTAGAAACTCCCAAGCCAAGCTCCCTTCTTCGAGCCACCTGGGCCACTCCTCCATCCCCAGGATGTTAGGCCATTTGGCAAAGTGCCCAGAAGTCCTTAATCGCATCTGTCTCCCAGGAGGAGGGCATAAGTACAGGATTCCCCGCAGGCGCCTATGCATGTGGCCTGGAGCTGAGCCTCTGCCAACTCCTCTCCCCTTACAGAGCAGGACTGACTTGTCCAGGCCCCTTGTCAATGGAGCATATCCAGAGGAGAGCTTTCCCACAGGAGGGAAGGCTGTGTCTGTCAGAGCTCTTCCTTTCTTGATTTCAACTCTTATAATCCTTGGCAGGAGAAGATGTTTGAGGATAGCTCGGGTTCTGTAAGCTTGTCACCATCTTCAGAATTGTGAAAACAGTAGCAGAATTTAAGTCATAGTGGGGCTTTCTTTAATGCCTGGTCAGTCCATGTGAGGCCTTTGTGTTGTCCTTCCAAAGGGGCAGCTGGCAGGACCAGTGTCCCGTATCCCTGGGCCAGCTTGACTTCTATTGTCATAAAAAATTAATGTGGAGGATGAGGTGATTTGTAGGGCCCTGCAGCTGGCAGGCACAGCCCAGCCTACGTGTGCATCCAGGAGAGGCTTTGGTTCTACATTCCCATGTGCCCTGTGTTATGTATGTTGAGGCACATGGAATATCAACAGACCAAGTGTTCTGCACTCAAGATGCTGAAGAAATATTAGGAATGGGAGATGTATGCCTGGAGGCCCCAAGCACCTAGTGCTGTGTGCACTGCCAAGGGTCCAGGCCTGCTCTCCAGGATGTGGAAATGTGCACTGCCAAGGGTCCAGGCTTGTTCTCCAGGCCCAGCACAGATATGGCTGCCTTGCTCACATCTTTTAGATTTCAGCCTCTATTCTCTAGCTGTCCTCTCTGAGACCCTATGTGGATATCTTCTTTAACATGTCTAAAATTAAACTCAGCCTCTCCTTCAAGATGCATTGCCCCTCTTTCTCAAGACCTAAAATCTTGAATTTTTTCATGATTTTCTCTCTTCTGGGGCTCTTTCAATCTTAGGTTTTAGACCCAGTAACCCTTTACAACCTCTTGTCTGCATCTCTTCCTTTCCACCCATCCCTGCCTTTTTACCTTGTCAGAGCCCCCTGACCAGCCTCTCTGGTGTGGCATTACTCCTTTTTAGCTCCCCCAGATCAATATTCCTAAAACAGCAAGTCTTTTCATTGCTTTTTACCTTCTAGAACAGTGACTTAGCCTGGATTATATTAGGATTGCCTGGAGAAGATGGAACGGGATGACTGGAGTTCCCAGGGAACCCACCCTGAGGAAGCCCCGCAGTAATATTTGGTGAAGTGATCGTTTTCAGGCTCAGTAATGTCCACGCACATTACCCACATGGTGATACATTCTTGGTGTCTTGTAAAATCCTGGACTGGTGTCTCCCGGCCACCCAACTGTGGCCATGGTCTCAGTCCTCACCATTGACATCAATTGGAACCAAATACCCTGAAGAGGATAAAGCAGCTGCTGGTGCCAACAGTCAGGGCATGCACTGTCAAGCTGAAGGTGGCTGACACAAACTGTGGAGGGAGACAAGCAGGAGAAGCTAGGAGTCCTGGCTCCAACTCAAGCTCAACCATCAATTGTATCACCTTGTATTTCAGTCACTTTTCCAGTCTTACCTCAGTTTCTTTTGATGCAAAGCAAGGTTCAATTAGGTGCTCTGCTTGTCTGATTTGTTCATACCACTGCTATCTCCTGTTTTCAAGGAAATTGGGGAGAAGTATTTTCTAACCATAGATTAGTTCTCTCCTTGCTTCATGTTAAATAGGCGTTCTTAGGTCTTGGCTAAAAGGAGTTACAGACTGTTGGTGATGGGAGGAAACTTGGAGATTACCTCTTATCTGATGGGCATCCACACTATTCATAATGCAAAGGAGACAGCAGATTGATTTCCTGTCAGACTCCCGGGGCAGAGAGACCCATTGGGTCCCAAGGGCTCAAAGCACTTAGCAAGGATCGCCTGACCTTTCCTGAGAAGAGGCACACTAAGAAGACTAAGAGAGAGAGGGCAGTCTCTCTCTTCTTAGAGGTGGACAGGATGCCTGGTGGGCACCACTGCCTGGGGCAAGCATGCTAATGGGCTTTCTTTGTTCTTTCTCCCTTCCTTTTCACAGGGCCTGGGAGTCAGAGGACTCTGCTCTGTTCAGGATGGAGAACTCTGAGTGTGTTGTCTCTAGGAACAGGCCTGCTACTTCCTGAACACTTGGGGCAAGACTATTGCTTGGCAAGTGTGGACTTAGGCAAAGCCGCATGTCGCATTTTAAATGCAATAAATATCCCGGGTAACCTTGATCATACCCGCAGTCTAGTAAAAGCATCAGAAATGGCAGCTAGTTGGGAGGAATATTAGGGAGTTGGGGGTCCCAAATGAGTCAGAAGCTTGGGTAGGGGTCATAAGGAGTCATTGATAAGATGGTTGTAATGTGCTGGGGAGGGATGGTTCCTAGTATGCTAAAGATAGCTGTATTTTAGTGGCCAGTAGCCCAGAAGTTTCTTTTTATCCTCTGCGGTTTTCCCAGTTTCCTAAGCCCCATCTCTTGGAAATCAGCCCCAATCTAATCCGTGGATCTCTGGGTAACAGGTGGACTTTACTGTAGCTACTTGGTCCACGCGAGTGTTTTAGAAAGTGTGATCTGGACAACTTGCATCAGCACCACCTGGGCTGCTCTTTCAAAGGGCAGAAACCCAGGATCTACCTGGATTTATAGGTCCAAGCAGTGGCATCCACATGCCTACCTGAGATAAAAGATAAGCACATGTTTCATAGCCCTCTTGTCATATCTACAACATACCTCTTTACTAAAAGGGTCATGTTTAAGGAACACTAGGCAAGTGCTAAAAGGAAAATATAGTAGTCCCCCTTGTTTGTGGGTGATACGTTCCAAGAACTTCAGTGGATACCTGAAACCATGGATAGTACCAAATCCTACATACACTGTTTTATCCTATACATGCGTACTTATGATAAAGTTTAATTTATAAATTAGTCACCATAAGAGATTAATAATAACTAATTAAAAATAGAACAATGATAACAAATATAGTCATGTGTCACTTAGTGAACAGGATTACATTCTAAGAAATGTGTCATAAGGCAATTTCATTGTTGTACAAACCTCATAGAATGTACTTACACAAATCTAGATGGTACAGACTACTACACACTTAGGCTGTATGGTATAGCCTATCGTTCCTTGGCTACAGACCTGTGTAGCATGTTACTCTACCAGATACTATAGGCAACTGTAACACAATAAGTATTCATGTATCTAAACATATCTAGACATAGAAAAGGTACAGTAAAAATATGGCATAAGATTAAAAATAGTACACCTGTATAGTACACTTGCCATAAATGCAACTTGCAGGACTGGAAATTACTTTGGGTGAGTCAGTGGTGAGTGAATGTGAAGGCCTACCACATTACTGTACACTATCGTAGACTTTATGAACACTGTACACTTAAGCTGCATTAAATTTATTTAAATATTTTTATTGGCTAGGTGCAGTGGCTCACGTCTATAGTCCTAGAGCTTTGGAGGCTTAGAGGGGAGGATCACTTCAGGCCAAGAGTTTGAGACCAGGCTGGGCAACATAGCCACCCTGTCTCAATAAAAAATTTAAAAAAATTAGCTGGGTATGGGGGCGTATACCTGTAGCCCCAGCTACTTAAGAGGCTGAGGTGGGAGGATTGCTTGAGCCCAGAAGTTCAAGGCTACAGTGAGCTATGATCACACTATGGCATTCCAGCCTGGGTGACAGAGCAAGACCCTGTCTCTAAAAACAAAAAAAAAAATTAATAAATTTTTTTTTAAATTTTCAAAGATTTAATGATGTGGCATAATATTCACATTATATTACTAAGCAAAATAAAAGGAAGTAATGAAATAGTATACAGAAAAATATTATTTTCATGGAAAATATTACATAGTCACATTTATACATGGATTTTACATGTCCTGTTATCAAAATCTATGTGTATGAAATTTCTTTTAATGCTCAAATAAACTGTATTTAACTTAATTACCATATTTTAATTTATAAGAAATGGCATTTCCACCAGCATGATTTTTGTTTCTTGGCACTGCCACCACTTCTTACTTTTGGATGGTCCCTTAGGATGACTTATTCCAGCTTGCCATCCACCATGTTCACTACATTAACCCTGTGGTCTCTGCCATGATGCTTTTGCTAGTCACCTTCTGTGACTGATGTCTACCCCTCAGAGGCTGCCTGAAGGACTCTCTGAGAAGACACTGCTAATAGTGTCCCTCATTAAACCCCAACTCCATGACAAGTATTCTCGTCTGAACTCTCTTAAATCTGCCATGCTCAGGAGAGAGGGCAGTGCTGGATTGCATGTAGTGCTTACTGGATCAGACCTTTCCACACCACCCTGCCACAAATTGTCACTTGGGTTTCTAAGCAACACTCGTCATTTCCATTGCCTACCAAATTCATAAAAGCAAAACTTTCAACTTTTCCTTTTCAATCTTGACTATAGTGTCAACAAAGCAAAAACAAACAAAAAATTCAAAAAACTAAAAAATACACAAAAATGCATTGTCTAGTTAAACATGGAACTGTTTATAAATTTTTTGTTTAACCTTATGTTACTGTAAATTTTTTACTTTATAGATTCTTTTGTAATAACGCAAAACACAAATAGGTGTATGGCTGTACAAAAATATTTTTATATTCTTATTCTATTTTTTCTTTAAAAAATGTTTTAAAACTTCTAGAATTTTTTTTTTTAAACAAATAAATACACAAACACACACATTAGCCTCGGCCTACACAGGGTCAGGATCATCAATATCACTGTCTTCTACCTCCACATCTTGTCCCACTGGAAGGTCTTCAGGGGCAGTAACACACATGGAGCTGTTGTCTCCTATGGTAACAATGCTTCCATCTAGAATACTTCCAGAAAGACCTGCTTAGACTGTTTTACAGTTAACTTTTTAAACAAATATATAAACCAGTTTTTTTAGCAAACATATAAACAAGAAACATTGCCATTATCATTATCAAATATTATGCATTGTACGTAATTGTATGTGTTATACTTTTAGACAACTGTGAGTGCAGTAGGTTTGTTTATACCAGTATCACCACAAACATGTGAGTAATGTGTGTGTTGTGCTACAATGTTATAGCAGTTATGATGTCACTAGGTGGTAGGAATTCTTCAGCTCCATCATAATCTTATGGGACCACCATCATATATGTGGTCTGTCATTTACCAAAACGTTGTTATGCGGTACATGGCTATTCTGCAATAAAAGTTATGCAAATGTGGTCTCTCTTACTGTAATAGTATTTTATTGTACTGTACTCACCTAGTTTCGGACTGAGGTTGACTGCCAGTAACTGAAATCGCAGAAAGTGAAACTGTGGATAAGGGGGGACTACTATAATTATTCCTGAGCAAACATTTTAAAGAAATGAATGCCCAAGATACATAGTTGTATAGCTTCCTTTTCATCAGTTGTCCCCCAACCATAATCATCGACACAAACTTTGATCAGAACAATGCTGAGCTTGAGCCTGGGGTAACTGCGTGTGTGGTGGGGTATGTTCAGCCTTTCTTGGTTTCGTCGCCGTGGCTCTTCTCAGCTGCTGACCTTGCCTTTGCCCTTCCCCACTGGGGCTATTCTGTTTCTCACCTGCCGAAGGAGGCTGTAGCAGCTTTCGGCAGGAGTGCCTGGTTTTCTCTTTCTAGTGCTCCTGAGCAGTTCTAGACCTGTTGTCTCCATCCTCCAGCTCCTACCTTGAAGGCCACAGAGCTTTCCATTGGGAAATAAAAACTTTCTGGTTCCCCAGAGTTCCTCTGCCAGTTTACTCTTGTGCTTTAGTGTTGCCTTCCCCCAGCTTTCATCAAGAAAGGTAGAATAAGCTACCCCTCACCCTCTTACCTAACCTAGAAAAAGAAGGGAAAAGAAAAGAAGGTGCACAAGAAGGCCCTTGCCAGATCTTCAGAGAGACCCAAGTTGGAATCTTGGCCACCACTTATCAACTGTGTGACCTTCAGCAGGTCATATACACTCTCTAAGAAGCAGCCATCTCTTTTAAATGGCAGAAGAGGACCTCCCTCGTTAGACTCATGAGAATTCACTACAATAACATGAGAAATCTGTAGCTCAGTGTCCCTCACATGTTAGCTACTCAGTAAAGGTTGCCCTCCCATGCCCCTGACCTGGCTCTCTTTTCCCATACAGCCCACTTCTGTCTCTGCTCTCCTTCCTCCCAGTTCTGCATGGCCCGTTGCCCACGTTTATTCATCTCTGTCTCTCACCCCACTTCCTGTAATGAACAACACTGCCCTCACTCTGTATGTATCTGACCCCAACTTACAAGTGGGTTATATCTAAAAATCCATTAATAAGTCAGGTGTCAGAACTACTATTGTGCTTTTCTAGGGGTGGCTTACACCTGTACTCCTAGCCCTTTGGGAGGCTGAGGTCAGCAGATCACTTGAGCTCAGGAGCTTGAGACCAGCCTGGCCAACATGGTGAAATCCCATCTCTACTAAAAATACAAAAAAAAAAAAAAAAAAAAAAAAAAAATTAGGCGTGATGGCGTGCACCTGTAATCCCAGCTACTCGGGAGGCTGAGTTATATAAGAATCACTTGAACCTGGGAGACAGAGGTTGCAGTGTGCCGAGATCTCACCACTGCACTCCAGCCTGGGCAATGGAGACTACACTTGTGCTTTTGTAAAAATCCACATTTATGCATGATGGTTAACATTCCCAGGCTAGACTCGAAATAACTCACCTCATAAGTTACAATGAAAAAAACATAAAGGAGAGAGCAACATTGTTTTAATAATCATAGCAAAAACCACAGCAAGCAAGAGTCCTATTGCATTTTTTTCTGGAAAGCTGCTCGTGATCAGAAGCAGGTTAAATTAAATTAGAGGATGAGGAGGTGAGGTTTTGGTGTGCTTTTAAAGGCTTTAAAAGTTGCAGGCTTTGGTTCATCGTTAGCTCTAGTTTACTACAAAATGCATGGCTCTCCCTTTTTCCCGATGCAGGTGTAAATCCCTGGCACCAATCTTGCACTTATCTGCTGTGATTAGGATTATTTTTGGCTCTAAAACAGAACAAAGCAGGGAGGAGAACGTGGAGGGGAGGGGGAGGAATCTTTTGCTGCAGTCGTTTGGAAGGAATTGGGAGGAAAGAAGGGAGACAGAAAGGCCTAGGATAGATATGAATGTGCTGTGCAACACTGTTTGTAGTGGAAAGTGGTTCCTAGGAGGGATAGGAGCACAACATCTCTGATGGGGAAGGAGGAAATAGAAAAGAGAAGCCAAGTCCAGTGGTAGAGTGAGTGTTCCCACGTATTTTAGGTACAGGGTACAGTGATCTTGTAACAGATCAGGGATGAGCATCTTGTTACCAACCTAAGTTTGGATATTTCCATGTTAGTGTCCCTGGAGTGCCTTTATAGTGACTCTATTCTTTTGCAGTAGACAAAATCAAGCTGATGAAAATTATATCCAAGATAAAATTATCCAAAGGGAGGCCGGGCGCAGTGGCTCAAGCCTGTAATCCCAGCACTTTGGGAGGCCGAAACGGGCGGATCACGAGGTCAGGAGATCGAGACCATCCTGGCTAACACGGTGAAACCCCGTCTCTACTAAAAAATACAAAAAAACTAGCCGGGCGAGGTGGCGGGCGCCTGTAGTCCCAGCTACTCGGGAGGCTGAGGCAGGAGAATGGCGTAAACCCGGGAGGCGGAGCTTGCAGTGAGCTGAGATCCGGCCACTGCACTCCAGCCTGGGCGACAAAGCGAGACTCCGTCTCAAAAAAAAAAAAAAAAAAAAAAAAAAAAAAAAATTATCCAAAGGGAATTAAATACAAATGTGGATACTGGAAGATATTAGCTGGTCAGAAATTAAAACAATAGGGCAGCAAATATTTGGAGGTTAGAGAGAGGACTTTTTGGGAAGTGTATTAGTTATTTATTGCTGTGTAACACATTGCTCCAAAATTTAATGGCTTGAAATAACACATTCATTGTCTGACAATTTCTGTGGTTCAGGAATTTAGACACAGCTTTCTGGGTCCCCTGCTTCATGGTCTCTTAGGAGGCTGCAATCAAGATATCGTCCAGGGTTGGAGTCTTATGTGAAGACCTATGTGGAACAAGCTGACTTACATGGTTGTTGGCAGTTCCTCAAAGGTTTTGGGGCTGAGGGTCTCAGTTTCTTGCTGCAGAGCCTGATCTCTGGTCTTTGTTATGTGGGCCTCTCCAACATGGTAGCTCATTTCATCAAAGCCAGCAATAAAGAATCCTCTGGCAAGATGGAAGCCACAGTCATACATAGCCTAGTCACAGAAGTGATCTCCCATCACCTGTGCCATATTATACTGGTTAAGAAGCAAGCTACAAAGCCAGTATATGCTCAAGGAGAGAGGATCACTGTGTGTCCTCCCAGAGTCTCCTTGCCACAGGCGGGAGTATTAACCAACAAAAAGACTTGGGAGATTGAGGGATCTGGTGGCCCAGACCCATCTGGCTTCATCTAGTGCCTCTTTAACCATCTCACTATCAGCCTCCAGTCCCGAAAGATGTGCTTTATGTCTGGGTTCCAAGTGCTCTTCATCTATGCTGACCAAAACCATGTCTTCACAGCTGTTCTTCCTCATTAAGGATTTTCATACTGAAAACACATAAAAAGAAAAATAAAGTGTTGGGGAAGAGGAGCTGAAAAGTTCAAAATATTGAGTATTTGTATATTATATATACAGGGTGTTATGAGCTGAATTATGTCCTCCCCAAATTCATATGTTGCAGTCCTAAATGCCAGTCCCTCAGAATGTGACTGTAGTTAGAGAGAAGGCTTTCAAGAGGTGATTAAGTTAAAATGATGCCATTAGGGTGGGCCCTAACCCAATCTGACTGATGGCCTTATAAGAAGAGAAGATTGATTAGGGCACATGGAGAGAGACTGCGTTAGGCTGTTCTTGCATTGCTATAATTTCATTAATTACTGGGCAATTTTATAATTGCTGGTTAATTTATAAGAAAGGAGGTTTAATTGGCTCATGGTTCTGCAGGCTGTATAGGCAGCACAGTGCTAGCATCTGCTTCTGGTGAGGCCTCAGGAAGCTTCCAATCATGGTGGAAGGTGAAGAGGGAACAGGCATCTCTCATGGTGAGAGTGGGAGCAAGAGGCCAGGGGAGGTGCTATACTTTATAGTAACCAGATATCATGAGAACTAACTATTGTAAGGTCATCATCAAGCCATGAAGGATCCTCCCCTGTGACCCAAAAACTTCCCACCAGGCCCTGTCTCCAACACTGGGGATTACATTTCAATGTAAGATTTGGGTGGGGACAAATATCCAAACTATATCAGACACCTTGGGACGCAGAAGGACGACTGTGTGAGGAGACAACAAGAAGGCAACCATCTGTATCTGCAGGCCAAAGGGAGGAGCCTCAGAGGAAGCCAACCCTATTTGACCTTGATCTTGGACTTCCAGCCTCCAGAGCAACAAAATAAATTGCTATATTTTAAGCCACCCAGTCTGTGATATTTTGTTATGGCAGTCCTAGCAAACCAGTACCCAGGGCATTTTTGTTTTAAAGTGTTCATTAATCTTGTATACATTTAATAAATGTCTTTGTTCCAGGGAATGTGTTGGGGAAGGATTGAGGACTTAAAAGATGGACCTGTTCCTTCAGAATCCTATAGGTCAAGAGAGATGCAAACAAATCAGAATGTAGTAATGAATGCCATAATCACCATACATATGTGCTGTGGGAACAGAAGAAGGGACAATTATATGTTGAAGAAATTATGGAAGTGACAGATGAGCTGTGGCTTAAAAATGAGGTGGAGTTCTCAGAAATGGAGGAAGGTTATTCCAGTCTAGACAAACTGAACAGAGGCATGGAGGCTGGAAAGAGCATAGTGTGAGCACTTTGGTTCTAGAGTCACATGGATCTGGATTTTAATCCGCCTCCACCACTTAGTAGCTCTGTGACCTTGGGCAAGTCACGTAACCTCTCTGTGTCCTTATGTCTTCATCTGTAAAGTGAGAATAATTGTAATACTTCCTCATAAAGTTGTTGTAAGGATGGGATGAATTAATATAGGTGAAGAGCTTAGAAGAATGTAAGTATTACATAAGCATTAGGTATTATAATTCTAAAATGCAAATCTTATGTCATTCCTTTGGGTTAAGCTTCTCAGTGCTTGTGTAGTAAGTCTGTGGAATAAATTCCCAACTCATTAGCATAGCCCTACCTTGATCCCCAGCCTCTTCCCCTGTGTTCTAGCCCCGTAGGACAGCAATGTCTACATCCCCTCCTATCATATTCTCTCCCCACTGCTGAAATAAACCTGCACATTCCTGAAGACACAGGTCAATTTTCAACTCCCCTTTGAAGCCTTTCATGACCCTCCTACCCTCACTTCTATAATTATATCATGTAGATCTAAATTGTAGCACTTGTGTTTATATTCTAGTTCTTTTATTCATTTACCCCAATAGACCAGAGATACCCTGAAGGCTGGATCTATGTATTTTTCCAGCCAAATTTTGTATTCTTACCATCTGGCACATACTGGGCATACTGGACACCCAATAAATGGTTGTTGAATGAAAAAAATGAACAAATAGTAATTTGTATGTGTGAGACATGGGCAGATAGGTGGGCATGAGCCTGAAAGCAGGGATTTTGAAGGGTGGATCTGTATGAATGCGTTTAAATGATGAACAGGAGGAGCCACTTGAGTGGCAACCATCTTCATTTCCCCATTTAGGGAGGATTTTTTTGTTTTGTTTTGTTTTGTTTTGTTTTTGGGACAGGGTTTCACTCCTGTTGCCCAAGCGGGAGTGCAATAGTGTGATCTTGGCTCACTGCAGCCTCCACTTCCTGGGCTCGGGGATTCTCCTACTTCAGCCTCCCGAGTAGCTGGGACTACAGGTTCATGCCGCCGCACCTGGCTAATTTTTGTATTTTTACTAGAGACAGGGTTTCGCCATGTTGGCCAGGCTGGTCTCGAACTCCTGAGCACAAACCATCTGCCCGCCTCAGCTTCCCAAATTGCTGGGATTACAGGCGTGAGCACCCGCACCTGACCTCCAGCAAACGCAACAAGCTACCAAAACTTATCTGAAGTTTCGGGGCAAAGCTTGTTCTTGGGCCCCCTGTTTATTCTAGGCTGCTAGAATTTCTGTCCCTTCCTAGTTAGAGAAGGGACCACCTTGGGCTTCGTCTCTTCCCTGCCGCCTTTGTCTTTCTCTCAAAGCTCTAATTAAAGTTGCGATTGTGGGGCTTCTGTGCTGGATTCTATCCACTATGATCCTCCAAGGCTGAGGACCTGCCTTCCTTGGCAGGTCTGTCTGTTGCTGACTCTGGTGAGCAGTAGTTGCTCCAGAGTTTGTTCCTTCTGTTCCTCTGGTCAGAGTCTCACCATGAGATGCCTTCAGCTCAGGCAAACCTGGTGCATAGATGGTACCAGTTGTCCTCTGCCTTGCTCTGGGGAGCTGCCTCATAAACCTGCAAGGTAGGTGGGGAGGGGGAGAAGAGGATCTGAGGTAGACCAAGGCCACTGAAGGGTCATTTGTCAGCCTAGCACTGAGAGGGTGGTAGTGGCCTTCCTTTACTCTCACTGTCCCCTCTCCTTTCATTGTCAAGGCTACTGGTGTACTTGTTTTGACCTGGTTTGTAAACAGGTTCAGTGCAGCAGGCAGGTGCTGAGTGGTGCCAGTTGCTGGGAGATGGAGGCAGACCTGTGGGATCTACCCCTGAGTCAAGGGAATTGCCCTCTGAATCAGGTTAGGAGCGGCAGAGGCATCGTTAGAGTCACACTTTGCTGGTGAGCTAGAATCAGGTTACCTGGTTTCAGGGCCCAGCTCTTTTACCATGGTTGCTTCATCAGAGAAAAAGGTTGTTTTCAGTGGATTGTCTTCATAAGACTTTGAGGGAAAGTTGCTAGAGAGAGGATGCAGGACTCCTCTGAGCAACAGCAATGCCAATAGAATAATGCAGCCTCCGAAGGGGCCGCCTTGAGGAGCATAGCACTCCTGGATATTGTGTGTCAGGGGTCTTTTGAAGACATTTACCCCAGTGGTTAGGTACGTGGATTCTCTAGCCAGGCTTCCTGAGTTCAGTCCTGGTTCTGTTCTTTCCCTTCTCTGTTCCTCAGCATTCCCAAATGTAGAATAGGGTAATAGAAGCAGCAAACTCCATGGGGTTGTAGTAGGGATTAAATGAGTGAATCTGTTCAAGATGATTAGAAGCAATGCTTAGCAAATGTGGAACAGATGTTATTTTTAAAATCTTAAAGTGTGATTGCCTTTTATGGTAAGTTCCAGAGGCAAGACCTTGTCGTATATACTCCTGAATCCACGCGTGCCCAGCCAGAGCCGGTCCTAAGCAGGTGTCCAGTTATTTACTGGGTGAAATACTGAGACCTACAACTTCCCCAGTTTATGTGTTCATCAGCGGGGAGCTAAGGCCAATAAACATGTTGCTCTTTCCCTATGAGTAAAATCCCTCTCACAGTTCCCCTAGGGAATCATTCCTTTCAGTTCAACACAGCCCAAATTTCAACCATTAAAGTAACTCATTCCTTTGACTTAAGATGTTTTGCTCCTGAGGCCTCATCAGTCCTCCAAGCCTGAATGTATCCAATTCCTCCTGAGCAGGGTTTTTGACAGGGGCAACGGGACACTTGTTCGCCAGTTGGGCGGAGGGGTAGAAGATGGGAATGATGCTGAATTATGCAGGTGATTTATTTTGAAGATGGATCTTAATGACTTGGCAGCATTGCTCAGAGCTCACCTTGGTGTGGGTGGGATATCTTTCTGAAAGACACAGTAATTAGGACCTGGACATGTAGATTGCACTCTTTGTTTTTCATCTTTTTTTTTTTTTTTCCTTTTTGAGACAGACTGACACTGTCGCCCAGGCTGGAGTGCAGTGGCTCGATCTCAGCTTGCTGCAAACTCTGCATCCCGGTTTCAAGTGATTCTCCTGCCTCAGCCTCCTAAGTAGCTGGGATTGCAGGTACCCGTCACCATGCCCAGCTAATTTTTGTGTTTTTAGTAGAGGCAGGGTTTCACCATGTTAGCCAGGCTGGTCTGGAACTCCTGACCTCAGGTGATCCGCCTGCCCAGGCCTCCCAAGTGCTGGATTACAGGTGTGAGCCACCGTGTCTGGCCTCGGTATATCTTTATTGGCTGTGTGAGAACAGACTAATATGCCATCCAAACACAGGGCATGTGTCGGGAAGGTGAGGCAAGGATCTTCAGCAGCTGTTCAGTCTCTATTGGAAGAAGTTCCTAAGCCTCTGGTATGAAAGGCTATCTTCACCTAAGCTTCCATTCCCCTGGAATTTGGGTGCTGTGGGGAGGGGTAGAGAGGAGGGAGGCCATGAATGGCAGAGTAATCAGTCAGGAGAAACCCAGTTGTTTCTGAAAGTATCTTTAGCAAGGTGCGCATGGATTGATGGATAGATGAACTATAAATGGATTAATTAGAGTGCCAAGGTGAAATAAAAGAAAGAGAACAGGCCAATTAAGTCTACACCGTGGGGGTAGATTTCTGTTGTAAGTGATTATTAGAGAGTTACAAGGTGGGGAGAGATTTTAAGATTTATATTTGAAAGAGGAAGACTAAATGGCTTTGTTGAAGGACAATTAGGATGTTAGAGCAAAGGAATATTAGGGAAAAGTCCTCAGTGTGTGCATTTTCACCTGGTTACTGTTCCTAATAGGGCAGATAAACTGAAAGTCCACAACCCTGACTGCAAATGGAATCTCCTAGGGAAACATTTTAAAAAACCCCAGAAATGAAGCAAAGCAACAACATAAAGCACACAAAAAAACCCATGTATGGGCCCTACTCTAGAACAATTGTTCAGACTCTTTAGGCTGCAGCCAGGCGTCATGTTTTTATGTGCAGCTAGAGTTGAGCCCCCAGCATTTAGAACAAACCTAAACGTACTCAAGAATCACCTGGGGTACCTTTTTAAAAATGCAGATTGCTAGGCTTCACCACCGGAGACTCTATTCAGTAGGTCTGGGGTTGGGGGAGGAGTCTGCATGTTTTAAAAGGTTCCCAGATAATTTAGATTTTGCAGTAGAGATATTGGGTTAGAGGATGTGAACATTCCAAAGAGCAAGAAAATAGTCATGAGGGGTGAGCAAGGGTGGTGGAGGAGAGAAGCTCTGTAGGGAAAAGGACATCTCTGAGAAGATTTCCCTTCAGAGCAAAAGCTGCTGTCATTAATATCATTATCCCCTCAGCATGGCTGGTTCTGACAGAAATTGGTGTCTAGCACTCAGATTACTTACTTAATTACATTTATCTTCAGCCTCTCTTGTAATGTGCCAGCACAAGCAGGGGTCTTGTAATCAAGAGTATGATAGAAGGAAGTACTTTGGACAGGGAGAATGAGAGGGGCTGGAGCAGGTATTTCAGAGGGGAGGCGTGTATACTCTATTACCTGATGTCAAGAACTGTAAAGTATCAAGGTCTGAGATTGACCCTACCTGCTAGCTAACAAGTTAGCCTGCCACAGTTTCATGGATGCTGGCAGAAGTTATAAGACTCCTGGATCAGAGGCAAAGGACTTAATGACTCACGGCAAAGCAGGCCACATGAACTTCAGCATATTTGTATTCGTACTCCTTACCCCCAAGTCCCACAGTAGCAGTGCAGAGGGGCCCAGGTCGATGCTGCACATGCTGTGGGTTTGCATTATAGTTGAGGAACTTCGAGCTTAGGAAATTCCAGTTTTTACAAGGGACTGCAAGCAAATCTGCTGTGTCCTGGGGCAGGGCATTATCTTTCTGCCCTTTGCCTCAGAGGGAAACAATATCTCTATCTTCCAAGTCTGTTCACTATATGAACATCCTTGAAAAGATAATCTGGAACAAAAGCTATCAGGGTCTCGCTTATAAGATGTGCAGAAATGTAAGAGACTGTGGAGAACTGTCTCCCAACATTTAACACCTAAGGTCTCCCAGCAGTGGAAGCTATCCAGCTCTTCTCACTATGTACCACATGTTCCAGGGAAGACTGAACACTCCAGTTAGCCTTGGTATGAAGTGGAGAGTGTTCTGACACACTAATAAAGTACCCATAAATGTCAAAGTCTGAAAGTGTTGCTATTGTGTGTGATGTCAGCTTATACCTTAGAACATGCAGTGGATTCCAGGAGTTTTGAAAAAGGGACGTGAATGCAGCAAGTGGAAATACTCCTCCCTCTGACCATCAGTTCTTGACTCTGGAGGTGTCATATGTGCAAGAGTGTGTAAAAAGCAACATAGAGGGCCAGGCAAGGTGGCTCATGCCTGTAATCCTAGCACTTTGGGAGGCCGAGGCAGGTGGATTCCCTGAGGTCAGGCGTTCAAGACCAGCCTGGCCAACATGGTGAAACCCTGTCTCTACTAATAATACCAAAAAATTAGGCCAGGTACAGTGGCTCACGCCTGTAATACTAGCACCTTGGGAGGCTGAGGCAGGTGGATCACAAGGTCAGGAGATTGAGACCATCTGGCTAACAGGGTGAAACACCATCTCTACTAAGAAATACAAAACTTAGCTGGGTGTGGTGGCACATGCCTGTAATCCCAGTTACTTGAGAGGCTGAGGCAGAAGAATCGCTTGAACCCAGGAGGCAGAGGTTGCAGTGAGCTAAAATTGTACCACTGCACTCCAGCCTGGTGACAGAGCAAGACTCTGTCTAAAAAAAAAAAAAAAAAAGCAACATAGAAGCAAGATTTTATAGAATGAACATTTAAACAGAGCTTCACAGTTCACAAAGTACTTTCCCAAGTGACAATTGTTTCTCCATTTTCTGTGTATAGGCACTGAAGAATGTAGGAAATGAGACTAACTAGAAGCAGGTCAGATCCCACTTACTATAGGAAGCGACTCTTGAACAGGGCTGAAAGACAGCAAACGACTAGGGTGAAGAAGAGAAGGAAAGGAAAGAACAGAGGGCATTCAGATAGGCGAAGAATTGTGTGAAAGCCCAGAAGCTGAAACAAGCAGGGAGCTTCGTATGACTGGCCCCCCACTGCTCCCCTGAACCCTTCCAGGGCCTCTGATGTTCTCGCCAGTGGAGTTATATGTCTGAGCACCATCATTTATCCTCAAGACTCTAACTTCCCCCTTCCCACCATCACTAATTCTGCATTCATCTGTGGGCATATTACTTGGAGCACAGTCTTAATTGAGCCTGGGGTTTGCCAGATTGCCACTGAAGACTGCCAGAACACTAGCCAGGCATTTCATTTATCTATTTCTGACCCCAAGACATGGTGGCATAAAACAACCACCATTTTATTATGTTCATAATTTTGCGGCTCAAGAATTCAGGCAGAGCACAGTGAAGGTGACTTATCTTTGCTCCACAATGCTTGGTACCTTAGCTGAGATGGCGCTAACAGTTGGAATGGGTGAGACAGGTATACTAGGGCCATATGTAGGGGGCTTTAGTTCTGTCTGTAGTTATAGTAGAGATAGGAAAATGAAAGTGTTTTTCCTAGTCTCAAACTATGCAACACAGGAAAAGGTGTGGGGATTTCTCCCCACCAGCAACCAATCAGTTCTTCAGCACACACCAACTGGGTACCCTACAATTAAATTCAATTCTGACATTATATACCTGGAGGCAGCATTGGATTCCACAGATTAAGGGCTTAGTCCCTAAGTGTCCCCAACTTCAGATACCAGTCATCAGCCCCAGGTTGTGACCGGTGCTTCTGGCCAACCAGCTAAAAATTGGGGTTTGCATGACCCCTCTTCAGATTCAGTTAATTTGCTCGAGTGGCTCAGATAACTCAGGGAGACATGGTTTACCAGTTTATTATAAAAGATATTAAAAGGATACAGAGAAACAGCCAGATGGAAGAGATTCACAGGGCAAGGCATGTGGGAAATAGTTTCTATGTCATTTCTGGCTGTGCACCCTTTTGGAACCTCCACATGTTCCACTATCCAGAAGCTCCCCAAGGCCAGCCCTTTTGGGCTTTTTATGGAGTCTTCATTGTATAGGCATGATTGATTAAATCATTGGTTATTGATGATCAACTTAACCTTTATCCCTTCTCCCTGCCCCACCCCTGAAGTTGCCGGATGGGGCTGAAAGTCCCCACCTTCTAATCATGCTTTGGTCTTTCCAGTGGCCAGCCCCCATCCTGAAGCTGCCTAGGGGCTCCCAGCTACCAGTCATCTTGTTAGCATACAAAAGACACTATCACTTTAGAGATTCCAAAGGTTTTAGGAGCTGTATGTCAGGAAGTAGAACAAAGACCAAATATATTAATATTTCCACAATATCACAAGCTGCCTTCTTTTTTCTCCCGCTACATTGTGTCTGCTGGGGCTAGAATATCTAAGATGGTTTTTTAAAATACCATATCTGATGCCTGTGCTGGAACAGTTGGGCTGGCTGTTTTTCTCTCTTTGTTTTTCTCTCTCTGTGTGATCTCCCTACATGGCTAGCTTGGGCTTCCTCACAGCGTGGTAGTCTCAGGGTAGCCAGACTTCCTATGAGGTGGTAGGCTTTCCCAGATGTGAATGTTTCAGGGATACTGGTCAGAGGCTGCAAGGCTTCAGGAGTCCCAGAATGTCCCTTTTACTCCATTCCACTGGTCAA
The DNA here is from genome assembly GCF_047675955.1 of Chlorocebus sabaeus. Lineage (NCBI taxonomy): Eukaryota > Metazoa > Chordata > Mammalia > Primates > Cercopithecidae > Chlorocebus > Chlorocebus sabaeus. The sequence continues at coordinate 43,840,293 of NC_132925.1, forward strand.
TGAAGCCACCACAGCCAATCTGTGGCTGGGAATGGGAATTAGACTCTGTCTCTTAATGGGAGGACTAGGGAACAATTTATGGCCATTTTTAATCTACAGCACTAGGTCTGGGCAGATCAAACCATATCTCCAGGTGAAGGACCTGGGAACCTGTGTGTTCAACAAGTGACCCTGGGGGACTACTGTTAGCAGGAAAGTTTGGGAGACACTGGTTGGTAGAGGCTGAATTTTGTCCCACCTGAAATTCATATGTTGAAACCCTAACCTCCAGTACCTCAAAATGTAACTATATTTAGAGAAGAGGCCTTTAAACAAGTGATTAAGATAAAATAAGGTCATTAGAGTGAGCCCTCATCTGATATGATTGGTGTCCTAGTCATTTGCAACAACATGGATGGAACTGGAGGCCATTATGTTAAGTGAAATAAGCCAGGCACAGAAAGACAAATATCCCATGTTCTCACTTATTTGTGGGATCTAAAAATCAAACCAATAGAATTCATGAACAGAGAGAGTACAACAATGGTTACTAGAGGCTGGGCAAGGTAGTAGGGGGTTGAAGGGAGCGGGGAGGTGAGAATGGTTAATGGATACAAAAAAATAGAATGAATAACAACTGCTATTTGATAGCACAATGGGGTGACTATAGTTAATAATAACTCAATTGTACATTTTAAAATAACTTAAAGAATATAATTGGATTGTTTGTAACTCAAAGGATAAATGCTTGAGGGGATGGATACCCCATTCTCTGTGATGTGCTTATTTCACATTGCATGCCTGTATCTAAACATCTCACATACCCTGTAAATATATACACCTACTACATACCCACAAACATAAAAATGAAAAAGGGGATATTGTACCTACAAAGAGATACCATGGATGTGTATGCACAGAGGAGAGGCTGTAGAAGGACACAGCAAGAGGCCAGCCATCTGCAAACCAGAGGCCTCAGAGGAAACCAAACCTGCTGACACCTTTTAATCTTGGACTTCTAGTTTATAAAACCATGTACAATAAATTGCTGTTGTTTAAGCTACAGTCTGTGGGGTGTTTTGTTATGGAAGCCCTAGCAAAGTTATACACTGATACTATGAGTTAACTATTGAACTAGGCATTGTTTGCCTTGAGTTAATTATATATGCATAAAACTTACATTCTCCAAAAATTGTCAGCATGTGTACTTCTATTCTTTATTGACCTGACCTGACCTAGAATCTGATATTTGATCTAATGTTTACCTGCTTCCTGTTGGTCCTGGGCCTGTTTGCCTTCAGATCCATCCCAACTTCTGTCCTGCAGTTTTGCAGGGTGCCAACCCCTATAGACTGCATTTCCCAGAGTCCATGAAAGTTGGCTGCTGGCGGAGTTTAGCCAGCGGAAAGCACTGTTGGGAGATTGAAGAGTGGAAAGAGCGGGGAACTGGAGCATCGTTCCTCAGCCTCTCTGACTCCCACATTTTCTGGATGAAGAAACGAGGCTCACCTGTCCTGGTTCCAGCTTCCATGGTATGACCCTGGTTCCTGGTCATCTCTGGGTTTTTTTCTACATCTTATTCTCTTCTTAGCTCTCCTGTTATCTGCATAAGTATTTCCTGCATTGAATCTGGTATGTTTTTAATTCTTAGTATGATTTTTATTTTTCTGGGTGGACCCTGAGTGATGTACTCTTTGAATATTTTCTCCTAATTTAATGAACCACTTATACTTCCCTATTTCCAAGTTCACTCCCACTATACTCCTTTCTACAAATAGAATCAAATTTAATGTTCATTCTGGAATTTCTTTAAAGTGCAACTTATGGCATTTCCCAAAAGAAAGACACAAAACTAAATGAAAAAATAGCCATCTTTCAGAGTCCAACCTGCCAGTAATGACCCCTCTTTAACCTTTGGTTTATTCCCTTTCAGTCTTTATTTCACTTTTTTCTTTAATATATTTTCCCTGATAATTTTTGCAATTTTACATAGTTTGAGCTCACAAAGTATATCTATTTTTGCATCCAATCTCTTTTAGCTTGACATTTTATCATAAGCATTTCCCTATGTTTTTAAGAACTCTTTATAAGTATCATTTTTAACTTGTGAAAGGAACTAAAAAGGTAGAATTAGGGAGGATTCTGACTTATGAAATTCTGTACCCCAAAAGGAGTGTTCCAACTAGGCTTTGCATCTGTATCTCTCAAACTAGTTGCTCAACAGATATTCACCAAGTGCTTACAGTAACCCTGATATGGCGGGAGAACTGAAGGAAGAAACCATCTGGGGACATAGACTGGTTAAGAAACCGAGAGAACACATATGAGGCAATTAGAGAGCAAGAGAAGGTTTTTGAAAAATCAGTTGCTAGGTGGAGTGCTCCAGACAATGAGTTTAATAAAAGAGCAGAAGAGGGAGCGATCGATGTGGGCTGGACTTGTCCCCAAAAGTCTCTTCCTGTGACATGATCTGAATAGTGAGTGAACCATGGGCAGGATTCTGGTAGGTCTGGAGGAGATGGAAGGAACTCCAGGGTTAAGTGGCTTTGGTGTCAAGCATACTTGGGTCTTAGTTCTGGCTCTGTCACCTCTACTAGTTGTGTGATGATAGACAAGTTATGAGCCTCCCGAGGCTTCAGTTTCTTGGTGGTAGTGATAGAACTACCTACTGCATGGAATGAAATGCTGTAGTCAGAAGAGTTCAATCTTATTTCTTCCCACAAGGATTAAACATTCCCCCAGGTGAGGATGGAAATGAATAATTTCCATGTAAACACTTGCTGTGGATTATTATCTGTAGCTAAAACTCCATTTTCATGTTACTGAAAGCATAAATGGCTTGCCCTACTAAGACAGGGGAAGTTAGTATCTGAGTTAGTATTTGAAGGTGTTATCTCCTGGTGCAGCTCAACCCAAGGGCACTGAGCCCTCTCCCAGTGCGTCTTGTATGCCAGGTACTGCCAGAGCCCTTGGATCAGTGTGGCTTCTCAGATTTCAGCTTGGCCCTGTTCCCTTTCTGGGTGGGCCCCTATCTGCTGTTCCATGAGAAGAGGGTTGCATGCTGAGGAGAAATGAAACATGTTTGCTAAGGACACCTGTTTGAGGACTCTGAGCTGGTAGACCTGAGTTTTAGGAAGAGAAGGCAGTGATGGTAGGAATGGGGGGGTTGGGAGAATGACAAGTGTGAGAACATTTATATGTAATTGTTGCAAATATTACAGGCCTGGTACAAATGTCTGTATCCCCAAATACCTTTGGAATCTGTTTGCAAAGTTGGCTTATTACTACTAGCAGAGATTTGGGGAGAAGAGGTAATGAAGAGGGAGAAACCACATACACTCTCTCAGAGGGTGTGAAGACACTTTTACTATAGCCCCTCATTAATGAACTTCTCTCCTGGAGCTTAGCCAAGCTGATGGGGGCTTGCCAGACCTCACAAGGCCTCATTCCTCCTTCCCCAGATGAACTTACCTTTCTTAAGACCTCCTACGAGACCTACCTCTTGGAATGCTGCCTTTGCTAAACTGATAGGTTGCCAGCTCCTATGTTGGAAGGCTCAAAGGATGGAGGATTACAAGTACTTCGTTAATGGTGGGGAAAGTGTACTGAGGAGCTGGGTTTGACTTTCTGAGAGCCATAATAAAGCATGTCCACATTTGTGGCACTTCTTCCTGAGGCTCCTAAGTGCTGTCAGAGTGAGAGGAGGGAAGAAATCTTTTCCTCCTCCTCCTCAAGGGCCATGTAGAATCACCTGTCTTGTTCAACCTACCCTGAAAGGGAAGGTCTTGAGATAGAGAGCCTCACTGAACCATGCCCCTGGATGCCTTATTCCTGGGCGTAGAATTAGCTCCACAAGAGCCTATCTTTGCCTCCACTCTCATCTACCTCTTGACTCCATTGTTTAGATAACAATGAGGAGCTGAGTTTAGCATCTGAGCGTGGGGTGCTTTGTCCATGTTTCTGCACAAAAGGAGAGCTGCTGAAGCCTGCAAAGGCCTGCCTACCTGCCAGAAATCTAATTTCAGACACTTGCATCAAACTCACCTGTACTCTAGTGCACTTCTGTAATTGTTTTGGTTCTCGTCAAAAGCACTCTTTTGCTTTGGGAGGAGGAAGAAATTCACAGAGGGAAAGGGGGAACACCAGGGATCTTTCATCACCCACTTTGTCCTCAGGGCTTGGAACTCTTTCCCCAACTGTCCACTCTGAATAATGGGAATAAATGGGAAAGGATTAGGGTGTTTTCCATGACCCCACTTGTCTTAACTGAGAACCCCTAGAATTGCCCCTCAGTGATGTTTGCACAATGTACGTGATCCCCTCTGATTATTATGGCCAAAACAAGCATCCCTGATTTATCATTTAATTCCTGGCTCTTATTAGGTTGTCTGTCTTAGTCTGAGACAAGCCGCAGGTGGGGTCTTTTTCAGGTTCACTGCTTAGGTTGTTTTAAAGGCCAGTTGGGTATGTGAGGGCTCTGAAAAAAAGTGAGGTGCTCTTCCCATGAGAAGTCTTGCTGCTGTTGTTACTGATAATGTAATAATAATGGGGACTGCTGCTGCCATTTCCTAGATTGGAGAGGCTCAGATCCTGTTTCACAGACAGAAGAAGAGAGAAGGGCAGGGTGGAGGAGGGGCAGCAGTGACAGCCAGGAATTTTTTATAAGCTCACATCAAAGAAATTCCTCAGGAACACATTTCCCTTAGAGCTTTTTTTGGATGTATTGAAGTTGGTCTTTCTTTTCTTCATTTCTGAGGGCAAAAGTAATTTCCTATTCTCCTTGGCTACTTATTTCTAAATCTTCATTTTGTTTTCTTGATTATCTGAATACATACACACACAAACACACACACATATATATATACATATGACAAAAATAAAACATACACACTTTATAACCTGTTTAAAACCTAAACACATTGTTCATGAACATCTTTTAATGTTATTACCTTTCTGGAAATTATTTTTAATGACACGATAGTATTCTGTCTTATGGCTGCATCTTGATAATGGCAGTACTACTAATAATGAATGTTTATTGAGTGATTTCTTGTTCTACAGTTATCTAGGAATATATCAAGCCCTGTACTAAGTAATAATACTAGGAGGCAGGTGCTATCATTATGCTCATTTACAGATGAGGAAATAGAGGCTTAAATAATTTAAGTAATTTTCTAAAAGTCACACAATTCTTGAGTGGTAGAGCTGGGATTTAACCCAAGCATTCTGATTTTAGACCCCACACACCCAACAATTATGCTATGCTACCATCATTTATTTCACTACTCTCTTAGTGGTGGACATTTTGGATTTTTTTTTAATTTAAAAAGATTACAAACTCTGTGGTTTACCCTTTGCATACATTCATAATGATTTTCTTGACTAGATTTGCCTTATATCATTCTATCTTTGGATAACATGGTAACCTCCAAACTTGTAACATGTTGAGCTTTTTCTCTGTATTCTGTAGTGTAACGTTTTATTTGGTTTCCTGAACATCCATGATGCTGGGGAGAAGGTGCTTACTTTCTGCAGGTGCATTATTCAAGAGCAACCCTCTTGCTAATCAACCCCTTGCTTCTGGCCACTGAAAGCAAGCCTTGTGTGCTACTTACAGACAAACACCCAGAACACAGTCTTCTCCTTCCTCTTAGTGTGTCCTGGTTTCATTTTATCTTGTCTCATAGATTCCAGATTCTACCAAACCACATCTTGCCTTCATCCTCAGCCTTGATCCTTCTAGCTGGAGCACTTCTCTGGTTGTGAGCAGAACTTTCCCGCATGTTCTCTGCCTGGCTCACCCTCCAGCCCAACCTCAGTGTCTCTCGTGGATATCTTGTAAAGACAAACCATTCTAATGCTGTTTCCAAGGGGCTGCCACTTGGTCCAGCCCTTTAGCAGGGACAAGATAGGCAGGGCTTGTCCTCTGCCCTGACCCCAGACCCTATACTGCTGTGCATGGGAAGGGATTTATCAGAAGCCTTCCTGTCTGTTTTTCTTGCAATGCAGTTTATCTAGAAATATTCCTTCTGTCTGACAGGTAATTGTCCTCATCATATCTCCAAACATGCTCCCCTGCATGTTCTTTTCTGTCTGTTCCAACCTTCAGCTGCTCTCGATGGTTTCTACCAGAATGCTACCTACAGCTCTCTTCTGGTTCACACTTAGTGATTCAAGTGACTTCCATGGATTCATTCTCTGGACCCATATGCAATTCTCCAGGCACTGTATGATTTTTAAAAAACAATACCACATTTATACAGACCCAGAGAGACAGACACATAACAATGAAGTATTACTTCTCTTTTTAGCTAGATTTCTGATCGAGGAATTAAAAGCTTCGTGCTAAATGGGGAAAGCAGGGTAGATTTTGGATGGCAAGAGGAATTTTCCCTTGCTTACTCCTAGAGGTCATCTAACCTTGGGAAGTCTCTGGAGTGTAGTGCTGAGAAAAGCAGGCATGGACCTTGGACAACACTGGGTTTGATTCTGCACTCCATAACTCACGATTTGTGCAACACAGTCAAGTTTCTTAACTTCTTTAAGCCTGATTTTTCTCATCTGAAATTGGGATAATAGCAACTTAAGTTTATTGTATTAGATTTCCAGAAAATGCGTGTCAAGTCCTTCGCCTTTCCACAGCTTGCCGCACAGTAAGTGCTCAATATTGTTTTCATTAAAGGCTTCTGAGGTGGGCGGGCTCAAAGAGGCAATTTGTGTTCTCACTGTTGCAAATACTTCCCTGAGGGGAGGATAAACTGGGAGTTGCCTGGCTGAGCTACCAGGGGCTTCTCCCAGGGAGGGCAACAACCCTCAAACAAAAGTGCATGACATCCTCTTGATGAGGAGTCCTTATTCTGGGTTCATGAGTGAGCTTTTTTGGAGGTTCGTTCAGCTCTTATAATTGCATGAAAATTTTGTGCATGTATGTATATACATGCAATTTGTGAAGACAAAAGTCTGTGGCTTTCATCAGATTCTCAAAGGGGTCACTGACTACAGAGAGGTTAGGAATCGCTTGCTGTAGAAGCTCCTTTGGCTCCTGCATTGTTTTATTCCATCAACTGTGGCTGTGGACTATAGTGGGCAGGAATGAGGGATCCAGAGCAGAGGCTGGGAATGGATCATAGGGCGTCAGCCAGAATCTGGAAGTACCAGGAAACCAGAGGCCCAGATTGTGTGATGGGTCAGTACTAGGAGAGAGTCGGGAGCAAGGATGGGACAGGTACCAGGGATCAAAGTAAGGCATGCTACAGACCTAAGGAAGCTAAGGAAAGGCCTGAAAGGCTAGAGATAGGGAGACTTGGAAGCCGAGGCCAGGCTGTCTGTTTCACTGCTGAACTCAGTTCCTGAGTGGGACACACAGGTTGGAGCACTGATACTTCAGTGCATGCCTGGCATTCACTCTTGCTGCTCCCAGGCTAGGCTTCTTCCCATTTCCCTTTCTTCTGCTTTATTTGCATCAAGAATCCTGCCAGCCAGAGCTCCAGAGCCCATTCTCATCAACTTCTCACACACCCCACACCACCCCAGAAATGCAGAAACATCTTCCCCAATGCCCTCGACCTCTGGCTTCTTGGACTCTTGCATCCTAAGGCGTTTCTAGATTTGTGTTGAATAGCCCAAATGTTGTCCTCTCTGGGATCTGTGGAGTCCTAAACTGGGCACCCACAGGAGAGTGACAAGCTAGTTTCTTTTTATACCCTGGAGAGAGCAAAAAGAAATGTAACAAGAAGGATTGATGTTTTGCATTCATTTATTCAAGTGATTTTTATTAAGAACTTACATGTGCCAAGCACCATGCTAAATGCTGAGAAAATAATACTGAGCAATCCTTTTTTCTTAAGGAGTAAAGGATCTTGTACAGAAGTCAGAATAGTGGCCAGGCAATTACCATGCAGCGATCTAAGTGCTCCATTGGAGGAGTGTGTGGCTAGCCTGAGCAATATGAGCCCGTACAGCAACAACCATCAAGCGAGTAATTGTAGAAGCTTTAGAGAATGTCAAGATCTGTTTCGGCTGTTTGAGGTGGGTGGAGTGAGGCAAGATAGACAAGATGACCACTGGAAGGCATCATCTATTATTGGATTTGGGTTTTTAGTACCTCTTGTGGGTGAGCTTTGATAGAGCATCCTATCACGATGCATGTTCTGTTGTCAAGAGTAAGAGGTTCCTGAAAAGGTTTTTCAACCTTCTATGATATTTGCCAGATTCCCCATAACTGATCCTCCTCTTCTGCATATGTCTAAATTTTGAAATGGGAAACTAGCATCATAAACAGGAAGGTGGGTGGTTGCAGCAGTGGCAGCAAAACTCAGGTGTGCAGTGTGAGAAGATGGCCAGTGATGTAATGAAAAAAGCACTGGGCTGACACTAGAAAACTGGGTTCAGAACCTAGTTCTACCACTAGTAAGCCGTGGAATATTTGGTAAGTAACTTCTTTCTGAGCCTCTCCCTCAACTTATCAATGTGGAATAAATCATCTCTGCTGTCTTAGTTCATTTTGGCTGTCATAACAAAGTACCATAAACTGGATGGCTCACAAACAACAAACCTTTATTTCTCACAGTTCTGAAGGCTGGGAAGTCCAAGATCAAGGTGCCTGCAGATTCGGTGTCTGGCTAAGGCATGTTCGTCATGAATAATGCCTTCTGTGTGACATGGCAGCAGGGGCAAATGGGCTCTCTGGGGTCTTTTCTAAAGGACACTAGTCCCATTCATGAGGGCTTTGCCCTTAAGACCTAATTATCTCCCAAAGGCCTCTCTTTAAATACCATCACATTGCACTTAGAATTTCAACATATAAATTTGGGGTAGGGGGACAGAAACTTTCATTCTGTAGCTCATGCCTTAGCGAATTGTGGTGAACAATACATGAGAGAATGTATGTAAAAGTGACTCAGCATGTTACATGGGCCGGGTTACATTTGGGAGCCTGAGAGGTTTTTCTAAGTCTGGGATGTATTTTTTCACAGCTTTTCACATTGAGAGAGCAGAAATTAAGAGCCACCTTACACCATCCCTCTTGGGAAGGTGGTGTAAGTGTCCTTTTGATTTGTGAATCCTTGTGTATGGCATAGATAATGCAGGTTACTGTACATAATATCTATTCCAGAAACCTCTCTTTCCTTCCTTTTTTATCAAGGATAGAGAGTGAAATACTTAAATTTCCAGCTTCCCTTGGCACCAACAAAGACGTGACACAATTCTGACTATTTATATACAGGCACAAGCCAATGGGTGATCTTCTCTTCCTAAATAAAGATAAAGCCATCCAAAGAAAAAGCTATTTGCTTTTCACCCTCCCTCCTTCCTAGAATGGGAATATGATGCCAGGAGGTTCTGCAGCCATCTTGTGACCAAGAGACAAAGACCACGTACAAGACGACAGCTGCCATTGAGGCAGCTCCGGGATGCCAGGTCCAACTTCTTCTTGCTTAAGACAAATAAGCACCTTACTTGTTTTAGCCATGATGGTAGAGCTTTCTGTGACTCTCTGCCAAATCCTAATGTAGGATTCTGAAGCCTGAGAAGTCCCAGCCGAACTTGGGCTCAGAGGGTGGTGGAGATGCTGCATGGTGCAGGCCATCCCTTCTTGTAGGAGGAACAACGACTGTCCTTGACTCCATCTGGCTTAGCTCCTGGTCACTCCAGTGTCTTGGCGCTTCCCCTGGAGGACTGGAGCTTTGTGTGTGTTTTCTTTTTTAGGAAAAAAAGAAAACATCACTAGTATTCAGAAATTTTCCTTTCCTGAAATAGAATCATTTGGAAAAAAACAAGGATTTAAAATGCTGTTCTCGTCAAAAAACATTTATAAAGTCTTGGTGTATGGTGGCTATGCTGGGGTCTGTACAGGTTGATGGGTGTCATCTCCATTCTCCCAGAGCTCCTTGTGGGAAGGGAGATGTGTAGACCTCCCCCTGGGTGCTCCTAATCTAATGGAGGACACTGAGCCTAAACAAGTGATAGACCTGGGAGTGTTTGCTTTTTCAGAATGTTTAACTTTTGAGGACTTATAAATTAAATCTATAAATACAGCTAAGGGAGTGGCTCCTGTCTTGGGGGAGAAGTGGCTTTTAGTTGGTTCACATCTATATCTCTAGCTAGGTTTGGCCCTTGGAGCCGTGACCAGCAGCTGCTGAAAATGAGGCTCATGCCCTCGGCAGTCTGGGGCCAGCTGGAGCCCTGTGATGGGACCAGGCTGGGCCAGATGCTGGGGCGGAGTGGGAAGCACTTCTTGTCACATCTAATCAGTCCCGCCTCTTCCTGTCTCCTACCTCCCTTCACTTGCAGGGGAAAGCACAGCAGCTTCAGAGCTAGCTCAGGTTGCAAGTATGAAATTCTATGTGCTTGGCATGTTTCGTCTGCATGGAAGTGATTTGGAAATTTTACATTAGGAAAAACATCAGCTTGAAGATGTGGAAAGTTCCCTCTTTGTGTAGAGAAGTGGCAGCCACTTCACCTTAGATTTTTGTTTGTTTTGTTTTCTTGAGACTGGGTCTCACTGTGTCACCCAGGCTGGATTGCAGTGGTGCAATCACGGCTCACTGCAGCCTCAACCTCCCAGGCTCAAGCAATTTTCCCACCTCAGCCTCCCAAGTAGCTGGGACTGTAGGTGCGTACCACCATGCCCAGCTAATTTTTGTATTTTTTGTAGAAACGGGTGTTTCACCACATTGCCCAGGCTGGTCTGGAACTCATGGGCTCAAGTGATCCGCCTGGCTAGGCCTTCCACCGTGCTGGGATTACAGGTTTGAGCCACTGTGCAGCCCACCCTAGTTTTTAAGTGAGAAGTCGGGTAACCTAATTTTCTTTGAACCCTCCCTCCTCCTCCTCCTGGTCTCTTCTCCTTCACCTTCTGTGGGGCTCTTTATCCTCCCTTCCAGCCAGCCTGCTCCATCAGTGGTATTTGCTTGTGCCTCCTGTGATTATTTCTTACAACAGATACAATGGGGACCCTTCCCCCATACTTTTGCTTCATCACCTTTTCTTCAAGACACACCTCTTCCCCTTTGGAGAGAACAAAATGTGATTCCCTTAATTCCTGAGAATCTTCTAGAGTCTCTGGAGCTCTCAATGCTGCTGTGGTCCTCCGAGGCTATCCTGCTGCCCTTCTGGCTGGCTGCATCTCATTTGTAGTGTGTCATGCCAGCTGGCAGGCTGAGCCATCAGCACTCTCCACTCGTAGCTTTGCTTGTTTCCTTTCCTCCCTGACAGTTCTGGTGGTGGCTCAAGTTCCATTAATGTTTTATGTGCTGCCCCCAGGAACCTTGGTTGCAGTACTCTGGGGAAGTTCCCACTCCTCCTTCCTTCTCACTGCAGAACTCTGAAGCTAGAGAGATCATTTGTTTCCCGGAAACCTGGTGTCATCTGTCATCAAACTTCCAATTAGCTGAAGCTCAGTGCAGCAGTTTGGGGTGCCAACATTCTCCCTGACCAGGGAGGGAAAGCTCCCAGGGACAGTGACAGTCTGGCTCGTTATCCCTGAGCTGAGAGTCAGCCTTCTCATTAACCCATTCTCCTGGGCTCTTCATTAGCACTTCTGACCAAGACAGGTTCTATTTGATTGTGCCCATTCGGTGGGGATGGAAATTAAGACCAAGGGAACCAGGAGGCTGGTTTCAGGTCATGTAGTGAGTTGAGGGCAGAGCCAAGCTAAAGCTGATATCTTGTTTTCTGATTACTGGTACTGTGATTAGTATCTTCTATTGTCCTCAGAGGACTGCTGGAGCCTGCCATGGGCTGCTGCTGGAAGAGAGAGGTTGGAGGGACCCAGGCTGCAGCTTCCATAGCTTTATATGTATTGCTTGGAATAATGTTCCCAAAGCCGAGTGATAAAGAAAAATAATAATAATAGGGCAATAACTAACAATTACCTCCTCTGTGCCAGGAATTGTGATAGGTGCTTTCTGTCTAACCTACCAATTCAGGAGTCTTCCCATTTTATAGATGAGGATTCTGAGACTCAGAGACATTAAGTAATTGCCCTCCAAAGGGCATTTTTTCAAGCAAATACAAACTGAAAATACAGTATTTGCAGGATGTGAAACTCTTGTATATGGAGGGCTGTCTTTTCCAATATGTGAGTTCCATAGGGTCCTCAATTGCAGGACATGAGTATGTGTTCTCAGGTTTTGGTATACACGGAGGTCCTGGAACCAAACTTCTGTGTATACTGAAGGACCACTGTAATTGCAACCTCTTCAAAAATGGGAATCCCCTGTAGATCTCTGTTCTAAGTGTTTTTTCTGTTCTCTGGCCAGTCAACTTTACGTAGGTTTCTTCATAGGATCCTTTAGTTGCCACAATTATTGTTTTGCCCTTATGCTTTTATGAGTCTGTTCAGTTCTGGCAAACACAATTCTTTAGACTCATTGAATCTAAATATAAATGTAGACACCAAATTTTCTATTTTAAAAAATCTTCTAAACCAAATTGGATGATCAGCCAGGTTTAGGAACAAACTGCTGTGGGCTACAAATTAAAACACTGATTTCTTTATTTTTCACATGGGGATTATTCTCCACATGTGGAGTGTTTACTTTAAAAGAAAAAGAAACAAATGCAGGCTGACTGCCTCTAACCACTCCATAAGCTTCTATGCTCCTTTCCTCAGATATTGGATTGGTGCATACTCATCTAATTAAGATGCACTTTGATTCAAGAAGGTAAATCTTGGGTAGATCAAAGAAAAAATTCCAGTCATTTATCTTTGGCTTTGGAATTCATCATGTGATTTTATCTTCAGCTTTGGATTATATGTGCTGCTGCATTAATGTGCTAACTGCACATTCTTTTTCTTCGTCTTCTTTTTTTTTTTTTTTTTTTAAATAATCCCTGTTTTAGAATTTACCTCAAGGGACCTGTGATGCCTCCCCCATCTCTTAGTTTAAAAACTAAATCTCTAAGGTCTTTCTTTCCAAAGCTGTCCTCCGCACTGCTCCAGAATTTAACTGCCTCCCCACCTAAAACTAGTATTTTCCTTCCAAATTATTTCTTATCAGCTTATTAGGAGAACTCCTCATGAAACTGTCAGAAGGTTGAGCTGTGTTAAGGGAGACATACTTCTTCCTCATTCCCTTGTGTCTTTGTAACATTTGCTTTTACTGTTTCGAGTTTTTGTTTGCAAAGTCTGCAGTCCGGGAGTTATTTCCTTATTATTGCTCCTGAAATTCCAGGAAGTCAAATTGTCCCTGTTTGCAGATGACATGATTGTATATTTAGGAAACCGTATCGTCTCAGCCCAAAATCTCCTTAAGCTGATAAGCAACTTCAGCAAAGTCTCAGGATACAAAATCAATGTGCAAAAATCACTAGCATTCTTATATACCAATAACAGAGAGCCAAATCATGGGTGAACTCCCATTCACAATTGCTTCAAAGAGAATAAAATACCTAGGAATCCAACTTACAAGGGATGTGAAGGACCTCTTCAAGCGGAACTAAAAACCACTGCTCAATGAAATAAAAGAGAACACAAACAAATGAAAGAACATTCCATGCTCATGTATAGGAAGAATCAATATCATGAAATTCCAACAAGACAGTGTCAGGACATAGTGTTGCCTTGCTATATTGGTCCAAATAGGAAGGCATAGTCAGTGACGTGCTGGTAATGTTTCCAGGGAAGAATAAAAGCCCTGGTTGTGGTGTTTGTAACATTTGCTGATTTCCATTGTGTAAATACTCCTATCATAGCAGATTTCAACCTACCAACCTGTATAACAACGAGCTGGCAAAAATTCCGAAAATTACAATTGTTTCTCAGGAACCAGAACAAGCAGGCTCTAGAACAAGCTCTAGCACACCACCAGGTGTAGATAACTGTTTTAGAGAGCACTCCAATCAGGTATGATATTTTACACAAATGAAAATCGTTCTCACAGCTCCTGCTTAACAGTTGTGTGACTTTGGGCAAATCATTTGACTTCTATGAGCCTCAGTTTTCACATCTATGAAATGCAGACAATAATATCTGTCTCATGAAAGAATATGAGAGGATTTAATGAGGCAGTTACTATAATGGGCCTGGCATATGGTATGAAGCAAATGATTCTTCCCCTTCCTAAAATGCTAGAGACACAGAGTAGAAGATAGCGGGAGAGTTTTGAACTTTGGGTGCCATTTAATGGAAACACCTACTGGAGGTTGGAGATGCAACTGGAGGTAGACTGGGTGAGAAACAAGGCCAAGGATTTAGATTTGGGAATCAGAACAATAATAGTATAGTACCTTCTGTTCATATCATGCTCTAAAATTTACCTGATACTTTCATATTTGTTTGTAAGAGGTGTGAGAGTGGAGGAACTCTTAGGGAGAAGAATGGAGGACCTGTCAAACCCCTGGCAGCTGGTATCTAAATTCTTCCAAGTTTTCCCCTCCCCTATGCTCATTATTTTGTTTCCCTTTGAGTTCTCCTGCCGTTTTTATACCTAGATCACTGACATATTCTTATTGCTTTTAAAGAAACCATGTGTATCCTTAATAAAATACATTAACACCTGACATAAGATTTTGAGATAGAGATCGAAGTAATTTCTTCAATCTCCACAGTTTGCCACCCTGATATTAATAAGAGAGTGTTCTCTGCTTATTGGTCAAACACTGTAGGTTGATGGATATAATAACCAGTAAATATCAGAGATCACATAATAGAAGATTATTTCTTGCTCATGTCATAGTCTCCTACAGATGTTCCTGGTTGGTGACAACCCAGGACTCACCCTTTCCATTCTCATAGGGCTTTGCTCATAGGGCCTTGGAGTCCTCCACTGGATACTTTGCACCCAGCCATCCGAGGATGGACAAGAAGAGAGAATGTGGAGGACATACATGTGGGATGATTTTATGAGCCAGTCCTGGAAGTGGCATATGATACTTCTGCTCACCTTCCATTGACCAGAGCTCAGTCATATAACTGCTCCTAACTGCAAGGGAGGTTGGGAAATGTAACAGTCATGTGCTTCGGAAGAGGGAATGAGCTTGGTAAGCATCTGGCCAATCTCTGTACCAACCTTATATGGATTGGTGGAAATAGTCACCACTATGGATATAGGTCAGTCCAGGTCACCAGAGAAGACTTCTTGTGCTTATTGCGTAGGGTTTTCTGGGTAGTGTTGCATGTTGAGAAATACAGCTTCCTTCCCACAGTTAGACTAAGATTTCATCTAGTTGGACTTACAGCATTATATGAGTTTCCAGGACTTTCCAGGACTGGAGTGCTTTGCTGAGTGTACCAGCTGGTTTTTGTCAACGCTTGAAATTGGTAATAATATTTGCTGTTGTGTTTATAATTACCACATCATTAACAGTTAATGGCATGGGGAATTTCATGGGACTCTCCATTTCCATTTAGCCACTTATTGTTGTCTAAAATGCCTCTGACAGTCTTCTATGGATTGTTTTAGTCAATCCATTTAGTCAAGCCTACATGAAGAAAACTGATTTCCCACCTCAGAACAGCATTGGTGTTGGCATTTTCCAAGGGGTTGGTAGAATGTCTGGCTGAGAGTGAAGGGACTATTGGGCTAGCTGGAAGAGGCAAGCCACAGCGGTGAAATACATGGGATCCACTGGAACATCGCAACAACAGGTTTCCCTCAGGTCTGCATCATCATCCAAGGTGAGGAGTCCTGCGAGGGAGAGTCACCAGAGTTCGCAAGTTGGGGGAGACATTCAGGGTCAGGCTAGTCTGTGCTTCTACATTACTGGGCCATCACTCCATTCCTGGCAGGCCCCCAGGCAGTGACTAGCGGCACATAGACATCCTTCCCTCCTTCCCCTGCCAGGAAAGGGGTATGGCAAAGGATGGGCAAGGCCTTAAATAGACAGGTGGGGTTTCAGAGCACAGTACTAGCTGTAAGGTGCTAATTATAGGGCTAAGCAGGAAACTGAGGTAGAAACCTCTGTCCTGTAACTCTCTGTCTTGTAACTGTCCAGAAACTCGGGGTCTGGGGGTTCATCCCAGGCACATCCAACACTGTGTTTGAGGCTGCACCAAACATGGCTATGTCTTAACCCTAGAGAGTTTGAAGTTCTGGATATGTCCTGTCCAGGGTGACTTAGGAGCTAGATGAGACAGATCTATACGTATGAGGCTTCATGCACAGGCTTTGGAATAGGATAGACCCATATTTAAATCCTGACTTTATCATTTCCTAGCTCTGTGACCTTGGGCACATTATTTGCTTCCTCTAATCCTCAGTTTTTCACCCATAAAATGTGGGAAACAATATATACCCCTTAGGGTAGTTGAGAGAATTAAGCAACATAAGATATGTAAAACACTTAGGAATCTGCACTTAGGAAGTAACCCTTAATAAATGATAGTAAGCATCTACCACAAAGTCCCATGAAAGCAGCAAAAACAAAACAACAGCTAAGGAGAAAGCAGGAGCTGAAAAGTGGGCTCATGTGATGCTTGATTTACAAAGCCTGTGTTCTGTGAGGTAAGTGATCACCAGTGGGACAGGGTACCTTGGTCTGTCTGTTGGCTTTAACAGCTGGGCTTTCCACAGACATTGTTAACTGTGAGACTGGGTACACGCTTTTCCCCCCGCTTCAGTGTCTTTAAAATGGAAAGTAGGACTACTAAGTCAGCTCACATCCTGGCCATGCAGCTTCTTTGGTACTTTCCACCTCACCGCTTTAGGACCCACACTTTCTCCTGGCAACCTGCGGCATTATTATCACACATTGTCTTCTAACACACACGTATATAACTACTAGAAGCACAAAGGTCCCTAAAATGGTAGGAAGGGGCTTTTCCTGTACTGGCATTCAGCCCCTATTGGCTGGAAGGTAGAACATAATTTGCTTTGACCTTTAGCTTCAAATGCTGTGAAGTCTGGAGAGCTGCCCATGCCTTGGAAAGAGGTTGGCCTTCCCTTTAAGACAAGCAGGATGAATTATGAAATGAAAGGGACTTCTTCAAGAATCTTGATTTTTAAAGAGCTTGTACAAAAAGTTAATGGAAGGGCAGATAGCTCAACTAAAGCTAGCAACTAAAGTGAGCTTGTGAACAGTTGTGACAGAGCAGGGTTTTAGCTCTCTGCTTGGGGAAGATTGTCTGTTATAGACGGAGATAAAGAAGCCCTATTCTCCTGCTTCTACTGTCTCCAGCCAAGAAAATGCACTTCAGATTAGAAAATGCAGAATAGATTGATTCATACAAGAACCAAGAGCCAGCCTGGCACAGTGGCTTATGCCTTGTAATCTAAGCACTTTGGGAGGCTAAAGCAGGAGGATCACTTGAACACAGGAGTTTGAGACCAATCTGGGCAACACAGGGAGGCCCCATCTCTATAAAAAATTTTAAAAATTAGTTGGGTGTGGTGGTGCATGCCTGTAGTCCAACTACTTGGGAGGCTGATGTAGGAGGATCGCTTGAGACCAGGAGATCAAGGCTGCAGTGAGCCATGATCACGTGAGTGCACTCTAGCCTGGGTGACAGAGTGAGACTTGTCTCAATAATAATAATGATAATGATAGTAATAACCAGTAGTCAAGAAAAAATAGTAAAAGCCCTAAACTCCTTCAATAGTCATGGCTATAACAGCTGCAATTGATTATTTATAGGGACTTTATGTACATTGTCTCTCTATGAAGTTGGCGTTATTAGCCTTATTTTACTTATGAGTCCACAAGGAACAGAGAGATTAAGCATGCTGGGTTCTTAGAACTAGACGGATTAGAACCCATGTCTGGGCTGGGTGTGGTGGCTCATGCCTGTAATCCCAGCACTTTGGGAGGCCAAGGTGAGCGGATTGTCTGAGCTCAGGAGTTCGAGACCAGCCTGGGCAACATGGCAAAACCCCATCTCTATTAAAAATACAAAAAATTAGCCGGGCGGTGGTGGTATTTGCCTATGATACCAGCTAGAGGGACTGGGGAGGCTATGGCATGAGAATCGCTTGAAGCCGGGAGGCAGAGGTTACAGCGAGCCGAGATCTCACCACTGCACTTTAGCCTGGGCAAAAGAGCAAGACTCACTCTGTCTCAAAAAATAAAAAAATAATAAAAAAATTTTAAAAAGCAAAAACCCTGTCTAACTGTTGTGTCCATCCACCCTGACCTCTCTGAGAATAGCTCTGCATCTCAGGCCTGAAGGAACTGTATCCTGAAATGCTAAAAGAATTTGCCTGTGTGATTTTAGAGAAACCACTAAGAAATTATAGAGTAGAGATAGGAAAATGCCTAGAACTTGAAAAGAAAGGAATGAGTAGAATCTGAAAATTCTAGACTTGCCAACTTGATCTCATGACCTAGCAAAATTCTGGAATCTTAACTTTTGCACTAACTGGCTGTGCAACCTTGGGTAAATCACATCATCCCTCTGGGCTTCAGCTTCCTTGTCTGTAAAGTATATGCTTGTATTACATCATCTCCAGGGTTCCCTCTAGTTCAAAGTATTTCATCCTAATAAGTGCCTTTAATATGTTCTGACAGTTTTAGTGTTTCAGTCTTATCACCATGAAATAACTCATTTTCATTTGGTATCAGATGCCCCAGTGCTTCTTCAGAGAGTAAAGGGTTAAGAAGATGGAGTTTGGAGTAAAATAGTTGTAGGTTCAAATCTTACCTCTTCTCCCTACTAGTTAAAAGACCTTAAGCAGATTATGTAAACCCTCACTGTATCTCAGTTTTTCCTCTATAGAATGCTGGTCTTTCCTATGCTTGCATTTATTTCACAGGGTTGTTTTAGAATTAAATGAAATAATGTGGATAAAGCACTTAGCTCAGTGCCTAGAATAAAACAAATACCCAGTAAATATTAGTTCCCATATTTATTGATTATAAGATGCTCTTTTTCCTTCTACATTTTGCCATCTCTGAAATCAGGATGGATTTTATAGTTTATGGTGTGTAATAGTTTAATTGGCAGCAGTTTTTTCTTTTTTAATGGCACATAAACTAATGATACATTTTGCAATTCATTAAATATGGTATTTCCCCAGCATGATTCTTATCCCTGAGGTTCTCATTTCTCCTCTGGGATGCTCCCTTCTCTAACTTTTTGCAGGCCATTATTTCTTCTACAGCAAAGCAGATTTAGGGAATGGGACAGCTGGGGAAGTGACAACCTCAACCATCATCTTATCTGGCTTGTTTATTTTACTGGTTTTGAAAATGGAGGCCAGAAAGGGGTAGAGAAATAAGAAAAATACACAAAGGGAACTGAGGTCTTCAGATTCCTAGTCCAGTATCCTTTCCCCCATCAGCAATGTTGTTGGCATGGAACAAACCCACAACAATGACTCAGTTGCTCTGTAGATGCCTGGGCCCCAGTTGGATGGTGAATGCTTCCAAATTTACATATAGATTTTGATGGAAAAATTTCAATCATACAGCCACAAAGCTGGAAATTAATAGATTTTGACTACTGTTTCCATTTGCACAAATGCAGAATTCTACAATTTTAGGGTTGAAGGGAAGAATTTTTTTTCCTGTGGGAACTATAATGTTCTCACCTTTGCCGTAGTCTGAATTGGCAAAGCATGCTCTCTGGAGGCAGCACATTTCCTCTAAGTTATTATGTCTACAATTTCAGGAGCTGACAGCATGTGGATAATTGTGTCTTGAATTGTGAATGGTTTCTGCAGTTTGGCTGTTCCCAGGTTTGTACAGCTGAGCCCAGTGGCAAATCAATCACACAGTTCAGACACTTCATTGATTCATTCATTCACTCCATTACCTAGCACTTACTGGACACCTGCCATCGACCAGTCACAAGGTACACACATAGTCTCAGCTAATTCTCATTATAACCTTATGAGATGTTGCTTACATTTTGCAGAAGGAAAAACTAAGGAATAGTGATGCTAAGTTATACTTTTTTGAGGTGGACATTAATGAACCTTCCAGATGTTGATTAGGGCATTTCAAAGCAAGAGATAACTTTATTGCTGTAAGAAAAATGACTCAAAATTGAAATAGTAATATGAATCATTTTATAGTACAATATGTGAACAAATACAGAAATATGTCCATAGTTTGTAGAAAAGAAACAGAATATTTGTTGGGGATCTTATTAGCTCTAAATATTAATTGTATCAGTCAATTCAGTGATCCCATGGTGGGCTGACAGGTAAAAGGTACAGGCCCATGGGCTTAGGAGAGGGCAGCAGCAGCCTCCCTCTAACAGCACACTGGTGAGAAGTAATCCTGGTTACCCCAGCCTAGCATCTCATTGTACTTTATGTTCTAGTTGGATGTTTTTTGGAGTCTTCATCGTTGGATGATGAGGACTCATACCTCTTGGTGACATGTCCTCTCCCAGTGCTTCTCAGGGCTGTCCTCTGCCTCTCAATTTTAGAGGGGTAGTGGCAACACAAGTGGAGAGGAGGCTACCTGCTTCCCCTTTTGTGGTACCTCTATTGACTGAAAAGCACAGGGCCATCTCTGGGGATAGAAACTGCATGACTCTTGTGCCTTTTTGGGAAGGCTTCCTGGAGGAAAAGGGATTGACAGCTGAGGTCAGAGCCTTTCTAGAGTTCTCCTTCTTATTCTGGGGATTAACCTCAAACAGCAAATTATAGAACACGCAAATAAATAGAATAACAGACAAAAACGAGGCAAGGCATGGGGATTAAGAGACCAAAGAAGCAGAGGATTATAAAATCTAGAAAAGAGAAACCAGACAAGTGGATTCATACAGTTTTAAATTTGGGGTATTTTTGTTTTACCTTGTCTTTATACACTTTTACAACATTAATTTTAATACATATTTATTGTAGAAAGTTTGAAAATTATAGAAAAGTGTAAAGAAAAAAATGAAATATCCCCATAATCTCACAACCCAGAAATACATTATGTCCATATTTGGGATCACATCAAATCACTATTTCAGAAGGTAAAAAAAAAAAAAAGTTGAGTCTCAGCAATCTCATATGATTTAACCTAAATTATATAGTGCGTGTATCATTAATACCCTAATTTTTACTTTATGTGTTGCAAGCATTCTTCCATGAAATTAAAAATTACTCAAAAATACAAATTGTAATGGCTGATGTGTATTTAATTTATACCTATTTCAAGTTTATCTTAACTATCCCCTTTCTGTTGGCTATTTGGGATATTTGCAGTTTGGGGCCACATTAAAAAGTATTGCATGAAATACCTTGTTTACAAATATCTGTCCTGATTTTTCCTTAGTTCCTTCACATAGACATCCAGAAGGGATATCACTAGATCACTGTATTATTATTATTCATATTACCAGATTGCTTCCTGAAAAGGTTGAAGCAATTTTACTTGCGCTAACAGGGCTATAGGCAGGAACCTATAACCCTTGCTAGCATTGATGATTATTGCCTTCTCAAAATCTTTGCAAATTTAGTGGGTTTTAAAACATCTCATTGTTTAGTTTGCATTTTCTTTATTACTAATTAGGTGGACTGCTTTTTCATATGTTTATTATCCATTTTCCCTCATTTTTGAAATGTATATTTATATTCTTTGCCCATTTTTCAAATAGGGAGCAGTAATTTTTTCTCTATCGTATTTGCTACACTTTTCCTAGCTTGTCATTTGCCTTTTAAATTTTGTTTATAATCTGATATATAGTTTAAATTCTACATAAACAAGACCATCAATATTTTCCTTTCTGATTTCTTTAAATACTTTTGTGCCTTGAGAGCTCTTTCTTATTCAGGGATCAGTTAAATGACCATGCATGTTTTCTCTTAAGGTTTTTTTTAAATGTCATATTAAACATTTGGGCTCTAATCTGTCTAAAATTTATTTTATTTTGGTGTATGGTATGAAGTTGTCAGGACGAACTGGGTTTTTCTTTTCCAAATATTCAGTTTTTCCAGTGCCATTTATTGCTATTTATTGACTACTTTATCTTTTCTCCGTTGCTTTAGATTCTTTCCTTACCATGCATTAGATTTTAAAATGTGCCAGATCTGTATTAGGGCTATGTTTCAGGCTCCGTTCATTGTATGTTAATTCTTGTGTCTGCTCTACCTTTTAATAATTTGAATTTAAAATATATACTTTCATATCTGGTAGGGCAAGACCAATCCATTATTTATCTTTAAAAAAAAAGTTTAATTATTTTTATCTACTTGTTTTTATAGGTAAACATCTAGTTGAAAATCGCTTTGGCACATAGCGGGTACTTAGAGATTCATTCAACAGATATCCACTGTAATGTTTAGCTTTTTAATCTAAAAACATGTTGATTTTATTTGAATTCTATTTTACTTGAATCTTCTTTTATATCTTGCATTTCAAAGGGATAAACCCTATTTGCATACATGGAAAATTATACCTAATGAAAAATGGAGTTTCCTTTTACAGCTCATTTGGACTTCAGTTCTTTTAGTCATAAGACAATTTTATCTGTGATGAATGGTAGCTGTTTTTTATTTGCCACAGGATCACATTGCAGAGTGAACAGCTATGTAACACAGTTGTTCTAAACTTTAAATAAGGTTGCTTTTAAAATGCTATTTGACTTGTTATCATAACCACAACCTAATTATTAAACTTTTTGAGTGTATGAATATTTTACAGATATTCTATATATGAAGGATCAATATACAAAAGAGAGAATTTGCTCTTTTCCAATTATTTCAAGAATAAGTAAGAAAAATCTGACATAGAAAAAATTAAAGAAACATTAACAAAATCTGCAATCCAATTTTCAGAGATAACTACTGTGTACATATATATATATGTACATATAGATATGGTTTTTATACACACAGAAACACAGACACTATATGTACAATTGAGATATGGTTGTACATAACTGTTTTATAATCTTTTTCATATTTAACAATATACCAGGAAATTTCCCAAGATATTATATTTGTATAATATTTAATGAATATTTAATGAATACATTGAGTAGATATACCATGGTTTATTTAACCACTTCCCTGAGGTTGAATATTTGAGGTTGTTTCTGATTTTTTGAAATATATGAAGCTATCATAAATCTCTTTACTCCCTAACTTAAAATTATTCTATTCTTAGCATATAGACTATGTTCTGAGTACACATGCACATTTATCCGTGGACAAGACAATCTCATGGCTCTCTAGTCATGGCAAGGACTCCTCTTTTCCAGGGAGCTGAAAGAGCAGGGGACCAGATATCCCAGCCTCTTAGAGGTCTGCTAATATTACTGGGAGAGAATTATGAGTGCTGGGGAGTTGGTGAGAAAATCATTTCAGAGAGCGTGGAACTGAGAATCTAAGCAACCTGGGGACATTTATTCTACGTGTAGCAAGCAGATTTTAGTATCCAACTCACTTGGATTTGTATTCACCACTTTCCTGTGCCTGCACACCTAGCTCTGTGTGTTAAGAGTAACATAACCTCTCTAGCTTTTCTTTCTCTGTGAACTCCCCCTACTTACTATAGCCTGACAACTCAAGTCCAACTAAGAAAAAGACTCACAGGTCAATGACTCTCCCCAGACCTCTCCCCATGGGGCTCTGAAGGCTGCCTACTAGGTAGATGTGGTGGCTTCTTCATCTCAGATGGTGGCCCTGCTATCAGGATGGGTTTTCAGTAGGCATGCTTCTCAGAAATGCCACCTTGACCTGTAGATCTTTATGTAGAACCCAGTCTCATAAGGGCAGGGGGAAGAGGAGTTGGGAAAAGAAGGAACAAGGCCTGCCAGCTGCTGGCAGCTATGGTCATGGAGATGCCCCTGACCATAGCCCCCTGGCCACAGGAGGAGGCACAAATGCACAATCAGCTGGGCAGCTGGCCTTCCTTCGGGAACAGCAGGCTTTCTTTTACATCTGGGGCACCTGGGTAAGGGAGCAGGAGTAGTTGTGGTGCTCGCCAAATAGCCCAGATTGGGTAGCAGAGGGAAACAATAAAAATTCAGAGGACGCACACAGATGGGTGTGAGTGGTGTGGCTTACAGGTGTGCAGTGGGAAGTTGAGGAGGCAGTTTTTAGCTGCCGTTTTCTGAGTTTACTCCATTCACTTACTCATTCACTTGCTCACTCATTCATATAATCAGTACTTATTATTGAACATCTACCTACCATGTGTCAGGCCCCATGAAGGAGATATCAAGATGAACAGAGAAAAGTGAGCATTATGTTTACTTAGTGTCAGGTAGGTGTCTGGTTTTTCAATTTTCCTCCCTTAATCATTATAACAGCCTATGAAGTGTAGGTATTATTATCTCATGTGAAGAAATGGAGACCCAGAGAGGTTAAGCTGTCCAAGGACACACAGCTAATAAATACTGGAGCTGGGAGTCAGACTTCTGTCCAAAGTCTATGCTTGACTCAGGGCTGTGACCTTCCCCTCAAGACATGCCTGTCCTGGGAGAGCTTGCTGTCTTAAGTAGAAGACAGCACGTTGAGCAAGTAATGGCCAGGTGTGTCATATGGTTCCAGCCTCACTAGGAACACTCCAGAAACCTTATCCTGCCATTATCCAGGCTCCAGCAGATCTTGTTAAACATGTTTGCAAACCCTTTCTGTTGGCTCTAACCTTGACAGTGTCATGAATTGAGAAAGGGCCTGGGGCCAAGTTGTCATCCCTCCAATGGCAGGGGTGTCATCAGTTTGGAAGGCTTACTGGAGATGTACTGCCTTGGTGTCTACAAAACTCATTTTGTGTTCAACTAACCTCAGTTCTTCCAGCTCTTAGTAGCTCCATAATGAGAGAGAACCACCTCTGATAAAGCTTATTCTTATAGCACAGGATCCTTCACACAGCCTTCACCTTCTACCATCTGCCACAGTTTCCATTTATCTTAGCTAAGGAATCAAAATCATTTCATTTTTTCTCTGCCAACCCAACCATGGTATTGGATTCCAGCAAAACCACGAGTGTCATAAAGTGTGCTGTGAGGGATTAGAGCCTAGATAATAGTATCTAGTGGTTAGAACCCAAGGTAACTTGTAGACTCTCACTGTGACTGCCCTAGGCTAGTGGTTCTCAATGATTTAGGGTGTCATAGATCCCCTTGAAAATCTGTTGACAACTGGACTTAAAGATTGTCTCTCAGAAGAATAGACACGTATGGACAGATATGCAATGGTTTGCATACAGTTTCATGAAGTTCATGGCTTTCCCCCCCCCACATACATTTTGAGGCAGGGTTTATAGGCCTGCTTCAGTTTGTCAGGTAAAAAGTATAACTTAGTCTGTCCTATGGTGAGTAGAGTTGAGGATTACCTAGTCTACCCTCCAGAATTCTGGAGAAGGATTTTGGTTTCATGAGATACCTAGATCACCCCTGAGTTCCTGTTTAGCACTTAACATTGTTATGCTTCTTTCTAAAGAAATAGCAGACATCGTGAGTCAAATATTTTCCCAATCATGGCAAATTTTCTAGCTTCTGCTGGGCCCTGGTTATGCTAGGTCCACAGGGGAAGCTTTGTTGTTTGTCTCCAGCAAACATTAACTCATCTCTTTGTTATTATGGATAGGGTCTAGGTCATGGGAAAACCCCATTGTGTCTTAGTTAGTCCTCTCTCTTCTCCTAGACCCACCAGAGACTTGTCACCTGTCCTGTCCAATCTAGGACCTAGGTGATGATTCCATAATCCATTGCCTCTTCTCTTGTTACTGCTTTTTCACATTTTAGAGACTTCCTTAGAGCTAGAGTTTTAGTATCTCTTTTGGATTATCTGAATATTTGTTCCCCATGTGTACCTCTATATTAAATTTCTTGCATGATATTGAAATTACATGTTGGTTTGTCTGACTCTTTCCTTAAATTAAAAATCCCTTAAGGTCAGGAACTCTATATTGTTTACCTTTGTACCCACAGTGATTGTAACTTTGCCTGACACATATAGGTGCTCAATAAATATTTATTGAGTTGAATTGTATATGTTTGGATATCCAAGGCAATAACTTAAGTAGGGACTCAAAAATTGCTTAAAACTCCAGGAATCTTTCCATGGATAATCCATCAGATATGGTTAGCCAATTTATCTAGATACCTGAACATTGTATCAGGGGACATACAGGGTTCATGCTGTCTCATTTCCATGTGATCTGGGTATGTTTGTGTCTGTGTGTGTGTGTAGGGGTATGCACACAGACCTTTGTTTCTTGGTTACTACAATAATTTGAAAACAATACCAAACAAACCTCTCTTCTGTAATCTCTCTATATGTATATCCCTCCAATGCTTCTTCACATTTCTTATCTCCATGATATATCTTAACATCTCTTTCATCTCTGCCTCTTTCTTTTTTGGTTGACATATCCCTAAGACAACATGGACAGCAGCCACTCCAAGTAGCAGCGTCACACTAGTTCAGGACCAAGGACAGCGGCATACATGTCCTGGCCGTGGGGAGAGGGTGCTTTAGTTTGCTAGTTTGTTCAGTAAAATGACCTTTGGATGTGTCCCTTCTCAGCTGTCAGACCGCACCCGCAGTTCTGCAAACCTGGTTGTTACTTTGGTCCTAGTTGTTCCATGTATGTAGTGGACCTGTGCCCAGTCTGTGCCAGTGTATCCCGGTGACATTGTTCATTGATGGTCATGGTGAGGACACTGGAGCAGGAGTGGCATGGTTGTAGAATCAGAAAGAGTGCAACTGGGAGTGGGGAGAAACTCTGGGCTTGTGTGAGAGGGTCTGCTCCAGGAGCTGCCCGTGAGGGTCCTCTGCCCTAAACTCTGTGGTCAGCCATTGCTACTTCACTGCCGCCCACATGGGGGTTGGAGAGATGGTTGAGGGGAGAGGCATCCAATAGGTACTGGACAGTTTCATATTTAGATATCTGCCAGAGTGCCTTCCATAATGACAGAGCCCTGAACTGGGTTTTCAAGTCAGCAACTTCATGTTTAACTAGTCTTTATGCCCTGATTAAATTAAGTATTAATATTATTGATGTTTGTGCTGGGGAAAAGGGAGGGGGACTGAGATGAGGGTCCCAAGGAGCAAAGCTTTTCTATGTCTGAACTTGCACAGCACACACCTTCTGCCCCTCGGCACCTTTGTAACTCTCTCCAAATATATTATAATAGCAAATACATAGCTAATGTTCAACAATTGGATCATAGTAATCACTGACAAGCCAATGTTCTGTGTTACTTTGAGGACCATCCAAGAGCAGTGCTTAAAGTAACAAAAAAGACAATAAATCTACCACTATCACCACTGCCTGTGATGTATGAGCACTTCAGATAACCTGGTGAGTTAGAAAACAATCAGTTTCAAAACAAACGCAGTGGGTAGATAGAATCACTTCTGAAGTGGCCATTTTCTTGTGTCTGCACCATACTCCAGATGTCAACTTTTCTGGGGAGGGAGGGAGGGAGGAAGAGTGAATAAGCTTGTGTGTATTGCAGCTGAGGTCTCAACTCGAGCTAATATTAAATCTTGTGAAGAATAAACAGAAATGGTTTGCTCATTAGCTGGGCTTAGAGAGGCGTTACCCGTTTGTTTAAAGTGCTAATTATTAGTGATCTTTAATGGAGCTAATTTAGCAATGGCAAGTGTTACAAATTTCCGTTCCTCAAAGGTAGCCCATTAGCCAGGCCTTTATAGCTAATATTGACTTTAGAAAGTTAATATTGAAATTGGCCTCAATTAGAGTTCATGTGAGAGAGAAAGAAAGATGAACATGGAGGTAGAAATAAGCACAAAGAAGCACCATGGGAGGAAGAGACATGGCAGTTACTAAACACTTTTTATGTAGAAGGTGTCATGACCCTTGGGATGTGAAAAACTGCCTCTGGGTCACTCATTAAGTGTCAGCTGTGTACCAGTCACTAAAGCTATTGAGAGAAGTACTCAGCCTCTGCCCTCAATGAGCTTAGAGTCTAGTGAGGCAGCCAGATGCAGTGGTGAACAATGGCAGAACAGGGAGGTACATGCCAGTGATATACTGAGGCAGACAAGTGAGTCCAGCCCAGATGGTGATGGAGCAGTTAGGGCAGGCACCCTAAGGAAGCTGTCCAGCTCACTATAGTGCAGGGCAGAAGATGGTCATTTATGAACATAAACTTCAAATGCATATCAGAGTTGAGAGAAGGTAGACATTGCTTTTCTCCAGTGTAAAGGCTGCCCAACCTGGTTATAGCCAAGTCCATGGCTGCTGCCTCAGCTTACAGGAGGCCTGGTCAGTTTGCTTAGAAAAGCTCAATGTTTAGCAATTGCCAAAGGAAGAACACATTTTTTTCCCCTTTTTGTGTTGAAATCAAGTTAGCAGAGGCTCCCGGGTGTCCTTTGCTTAGAAATCCCATGGCCAAAGAGGAGAACTCTGCCGACCATCCCTCCTGCACACCTGCCACCTAAGGAGGAGGATGCTCCTTGGTCCATTTGATGTTTGTGGGTGACAGTGATAAAGGACGACTGTGGGGAGTTGGCTCCATTGGGCACAGGTAGATTTTCAGGTTGGGGAGAGGCATGTGGGTCTCCACACTGCTGTGTGTTTGGTTGTTGACATAAAGCTGCCCAGTCTTTCTCTCTCTGCCAGGTTTATTCCTTCCTTTAAGCACACACTTTCTGTCTTGGTGGTAGGTGTTTTTGTTTTATTTTGTTTTGTTTTGTTTTGTGAGATGGAGTCTTCCTCTGTCTCCCAGGCTGGAGTGCAGTGGCACGATCTCAGCTCACTGCAACCTCTGCCTCCCAGGTTCATGCAGTTCTCCAGCCTCAGCCTCCTGAGTAGCTAGGATTACGGGCTCACACGACCACAACTGGCTAATTTTTGTATTTTTAGTAGAGACAGGGTTTCACTATGGCCAGGCTTTTAGTTGGCCAGGCTGGTCTCAAACTCCTGACCTTGCGATCTGCCCACCTGGGCCTCCCAAAGTGCAGAGATTACTGGTGTGAGCCACCATACCCGGCTGGTGGTAATTGATGTAAGGAGAACTCTAAGGAACATATTTATAGTCACTGGAGGCATTTTTCAACAGTTTCCTTAATAGCTCCTTAGGGTCTATAAAGAGGAGACAGGAACATTCACCTCCATTTCTTTCTCTGTCTCTGTCTCTGTCTCTCTCTCTCTCTCTCTCTCTCTCTCTCTCTGTGTGTGTGTGTGTGTGTATCTTTCTCTCCAACTCTTTATCTCTTGCTCTTACTCCTTTTCCTTATTGTTTTCTCCCACTCTTGCCACCTCTCTTTTTCTCTTGTGTTAACATAGGAAAGGAGGGGATGAAAGAAGGGAGAATGAAGAGAATGAAGATCTTGCTTCTAATAGGTTCTCTGCTAACTCCAGTTTCACTGACAGTGTCTTCTCCTAAGGGCCTCACCCATCTATTTTCTACACAGAAGAGACCAGGACTTTGTCTCTTTCCTTTATGATTCAGTTTCACATTGCACTTTCATGGGGTCTCACATAAACTGTCCACCTGCTACTGTCCCAGCAGATCCCAGGAGGTTACCCACAAACATGCTTCCTGCCTCTCCTGGGAGTTAGAGAGAAGATCAAAAGAGACAAAGTTCCAGTGCCCCTACCCCCTATTCTAAAACTAACTTCAGCAGGGGCCAAGTCCCAACCTCCCCATATCCTCAAAGATAAAGCAGAATGTGACCTGGAGGTTGGGATCAGAGCCTGCTGGGCCAAGCCCTATTCAGGAGCCACAGCCTTCTTCTGGGACCAGCGAGATTCCACCTAACTCTACCCCTTGCTGTAGCACAGACCTGGGTCTTGGAGTCTCCAGAGGCACTTACAGTGGCATCTTTGCCGATGCCTCCCCAGGCATCCACCCTGTTGGGAGTCAGACCACAGAGCCCATCCTCCTCCATGCACTCCTTTTCATCACCCCCTAACTCTGCTTTTCTGTTCAATGAGTAAAATCTCTTCATCCATAGCATACAGTTTGTTTGCCCCTCCATCTCTGCCTTGGCATGTACTGCTTCCCACCATCCCTTGCCTCTTCCGTTATTTACAATCTAGTTTGAATATCATCTTCTCTGTGGAGACCGACCTGATGGATCATCTCAACTTGCCATTCTCTGTCTTCTCTGTGGCTGTGCGTGGTCAGTTTCAGTATTTCTTGACTCTTTTTTGTGACAGGCACTGTGCTGGGTTCTGGGGTAGAATAAGGAATACTACATGTTCCTTACCCTCAAGGCATCATGATCAGTTAATGGGGAGTAAATGAAAACGCATAAATGCCATTCAGTAGTGATGGAGTATCAAGTACAACTGGAGACAGCTCAGCTTGATGGGGAGGCCAGGGAAACCTCACAGAGGAAATGACACATTGGAGACAGATTTAAGAGGTAGGATCAACAGAACCAAGTAGCTGAATCAATATGTGTGATGGGGGAGGGGGAGGAGTCTAGAGTGCTTCCCAGGTTTCTGTTTGGTTAGCTCCGTGGATGATGGCACCAATAAATTAAGATATAGTGGATATAGGATGGTCAGGTTGGGGGAAGGGTGGGAGGATCTTTATCAGAATCTCACAGTCTTCACTGGTTTTTTATGCAGTCTGGTAGTTCCTGGTGTCAGGGGAGATGGACACTGGGTATTTTATGAGGCTGGAAATTGTCAGAGAGTAGAAATTGGGTTTCCCCTCCAAGGGAGAGAATTGCCTGAGATGGGCACTGTGTTCTCAGATGCAGAACTCCCCAGGTGGGAGCACCCCTCCTTCTGTTTCTTGTCCAGCATTTCCCCAGTGTTCAGGACTTTGTACCTGTGAGTAGGGGTGCAGTTGGGATAAAGAGGCATAAACGGACTGGCTTCTCTGTCCTCCAGGGCTATCTTAGAGATGGCATCTTGGTCTGTAAATATTATCAGTGACAGTATTTATGGTACTGAGAGTAGTTAGAGAAGGTAGGGCTCTGAGGGTAGGAAGGAAGATTTGTGGTGAAATGAAAACATCTGGTACATGAAGGAATGGTTTAAGCTACCAAAATTCTGAGCAGTTTGGACAGGTGTTATAAACACTCCTGCCACCAAAAAGTAAGATGTAGTCCAGTCTTAATGCCCTGGAGGGGGAATTCATCTACCTCCCAGATAGCCTTTTTATTCCAGAGCTGAATTTGGATAATAGATAATTATAGGGTAATGGCTGAATCTCTGGAATCTCTGGGCAATGGAGAGGGGTCTTCCCATGGTAGGGGCTGGAGGGGTGATGAGTAGTGTTAGATGAGATTTTAGAGGTCCTGTTTAGGCCAGGCTGCAGGATGCTTTTCTCCATCTTCTGCCTCTGAGGTGACTCTGGAATGGAAAGACATACTTTAGTGCACAACTTCCCGAAGTATAATGTACATATGGATCAGCTGGGTTTTGTGTGTGTGTGGTGGGGAGCATTGGAACTGGGTCTTGTTCTGTCACCCAGGCTAGAGTGCAGTGGCATGATCACAGCTCACTGCAGCCTTGACCTCCCTGGCGCAATCAGTTCTCCCACCTCACCCTCCCAAGTGGCTGGGACTACAAGTGGTGTGCCACCATGACTGGCTAATTTTTGTTGTATTTTTTTTATATAGATAGGGTTTTGTCATGTTGCCCGTGCTGGTCTCAAACTCCTGGGCTCAAGTTGTCTGCCTGCCTTAGCCTCCCAAAGTGCTGGTATTATAGACATGAGCTACCATGCCTGGCCTCACCTGGGTTTCTTGTTAAAATGTAGGCTCTGACTCTGTAAGTCTGGGGTGGAACTTGAGATTTTGCATTTCTAGCAAGGTTCTAGTTGTATGTGATGCTTATTACCTTGAGTTGCAAGGTTTTAGGACTCATCTTTAAGAAGCCCTTTTTTAAAAAAAATTTTTTTTGAGTCTCCTTGCATTTTGTACAGGTGATATCCTGTCTCTGATAACAGTTTAATTGTCCTGTTTGGAAACCTGTTTGTCTCTGCTTGGAAGCCCCTGGAGAGCAGGATCCATTTCTTATTTGTCTTACTATCACCAAAGCCTGACATATGGCCTGGCACATAGTGCTCAATGCAGAATTAATGAAACAATGACCTTAGGAATAGGAAAATTTCAAAGTTACAACCAAACTAAGGTCCAGCCAAATGAGCTCCTGCACCTCTCAATTGTAAGCCAGATCTCTTTTATGCAGCCTCTTGTTCAGTGACTCAGTGCCATTTTGAGTAAGGCTCCCATGCTGGACACCACAGGGTGAAGCAGAAAGAGAAGGCAGAAACCTGAGTATAGGGAAGTATGCAGAAACAGGGCTCAGGCCCACTTGAAGCAACGTTAGAACACTTACGTAGTAACTTCTAAATAGGTGCACATTAAAGGGGTGTGTCTGAGAACCAAAAGGAAACAAAGAGCAATCCATGGATACTCTGGCAGCTTGAACCTCCAAATGCTCTGTAAACACCCACTCTGTTGTTTGCTTCTTCACTTGTTGAAATAAGGATTGCTTTCTGAAGGAGGTTAGTATGGAACACAGGTGCCCTGGGGAATATACTGCTACTCTACACCCACAAAACCACAGACAGGGCTGGTGGCTCAAGGGCCAGTTTCACCATTGCCATTAAGGTCACACAGAGGTTGGGAGCCAGAGTGAGGAGGATTGGCATTTTCTAACGTGGGAAATGATGACTAGAAGCAATGTAAGCATAACACATTTGGAGCAAGGAGAAGCAAAAGTGGGGCTTGGAGAAGACCCATGCTGGAGGATCCTGGGGAGATGGCAGGGATAATTTGTACTTCCTTAATAGATGTGGAGCATTTCAACTTTGCTAATTAACGGAACAGCAGGCTTGTAATTCTGACAACAGCAGGACACAAATGGGGTGGGATTAGCACTGAATGCCGGCGAAGCATGCCTTTGTCCTTAAGAAGAAGCACAACACCCACGACCCACAACCCGTCTTGGGTCAGGTCCATGAAGGTGCTACCCTTGATTTTGTTTTTTGTTTTTTCCTGCAGCAACTCCAAGGGCTTAGGGTTTTTAAAATGTCTTCTCAGGCCTTCTTTAGAGGTAGCAAGCCTGTTTCAACTGGCCTTTTTTTTAAAAAAGATGGAAACAGGTCTGTGATTGGTCTAGAGCAGGAGTGTCCAGTCTTTTGGCTTCCCTGGGCCACATTGGAAGAAAAAGAATTGTCTTGGACCACACAGAAAATACACTAATACTAATGACAGCTGAAAAGCTAAAAAAAAAAAATTGCAAAAAAATCTCTTAATGTTTTAAGAAAGTTTACAAATTTGTGTTGGACTGCATTCAAAGCTGCCCTGGGCTGCATGACGCCTGCGGACCACAGGTTGCACAAGCTTGATCTAGAGTTTATTTTCTAATAGGTCTATCACATATACTTTATACCAGAAATGGCAATGATAATGTAAGCTTACTTCCTTCAAGAGGTTAAGCCTTATGGAAATTCTTCCATCACTCTTCTCCCATTTTGGCATTTTGGGCTACCTGCAAAATGGGGTGATCTGCCCCTGAACATCTATAAACTGATTCTGGGGGAAAAATTGGCCAGGAAGCCAGTGAAATGTTTTATCTTCCCAAGGTGGAATGAATCTTGTTAGGGAATTTATTCCCAGTACTTCCTTTTAAAGCGTATTGATCTGATAACCTGAGGATCTTAAAGGCCAACAAATATGAAGAGAAGGTTTAGAAAGTCTCAGAGTATTAGAGCTGAGTAGTACCCTGGAGGGCATCTACTCAGATAGCCAGTGCTTGGTGTGACAGATGAAGTCATTGACCTTGTGTAAGTCATTTTAGGAAGGGTCAACGTTTCATTCATTCATTTATTCTTTCATCAAATATTTATTGAACATTTGCCATGAGTCTACCAAGACATGTACCTGATAGTGAAAACATGTTGCTATTTCATTGGTTCTGTTTGAATTAGCATTCGATGAACTTCTCTTTTATTATATATTCCAACAGCTGGTTTCACAAGGGCCCTGGGGGAATTAATATGCTATGTAGGATCTTTAGCCAGTGCAAATAGGTTTTATATGCAAGGTCACCAATTTCTGAGCTGCTGGGCTAATTAGCTCTACTTGGCTTTACATAATACATATATTGTTGAAAAGTTATATGTAATTTAATTTTTGGCAAATGAAAAACTAATTCAAATCACTAGGGGAACTTTTATTTGAAGAGACTCTGGAGCAAATCCTTTTATAATGTGAAAATTTTAGTTGTAATTGGAAATGATTGTCCCCTAGTTTGGATTTTGTAAATCTGGACACTTTAGGTTTTCTTATGGTGGACACACAACCAGGCGCAGCAGTGGCCTCTACAGGGTCGGGGAGGACCCTGGCCTGGGAAGTAGAAGCCCTAGGAATCCTAGAACAGCCCAACCCAAGGCACTGATATTTGCTGGAGCCCATGACTGCAAGCTGCATGGACAAGCTGCACACCTTCTCTCCGGTCCTGGGCCCTGGTGGGGAGAAGGAAGAGGTGGGGCACAATGAGTGGGTGTGATGGATGAGACTTGGAGCTTCCTCTTCCTCTCCAAGGGTGGGAGTAGAGAGGAGATAAGATGGGGAACCTTTTGCTTCCATTATAGCAAATTTGAAACCCTTTCTTAAGGTCTTAGGGCTATTTAGATTTAGGACCCTCTTGTGTACTGCAACACAGTAGGGGACAAGAGGGAGGACAGAAGAAAAAAATAGGACAAGAGTTTAGGAGAAAAGAGAGTTATGTGGACTCTTTATAGTAAATCTCATTAGTTTGGGCCTTGCTATTTTTGAACTTGTAAATAATCTGAAAGAAGATAAGACTGAAATTTAACTTTTATATTACATTTTTTTTCTATAGAAATTAGTAGAGTGCATGGTTACATAGAGGAAAGTGTTTTAAAATTAATGTATAGAAAGATATATTTCACAAAGGAAAATCATGTATTTTGATATAGAAGCATCATTTTTCACAAACAAGTCATGTATTAAAGATCCTTGTCTAACAGATAAAGCCTAATAGATTGCCAAGGAAGCTAAATGTCTCCTCGTTGCATAAGGATAAAAAAATACTTTATATATCTGTTTGTAAATTCTATAATAATTTATATAGATCCTAATTAGCCTCTATTAGTGAAATTTAATTGTTTTTCTGTGGCGAAGATAAAATTAGAGCATAAATATCTGTAGCAACTAAGGATAGAAAGTTCAAAATAATGCTTATAGGCTTTGAAGTTCAAGTATTCTTTTTTATGGTGTTACTTTGTTTTCCTATTGCTCAAGGTCTTCTCAAAGTGAGCCTTGTAGCTAGTTCTCTGTCAGCTAGTAAAGAGAAACAACTGATGAATAAAAGACTTGCAGTCTTCATTTGGTGCAAAATGAAAGAGAAAAAATAGGCAAAATGGTCAGAGACACTTAGGAAATTTGCTTTAGGTTTAGGGTATGACCTCTGATCATAGACACTGGCATTCTGAGGACATCTCTTCCTCCTTGATTGAGTGTGCTGTTGGCCCACTTCACTTCCCTAGGCCAGTGATCTTACACCTGGCTTGGAATTTTATTGCCAAAATTCCCAGGTAGGTTTCTTGAAACAGTCAATGTTTAGAGATGGAAGGATTGAGTGGGATTGTCCTGCCCAGCATGTTACTTTCCTCTGTAAATTGTCAAATTTGGACCCCAAGAGTATAAGCCAAGTGGAGAAAGGCACCCGAGGGGGCATCCATGGTATCTGGTTCTGCTCCCTGAGCTGACATACAACCGCTCACCTTCTGGGGTCTATCTGTGTCATATCCCTAATGGTGACACATAACAGAGACCTCAGTTAGAGCTCGAATTGCTGTAAGCGTGGGTGGCTCTCCCTGAGAGTCCCTGTGGGGTTCTTAGGTTAAATGATAGGGGTGCAGTGGGCTAGCCTGGGGTTTGTGGATGTGGAAGCTGGGTCCTGACTTCCCACACATCCCACACTGGGCTGGATTGTCCTTTGCCTCCTGAGGCTACTGTTCCTCCAGGCACATCTTTAGTTTCCATTCTTTGGGAGCCCCAAGCTTCTGCCTCCAGCCCCCAAACAGGAACTCAACTGGAACATAAAAGGACTTTCTAAATGAGAAGCAAGAGTTAGAAAGAGAACAAGTTAAA
Source organism: Chlorocebus sabaeus (assembly GCF_047675955.1). Lineage (NCBI taxonomy): Eukaryota > Metazoa > Chordata > Mammalia > Primates > Cercopithecidae > Chlorocebus > Chlorocebus sabaeus. The sequence continues at coordinate 43,876,163 of NC_132925.1, forward strand.
CAAGGTAGTGCATTTCCTTCCCAGGAGATTTGTGTTTCCCCATCTCCTGTCTATCGTGGACTGATGATGGTGACATTGAGGGGAGGAGGAAGAAGTGGGGAGAGGAATATTGTCATCAACTTTGCTTCCTTCTGTAGGAGTTTTGTGGTTTACTTTCCTTGTTTGTAAAATAAAGACTAATAGTTGTGCCAGAGGAAAGGCAAAAAGGACTTTGTAAATCTTTATTTAGGACTTTGTAATCCATCTTGATATCAGTTAACTAATTCAACAGATATTTCCTGGGTGCTGAGTATGTTCAAGACACTGTGCTAGGCACTAGAGGTACAAACGTGATTTTGTAAAAGTCCTCCATCTTCAAGTTGCTCAACAGCAACAGGGCTGGTTTTTTTTTTTTTTTTTTTTTTTTGCCCCCAGGGCATGGAGGTTTGTCCACATGAGGAGGGTGATTTGGATTGTCCTCTGCTTGAGAAGGACGGGGGGGGGGGGTTGCAGCCCTGGTCACCCCTGTAGCTGGCATCATGTGGAAGTATCCGTTCTGTTGCAGACCCTCTCCTTGTCCATCGGGCTGGGCTGTAGGACCTGGACAAGGCAGGACTTGCCGACTGATGATGGGATTGGGAGACTGAGGATGGGACCCTGCGATTCAGCCAGCTGGCTCCTCTCACCCTGATTCCTTCTGGTTTGTTTTCCCACAGGGTCTTTTCGGAATGATGGTTTGAAAGCTTCTGATGTCCTTCCTATCCTAAAGGAAAAAGTGGCCTTCGTGTCTGGTGAGTATTTGTGGGACTTTCCTTTGTAAAGGACCTAGAGAAGAAGTCCTTTCTAGGTCTGAACATATGCGCACATATGTTCAGATTCACTTATGTGTTAGTGGGGGAGAAGTAGGGGAGGGGAAGTTATGCTTGGGGCAGCTGCTTCCTTTCTGCTGAGGCAGATGGAGAGAGAAAGGAGGGCTCTGGCCCCAGCTGGGCGTTCTAAAGGACACCCAGAACCAAAGGGACATTCCCCGAGCTTCCCATCCAACCTCAGTCCCCTGGCCTGGCCCTGTGAGAGTTGCTTCAACTGGAGAATCTGGGCACTTGGCACATTCCCTGAGGTTTTATTTCAGTTCCTTTCTGCATGGATCAGGGACAGGAGATTTTTAAAGGAGTTTTTGTTTCCTCCTTTTCTTTCTTTCCTGGCAAAGGGAACTCAAGTGAGGGTTCGTGTTTATATGTTTAGTTTTTGTTTTTTTCTGAATAATGACTTCCAAATATTTATATGACTTCTCTCTCCTATACATCTTGTGCACAAAGACCTCTTAATGTCTCACTCTGGGGTCAGCAATCTGTAGCTGGTGGGCCATCCACCAGTTTTTATAAATAAAGTTTTATTGGTACACAGCAATGTATATTTGTTTATGGAGTGTATTAGTTTTCCATTGATGGTGCAACAAATTTCCATAAGCTTGGTGGCTTAGAACAACAGAAACTTATTATTGCACAGTTCTGGAAGCCAGAAATCAGTTTCATGGGGCTGAAATCTAGGGGTCAGCAGGGCTGTGCTTCCAGAGGTTCTAAGAGAAAATTGGTTCCTTTCTACTCCCAGCTTCCAATGGCTGCTGACATTCCTTGGCTTGTGGCTGCATCATTCCCATCTCTAACTCCAGGGTCAAATTGCCTTCTCCTCTTGCATCTGTGTCAAATCTTTCTCTGCCTCTCTCTTTTAAGGATACCTGTGACTACATTTAGGGTCCACGTAGATAATCTAGAATAATCGCCCTATCTCAAGATGGTTAATTTAATCATATTTGCAAAGTCTTTGCCATGATATATTTGTGGACTATTATTCAACCTACTACAGATAGTGTTAATGGCTGCCTTCTCATTACAACAACAGAGTTGAGTAGCTATTGCAGAGACCATTTGGCCCATTAGCCTGAAATATTTCATATCTGACCCTTCAAGAAAAAGTCTGGTGACCCCTGATATAATTGAAGCCAAAGACTGGCCAGAGCCCCTAAGGCAGTCATTCTCAAACAATAAGGTATGCCACAATCACTCTGGGTGCCTGTTCCAGGGCTCCACTCTAGGCCTCCTGGATCAGAATTTCTGGTAGGGTCTGAGGCAGGGGCTGGGGTAGACAATGTTAGTAGCCGAAGAGAAACATGCCATGTTATTTTGAGAAACATGCCATGTGCTTATACCTCATGGACCAAAGCTTTATTTCTGGGTGATTTTGGTGATCTACAAGAAGTAGCAGTGCAGTCACAGAGCAAGAGCTATTCCAGTCCTGTAGAGCAGAGGTTCATGCCACAGGCACTGTTGGTTTGGCTGTTGGGCGACAGACAAAACAGAGAGAAGAGGAAGTGGGAAGGGGATAAAGGAAAGGGGAAGTTAAGCAGCAGTTGTCTCCCACCTCATTGGAGAAAGGGCGAGAGCCTGATGATTCAGAGTGTAGGTGTGGGAGGTGAGGGCAGGCATGCAATGGGAGTGTGCAGAAGACTTTATAATGACTAAGTGCATTCTATATTATTGTAATTATTGTTAGCAGTAGTAGCAATAGTAATTTATTATTGTCATTGCTGTTAGACGAGAGTGACCTGGCAGTCCCCTGCCACTGAAGATGTTGAAGTACAGGCAGAACAACTCCTTGGCAGGATTATGCAGCAGTGATTTGGGTACGGGGAGAGGCATAGGTGAGCAACCTTTAAAACTTTTAGAAACTTGGATTCCATTTGCTTGCTAAGCATATGGGAAGACCTTGTGCAGAAATCCTAGAGGCCATTGAGCAGTGCCAGGCCTCTGATTTCTGCTGATCCCCATAGCCTGGGCTCCCAAGGATGTGGTCCACAGCCCTCTGGGAGCCCAATCTTATCTTTTCTTCCTTCTTTTTATAGTCCTTAGTTAACCTGATGTTCTTCCTGTCCCCTGGATATCCTGCCAATCCTTCCATTTCTCTTGTGCCTGACACTTCTTTCCCTCTGCAGTGCCTTCTCCATACCTTCTGCCAGTTTGAGCCTCTCCTCTCCTTCCAGAGTCAGTTCCTACTTTGCCTCCTCCAGGAGACCTTCCTGGATCTAATGTATTCCTCTGAGCATCATCCTATTCCACATCAGTTTGGGGCATATGCATGCACAGTACACTCTAACGTGGAGACCCTTGCTTGATGTTCATGGTTTATTTTTTCCCAAGTAAATTCAGTCAGAGCCCTGGGCGGAGCCCCAGAAAAAAACCTTCTCAGGTGGTAGGGGCTAGTCCTAATGGAGCTCATAGAAGCAATGTGGCCAGGAAGGCAGTCAGGAATGAGGCAGGTAGAAAATTCCCTGAGCAGGACGAAGGGGGCTGGGAGCATAGCTCTCCCCCATTTGCCAATGTAAGCCGAACAGCCTGGGTTCAGCCTTATTCAACTGCACCTGCGCTTGTGGTGCCAGAAACTTCTGGGCTTAGGGAACATTGCCCTTCCGTGTCTGGGAAGGACACTGAATATACTGGGAAGATAATGACTGGCTGCATCTAAAAAAACAAAAACAAACCCCAAAACCAAAAAAAAAAAAAAAAAAACCCAAACCAATCAACTCTTACATCCTGAGCTTTTAAAACATAAAAGATAAAACACAAAAATAAAACAAAATAAAGAAACCTATAATTAAATAATGCAGTTTAACAGTTGGATTTCTTTCTGAGAAGAAGAAAGCACTGCAAGGAAGGTGGTGAGTAGAGAAACAGGCTGTTTGTTAATTGAGCCTGCTCTCCCCTGCTAGTACCCAGCCTTGGCCAGGCGAAAAGAAAACCATGCTGCCATGGGAACGTACATTGGGAATAATCCAGGGCAGCCCAGAAGCTTCTGCATGTTGGGCGTTTGCATGTCTGTGTGACAGGATTTGGGGCTGTCCCTCAGTGAGCCTCCATTGTTCCAGCACTGCTCCATTCTGCTCTGTCATTCACAGCTCACAAGTTCCCCTTGGCCCTCTCTGACATCCTTTGTACTACTTACAAGTCACAGCACCCACTGTCCCTTTTATCCAGCCTTACCATGTAGGGTCTATTTCACCCTATTGTCTTCATGTGCATACACGCCCACCTTTTGGCCACCTCCTCATGATTCCTCTCTGCCTCCTTATCTCCCACCAATGTGGTTGTCCTCATTGGTTTCCACCGTTCCCAGGGAAACCTTATGTTGCTGTGGCACAATCTTTTGTACCCTGGACCTGCATCTCTCAAAGTGTTTTCCAAGAACAGTTCCACAGGATGATCCTCTACAAAGAAAATGGGGTTCTATTCTCAAAGAAGTTTGGGAAATGCTGGACATCGTAGCTCTCCTTCTTGGAGAATTACAATGTCCACTAAAGTACATTAACATTTTAAGGCTCTGGAAAGTCCTGCAGTAAAGAACTTTTTTTTTTTTTTTTTTTTTTTTAATCTGGCATTTTCCAAACCATAGAATAACCTCATTCCCTAAAAATTTATGTGTCTGTGATGTGTATTCATTAACATCTTGCAGGTCTATTGTTATATTGACTTTATCGGGGGTCCTTATACTTCATTTCTGCTTATTGTCCTCTGTAATTTCAGCATCTATGTCAATTATTGATCAAATCCTAGAGCTTCATTGCTGCTCAGCCTCGTTGGTACCAAAGTCCTCCACCTACCTACCGTGATTATGCACGTCCAAGATCTTGACCCTTGATATGTCTATCTATGGTTTTAGTTCCTTATTTTGACCCTTTCTGATATCCTCTTGTCATTTGGGAGAGGATGGATATGAGAGGAACAAAATCAACACCTTTCCCTCTTTTCTGGGATGTCATCATCCAACAGGACATCTCCTACCCTCGCTGGGCATACCCCATTTATATGGTGCATTAGCTCCATTCTGCCTTCACTCAGCTTGGAGCCTGGCACAGATACTGTAGCCAAAGCTTTCAACAGAGCTTTTGCTGTGCCCTAGTACCCTGTCAGCAACCCTGAAGCTCATGTCCTACCCAGTCCTACTGTCATTCTTGAGAGAAGATCTCCAGTGATGGTTTCATTTCCCTCTCCTCAGTACCCAAAGCCTACCCTGACCCTGGACTGATTCTTGTCTACCGTTCTACCCAAAGAACCATGTCCCTCAGGCAGACTGAACTCCTCCCTCTCTACCACCTATCTCCATTTCCTCCTCCAAAGAACCATGTCCCTCAGGCAGACTGAACTCCTCCCTCTCTACCACCTATCTCCATTTCCTCCTCCAAAGAACCATGTCCCTCGGGCAGGCTGAACTCCTCCCTCTCCACCAAAGAACCATGTCCCTCGCGCAGGCTGAACTCCTCCCTTGCCACCAAAGAACCGTGTCCCTTGGGCAGGCTGAACTCCTCCCTCTCCACCAAAGAACCGTGTCCCTCGGGCAGGCTGAACTCCTCCCTCTCCACCAAAGAACCGTGTCCCTCGGGCAGGCTGAACTCCTCCCTCTCCACCAAAGAACCGTGTCCCTCGGGCAGGCTGAACTCCTCCCTCTCCACCAAAGAGCCGTGTCCCTCGGGCAGGCTGAACTCCTCCCTCTCCACCAAAGAACCGTGTCCCTCGCGCAGGCTGAACTCCTCCCTCTCCACCACCTATCTCCATTTCCTCCTCTCTCAGAGTTCAACAGCCTGCCTCAAAGAGGGGGACTGCCCTGTCTGCTGTGGACTGGACCCTCCCCTTGTGCCTTCCCTGGGGCCTTGCTCCATTGTTGTCCCTACCCTTCCCAGCATAAAGATTCTCTTCCTCTAGGCTCATTCCTCTCCTTTTTTTCTATAATCTTCAAAGGTCTCTTTCTTTCTGAACACCACATGGCTTGATCCTGCTGCCTCCTCTTGACTCCTGATCTACACTTCTGGATGTGGGGAATTAGAATTCCCCAGGCTTTCTCTTCTCACCCCTCCTTCTTTGCCATCTGAATCCTCCAATCTTCCTATTCACTATTTATGATACGATTTTAAAGCTTATTCATTAATGGACACTATGCTTAGGAAGTGGAACCAAGTTTCTCAGGAGTGTCAGACAGGAAAAAAAAAGCAGAAACTTGGTTCTGTTTCCTAAGCATAGTGTCCATTAGTGAATGCGCTTTGAAATCATATAGTAAATAGTGAATAGGAAGTTTGGAAAGTGGAGGAAAGAAAAAGTGACTATCTTCCAGCTATCTAAAAACCTCCCCAGCCATGATCCTGAATCTCATGTCTCCAAGGCCAGCCCTGGCTCCAGTTTGGGAGGGACAGTATCAGCCAGCCCTCCAAGCCACCCTTTGCCAGTCAGAGCTGTGGTCCCTTATGGTTCCAAGACTCTACTTGTAAAATGCCCAAGGAAGGTCAGGAAGAAACCAACAGCTATGGTAAAACAAGCAAACAAACAAACTGCCAGAGTGAAAATGCTTGGGGTGAGGTCAAGGATAGAGGAGAAGGTTGAGAGTGTTGGAGTACCTCCCAGCTTTTGGAAAACCTTCTATTTAATTTTTTCGCTTCCTTTTCCTCATGTGGAAGGCAATGGAGAGATGGGGACCATTTCCAAGGCAGATGAGACAAGGGTGGTTATCACTTCAAAGAACCAGGGCTAGTATGAAATGTCCAACTTTGAGTTAATCTGTATGAATCTTCCCTGAGTTGGGGTGCTGGGCACTGGTGGTGGTGCAGAAACACTTTTTCATCAGGGCTGGATCTCACAGTGGCCTTGATCTTGCGTAATCCTTTTCTCTCTGCAGCCTCCTTACTTCCTCCTCAAGGGTATTCTGGATTGATTTTTTGTCAAGCGTCCCCTCTATCTGTGTGCCTTCTGGACTCCTTAACCAGAAGGAGACCTTATTCATGAACTCACACTTGGGCGGGATCCCTGGGAGACTCTGCCCTCTGTGTAAGACATCCTGTTTTCCAGTATTGGTGAGGTTTGCACCTCTCCACTCTCTTTCATTAGATCCCTTTGTGGTCCTACTCTGGGGTCTATCTTGTGGCCACCTGAGATGTGGCGTGAGGAGTCTGTGATCATGACACAGTGGCTTTTTTTGTGTAATGACCAGTGCCCTGTAAGGTCATAGTTACCCTTAGCTTTTTTCCTATCTAACGCCCCTGAGAAACTTGGTTCCACTTCCTAATCATAGTGTCCATTAATGAATACATTTTAAAATCATATAATAAATAGTGAATAGGGTATTTGGAAAGTAGAGGAACAAAAAAGCAATGATCCAAAATCCTGGCCTTCTAATAGCAATACCAATTGTCATTTTGGTATACTCCTTCCAGTTATTTTAAATGTGATGTTTAGAAAACACTTGTAATCTTAGTAGGTACATATACATTTGCAGTGATTAAGACCTTGAGCATTCTGATTTCTGATAAGATTCATGTGCTCCTCTAGCAGGAGTGACAGGTGGCACCTCAGGCAGACAGGCAGGGGTGGTTTTTTGGCTGTGTAGAAAATACTTAATGTTTTTTCTATGAATCTAAGAACCTTCCAGTAATGCTATCCTGGGATGGATGCTTTGAGGTCTGTTTACCGTAGTAGTCAGCTAATGACAAGCACTCCCACCTCACAGAGGTCTATAAAGAGAAGTAAATTAGAGGTTAAATTTCCAAAGAACATAGCACTTTCCACCAGCTTCTTTTCTCAGTAAGAACAGTTATCACCACTTCATTATCATCTCACATTTGTAGAGAGCTTTACTTTTCCAAGTACATCCCCATGTGCCAACTCATCAGTTCTTGCAACAACCCTGTAATGTGCACAGTACTGTTTTCATCTGCCTTCTACAGATGAGGCACCAGGGAAGCCAAAAGACTTGCCCACAGTCATACATGCTACCTGCATCTCGACCCCCTAGCCTTGTCCTGAACAGTGACCAGATTTCTCTGGATCCCCTATTTCTGTCTGGTCACCCAGCACTCAGACAGATTTCTTTTTCCTCTGTGGCTTTCCTTTCTGACTGGTTTTCTTAAATACTCTTCCCTTCCTCCTCCTTGCAGGGGGTCGTGATAAGCGAGGCGGACCCATCCTGACCTTCCCTGCTCGCAGCAATCATGACAGAATAAGACAGGAAGACCTGCGGAAACTAGTGACGTATTTGGCCAGTGTGCCAAGGTAAGGGGAAGGGGAATGGCCTGTAGGGGAGCGGGAGGGAAGCTGGGCTGATGCCAGTTTTAGAAGGAGCCTCCATCTCTGCCAGGGACCCTAGTGGTTTCTGCCCTTCCAGTGGATTCTAACTGTTCCTGGAACACCATTGTCCTTTGTCTGCCTCATTCCCATTGTTACTGCTGGGATTCATGTGAATGGGGTGGGAGCTGGAAGTGGCAACTCTGGACACTCAATTCTGTATCACTCAGCTAGAGGAGGCACTCAACTTGATTTAGGTCATGCATTTTCAGTGGGAGTGATACTGCCCCCAAAGAGAGTGAAAATTGGTTGTTAGGGATAGCAAAATATTTATTTCCATGTATTAAACACAGGTATATATACTCTACCAATGTACAGTATATGTGTGGTATTAAATTTTCACTGGGTAGGGTGATTAGGGAAAAAAGATCTAAAAAGGCTTCTTCAGGTCCTAGGATGATCATTTTAAAAAGTGTGAGAAACACTGGTCTAGATAGCACTGGCCACAAGGTGGGTGTGGGAGACATGCCAAGGACATAGTTTATGTATTTTGAGAAGGGAGAGACGAGACCTTCACTTGATCAGAGAACCACAAGATGTGAGAGTTGGGAGAGCCCTGAGGAGCAATCTAGGCAGATACATGTCATGTCCTGCTTAGGGAAAGGGGCTGGCAGAGGTTGTGTGTGGCTCACAAGGCTCAGTGGGAGAGCTTGGCCTAGAACTCAACCCTCCTGAGGCCAGCCCCCGTGCTCTCTCGCCATCTTTGTTCTTGAGCAGCGACAGCACTGCTGACTCTCTCTTAGTGGGGCCAAAACCTGTGAAATGTTTGTTGTGGCAAATAAGAAATGGTTCCTTGGACTTTCAAAACCTTCATCTTGTCTCTGTGCATTTTATAGAAGAATTAGTGAATTACAGGGAGGAGCTATAGATCCTGCCTTTGCTGGAAGACCTGGGATAATTTTTGAATGTGTTATTAAGTTCTTGAAGCAGATGTCGAGTGAGGCAAGTACTGCATCTCAGAGAGCTAAAGAAGAGATGAATGTAAAGGGATGCTTGGGAGGTGATGGGCAGGTAGTAAAGGGGATTTTAAGAACAGTCATCCCCTACTTGGAAGGATATTGAATGGAATGGTGAGCCCTGAAGAACTTCAGACAGAAGACTGTGAACAAATAGATGCTGAATAGTGTCTTTTTTTTTTCTTTATGATATCCACTGGGAACAGAAAAAAGATGAAAGGTCTTAAGTTCCAGTAAAAGGGATTTGGGTCATATCTGAAGAAGATCTTATAAACTCTGAGTGCATGAGACAATGAATGTAAGGATGAAAGATTTTTTTTCTGGGGGTCATTGTAAAGAAGAAATACTCTTATCTGTCTCAGAAGCAAGGAGGTAGACTAAATAACTCATGATTGATATAGGTAATTTAGCAATTTAGCTAAGCAGTTTTTTAAAGCACTTTTTCTAAGTATGTGACTAACAGGCATAAAACCGGGAATTTTCTGAAGCAATTTACAATAGAAGTTTTCACAGGGACCCGTGATGAACTCTCAGTTCTTTTAAAGACAGAAGAAATTGGGATCCCAGAAGATATAAAGGGTACATTTTTCTTTCCTGCATGTTCATCACATAGCTGCAACTAATTCATGCTCATCTTTTCTTTAGAATAAAGAGGGAAAGAGTTGGAAGAATACTTTTCTTTATTCTGACTTGTTAAGCAAAGAGTGGGACAAAACAGACTGGAAGTAATTTAAAAAGAAAAGATTTCCACTGGGGTGAAGGGGAACAAAACCCAAGAGGGGCTGAGAGGAAGGCCGTGAAAAAGGTGGAATAATACATTATCACTGAAGGAACACACAAGATGCAGGCTCTCTGCTTCTCAGAGGGTGGTCACATCATTGCAGTCTGAGCTCCTGAGAATCGAAAGGCTCTTCACAGGGTAGGCAAGAGTCCTATTGCCAGTGGGAAGAACTGTTCTGTGATGCCTGCTGCTCTGCCTCCTGAGGGACCTGCATTCATGAAGAGTATAAGCGCCCGGCAGGCCACAGAGTTCACCTAGTCATGCCCACCAGTCACTTCCTGATTCTGTTGGCCACATGTCACTCATAAGGGCTGTTGGATGGAACAGGATTGTTCTAAAGACAGTGAAGTTTGGGGTAGGAAAACCGAATAACTTAGCAGGTCAGATTATATTTGCCACTTTCTTCCGTGGAGCCATGGCTTTGGAAGAGAAAGAGAACAATGAAAATTAACTGTTAGACTCAGTAGATGATACTGGTGAGAAGAAATTATTTATCTGGGTCAGATTCAGGATGCTAAAAAGACAGGCTCTTGTTAGAAGTGGATTGTTACATGCTGGTGTCATCAAGCCTGTAGGTGACATTTGATCATTTGATGCTTTTTTTTTTTTTTTTTTTTTGAGACTGAGTCTCACTCTATCACCTAGGCTGGAGTACAGTGGTGCAATCTTGGCTCACTGCAACCTCTGCCTCCCAGGTTTAAGTGATTCTAGTGCCTTGGCCTGCCAAGTATCTGGGATTACAGGTGCCCGCCACCACAACTGGCTAATTTTTGTATTTTTAGTAGAGACAAGGTTTCACCGTGTTGGTCAGGCTAGCCTCAAACTCCTGACCTCAAGTGATCCACCCACCTCAGCCTCCCAAAGTGCTGGGATTACAGGCATGAGCTACCACTCCCGACGAACATTTGCTACTTATTTATTCATGCATTTATTCATTATGTAGTCAACAAGTATTTAGAGCTTCTCTATGCCAGGTAGATTGAGGATTTGCGGTGAGCAGGAACACACATTTTGAGAAATTTAAGGGAAACCTGGGTATTTCCCTACCCAGTGCCAAACCAGTAATAGTAAAAGGCAGCCCAAGATGGGAGTGCATTGGTAGCATAGGAGATGAACCAGCCAACAGAAAACAAACAAAGGACAAGTGAGTGGTGAAAGAGGGTCCTGGAATTTAAGGAACCAGCAAACTTAATGACCATTTAGGGGATCATTTTAGAATAGATGATTAAGCGGATAGTGTTGATAATTTAGAAATGAGTAGGAAGAAATAGTCCCACTCTCCTCTCTGTAGGCCAGGTCATATCTGAACCACTGCATTCAACTCTGTAACATTCATCTGGCCAGCTTCATTTTAAGAACTACATAGATCAGTTAGAGTACTGTCAAGGAAGCAGCACATTAAGGCACCCACAATCCATGTCTCCACAGTTGAAGGAATGAGGGATGTTTGCTGGCAGGCATGAAGATGAAGGAAAAAAAAAAACACGCAATTCCTAACTTCAGGAGAGCTGCCCCAGAAGTGAGGGAACAGGCATGGCCTCTGTTGCATTAATGGGTCGACATTAGAATCAGGGGAAAGAACCTGCCCACATGGAAGCTGTCTAGCAATAATGCTGCTGCCTCTGGAGAAAGCGAACTTCCTGTCGCTGAAGACCAGATGACCCTCTGTTGGGGATGCTGTAGAAAAAGTTCCTCTACTGGGTTGGAGGTGGGCTTAGATGACTTCTAAGAATCTTTCCTGCCCTGAATTCTAGGTTTCTGTGATATTGGAAAAAAAAATATGTCATAAAATCCAGGGCCTCAGAACAGAGTCTTACCACCCCCACCAATATGCATCTAAGTACTCTCAGACTTCCTAAGTAAGTTAAGGTCTGGGATTTCACTTAACATTTTGTCTATACCTTAAATCCTAAGAGAACTTCTTTTTAGTCCCCTTGGACTCTGGGTGGAAATTTTGGGGCATTACCCAAGGATCCTGTTGGGGTGTAACAGCTTGGATTAGTCCTGACTTATTCATTCAGCATCCATCTTGGCCTGAGATGAGTCCCTTCATTTTAACTTCTCTGTCTTGCTCCTGATGAGTTTGGGCATCTATCTCCTAGGTCACTCAGGTTTTCCATCATCTTATTCTGAGGAGTCATAGGTAATAGGTTGGGAAGAAACCTTAAAAGTCTTCTAATTCAACTTTTCAATACCTCCATCCACTCAGTTCAACAAATATTTACTGAGTGTCTACTATGAGACAAGTTCTGGATGATTCCTATCATCATGAGGTCTCATGTTATCTTTACTGTCATCCACCTACACTTATCTATCCTTTTTTTGTCCTGGTCTGCTATCTGCTTACAGTTACTTGTATGTGAAAGGAGTGGAAAGAAAATACTCAGATATAATCAGCTGATGAATGTCCCTAGAAATTGAGAGACAGGATAGAGACAGGATAGAAAATCCAGCCTGAATTATAAATCATGCTGCTATGAAGACACATGTATGTGTCTTTATATGTTGGATGTTTACTGCGGCACTATTCACAACAGCAAAGACTTGGAACCAACCCAAATGTCCATCAGTGATAGACTGGTTTAAGAAAATGTGGCACATATACACCATGGAATGCTATGCAGCCATAAAAAAGGATGAGTTCATGTCCTTTGTAGGTACATGGATGAAGCCAGAAACCATCATTCTGAGCAAACTATTGCAAGGACAGAAAACCAAACACCGCATGTTCTCACTCATAGGTGGGAATTGAACAAGAGGAACACTTGGACACAGAGTGGGGAACATCACATGCTGGGGCCTATCATGGGGTAGGGGGAGCGGGGAGGGATAGCATTAGGAGATATACCTAATGTAAACGATGAGTTAACGGGTGCAGCACACCAACATGGCACATGTATACCTATGTAACAAACCTGCACATTGTGCACATGTACCCTAGAACTTAAAGCATAATAATAAAAAAAAGAAAATAAAACAAAAGGAAAATCCAGTCTGAGAGTAAACAACTGTCCAGGCCTAGCCCACAGTGTGGATAATCTACCCACTGTGATTATTGGGAGTTGACGAAATGCTTGAAATAGGAATTTTTAAGTACTACATCTAGTAAGGAAATCCTGGGTTACTTTTATTGCATTGAATTCCTCTTCATCATCACTGTTAGCCTGCTTTGTCACAGCCTTCTTTCTGTGACTCCTTAGGGCACCAGTTGATGTATCTGACACTTAATCTGCTCTTAGCAGTGCCACTGAGATACTGAGTGTTCTGCCAAGGAATGCGGTTATCATATTGGTGAGGAAAGATGACAAGAAATTAGGATGAGTTATTCTGCATTGTCAGTCAGATCAAGGTGCCTTTACTTGTGGCTTATTATTTGATAACATTTGCTCTTGTTCTACAGATTTCAGCAAAAGATAAGTTGGGCTTACGGCCTGCACTGTCTTTGTGCAGCATCCCCAGAAAATAGGCGTAAGCAGAGAGAACTAGGAAGACAGTTGAAAGAAGAGGGGTAAAAACTGCAAGGGTTTCCTCTCTCTATTTTCTGCATGAGAGAGTCTGAACTATCCAAACTACTGTCATCAAACATGTTCTGTTGTAAGGGCCTATTGAGATGTGTTGTTGGCACCTTGCTCTTTATCTGGGATCATCAATAAAAGGAGGATGTGGGGAGGAAAGGGAGGGATTGGGTGATGGAAGGGCCAGATAATAGGACCAGTGAGAACATTTAGGTCACATTGTTTACATTTCCCTAAAACTTATACCTTTTAAAGATCATTGTTAATTTCTTTATTTTAAATTTAAACCCTATGTATAAACAGTTTGTAATTTCTATGTATAAACAAGATACTTTTTACACACATTTCCAGCAATACCAGTTAGGTGTCCCTATTGTTGTCTGTGTGTAACCCCAGCCCTGAAGAGCAAATAGCTTTCTACCGTAAAGCCACAGTAGTAACTGCAATTGTTAGTAATAACCTTCCTTAGAGTCATATCAGCTTTTGCAGCAAAGGATGAAGAGGCATCTTAGTCTAGATGGAAGATGCTGAGCTTCGGATCCCAGCTTTACCTTTCTGCAGCCGGGAAACATATGGCCCCTCAACCTGGGTAATTTGGGAAGACTTTAATGAAGAGAGAGTTTGTAAGGCTGTGGGCAGGGAACAGGGAAACCAGCAAGGTTTGGATCCCTCAGGCATTGCAGGCCTGGAAACAGCACGGAGGGGAAACATAACCACTTCTAAGAGAGAGGAGAGCTTTGTGAGAGGCTGCCTGACAGGAACTGTGGCCTTCAGTGGAAGATGCCACCAACTCATGGTGACTCCATGACAGGGAGCAGGGGAATTGGTACCTTGACCCCACTCTCTTCCCATTGTCTCATCTCCTGTCATCGTTGGCTGAATGTACTGAGAAGCCAGATGACAGGGGAGCCCATTGATGTAGTCCATGTAGTCCAGGGCACTGGGGAGTAGAGAGAAGATACAGAATGGATTCAAGGTGCAAATGGAAGATATTTGGCACAGAGGGAGACTTTGAGCGTGCTATTCACCATTTCTGAGTTTAATATGCTAATTTTTATTTTGGGAAAAGAATGTCTATCTCATAAGGGTGTTGTGAGGAATTATCTAGCAGTCTCTCTCTAGCACCCAGATGCTCGTAATTGTTAGTCTTTCCCCTAGAGAAGGTCAGTAATAGTAATAATGATAATAGCAACAAAAAATATGTGAACATACATAGATAGCACTGTTTGCTGCATATGAGGGACTAGATGCAGTGTATATAAAGGTTATGAAGCACAATAATAAAGCGAGCACTTGAGAGCCTACCCTCCAATTTGAGAAGCAGAACATCACCTCTATCCTCAGTGCTACCTAGGGCTCCTCCCCATTCTGACTCCCCTACTTCCCCCCAAAGTAACACTACCCTGGGTTTTATGTTTATCCTTCTTTTGCTTTTTGGGAGGTAGAGTTCAGCACATGTTTTCATAAACAATATATTATTTAGTTTTCTTGTTTTTGAGCTTTATAAGAATGGTATTGTACATTATGTAGTTTTCCGTGACTAGCATTTTTGAACTATTGTGATATGCAACATGATGAATCTTTAAACATAATTTAGAGTGAAAAAGAACCTAAGGTTTGGACTCTGAGAACTCCAAACCAAATTATTAATAGATTAATGCAATGCTAAAGTATCTCTTGAGAAGTTTCTCTTATTTAACTGAAATAAGGAAAATTAATAATGATTACTTTTCTCAGTACTTTAGAATAAATATCATAATTTATATCAATATTGAAGAAAAAGTAAAATTCTTTTCAATTTATTAATTATTGGTATTAAGTAAGATAAAGTATATACAGTCCTTACATAGTGCCAGGCACACAGTAGATTCCACAAACATTAGTTTGCATCTCTTTCTATCGTCTGGGGAAGTCTGGCATGTGCACAGTTGTGGGGTAGCACCCTGAGTTAAGTGATGAAATAGAGGGTTGAACCCAGTGCTCTGGCCTCCCAGTATGTGGAACATATAGCATCACTGTTAACTGGGAGTGGGGAGACTTCAAAAGGGACGTGAGCAGCATTCAGAAGCCCTGAGATAATTTTGCTAAAAGCACAGAGGGTTAGGAGTGGGCGAGGCACAGGGAAGGGCTCAGAGGAACGCTGAGGGTGGGCAAAGGAGGTGAAGGGGTGTCAGGTTAAGTTCCAGAAACTCAAGATGTAGAAACACATAGTCTTTTGGGAGAATGGCAGAAGATAGGGCAGAGAGGCATATAGAATTCCATGGGTCCAGTTCAAAAAGTTTTACTAATAGGCAATAAAAAAGCCATCGAAGAGCTTTTCAGCAGGAGAATGACAATTAAAATTGCATTTTAGAAGATTCACTCTGGCAACTGAGTGGAAGATGGAATGGAAGAGAAGGCTAGGAAATGGGGAAACAGTTGCAATAATGTGGGTTAAAGATAGTAATAATAACAACTAGCATTTATTAATCAATTCTAGGCATTGTCATAAGTATTTTACGTGCATTAACTTAATTCTCACAACACTGAGATGGGAATTGTCATTATTCCCTTTAACATATGAGGAAACTAAGACTCAGAGAGATGAAGTACTTGCCTACTGGCACACAGCCAGTATGATCTGGAGCCAGATGGTCTAGCATCAGAGCCTAAGCTTTTATCCAGTGAAGAGATGAGGAGGCCAAAGTGAAGGAAGTGGCAGTGGTGGCAGAGTGAGAGGACTGATTTGGGGAGAATAAGAAGGTGAACTCTGAAGGATGGGCTAAGACTGGATTTGGAACAGAGGGACAATGAAAGAGGGCGGTAGGAAAGGGATCTAACAATGGTGGGCAGGGACCACTTTGCTTCAAACTTGCTTTCCTGAAGCTTCTCTTTGGAACCTAAGTGTGAAAGTTGCTGCAGGTGAGAATACAGGTAGCAAATGCCTCAGTCTTGGGCTTCTGCTGGCCAAGGCAACCATGGTGGTTGTGGATTTGCAGGACAACGGGGGTGGTGAGGGTGGTGGTGGGGGGGCCCTTCACAGTTCCTCCCCCAGGTGTTTGTGTTCAGTTTTAGATGAGTTAACTCTCATTTATGCTCATCTGTGGGTGATAGTCAACCATGATTTAGTTACCAAATTGTACCAAGAGATGTAGGGAGAAAACAAAAGCACTTAAGACCATAGAAACTATTTAAAAAGATTAATAAAAGACTATCAGTAGCAGGGACCCCGAACTTAATGCCTACATTGGTGGGGTAGTCTCTATCATATTCTAGCGATGATCATCTTGTTCATTTTCCTTGAGTGTGAGATGTTTCCTTCACCCACCTGCCTGTCTGTTTCTATATTGGCATTGCTGTGGTGTCAGAAGTACAATTCTGGAATTAGTGCTCAGTTAATGTGCATTCTGAGGCTCCTTCATTTCCATGGCCATGCCACCATTGTAGGACTTGGCAGGTCTGTGGGGCCTGCACAGTCCATGTGGGGCTAAGGGGCTACGGGGGCTCAGGGACAGGTTGTTGGGAGTGGGGAAGAGCTGGCTATCATGCTTCAAATGCAGAGAGACACATTTGTGATTCCCTAGAGAACAATAACTGGAGCAATCAGAGGCGGAAACCACTTGGTCATGAAGTAACTATGAGAAGCAACCCTGGTTATTCCAGGAACCAGTAAGTGCCTTTAGCGATAAATCAAGGACCCACCCAGCACTGGACAAAAGAATTCCTAATAAGTGAGGGTGGTGAGTCTCCTTCACATGCATATTCCATGTGTACTCTCAGAAGGGACTTTGGGCATCAGCATTATCTTGGTGGGAGTGGAACGATAACAGAGAAAGAATGGGCTCCAGGGAAAATGCTGACACCTGGAAATTATGCAGGGTATTCCAGCCGAGGAAGAATAAACCCCAGAATCCCCCTCTCTGGGAGGTGAAATGTGCATGCTTGCTAAAAATTTTCTTATTTTTAAAACAGGTATAAAGATGTTACCAAACACAATGGTAGTGAGGATTCGATGAGATAACACGTGTGAAGTATGTAGCCCATTATTTAGCTCACAGAAGGGGCTGACAACCAGTGGCAGTTGCTTTTCCTTCCCTTGCTTGAAAGTAGGGACCTTGTTTTGTCACTTGTCCTTTATTGTCCCTAGCACTGCTTTTTCAAAGTTAGGGTTAGGGTTATGCTTAAGTTTAGGATTAGAGCCAGTAGTGATAGCAGTTACAGCCATAGGTCAGTAACACTTCGCTTCTAATACATAATGAGTGAATATATGTGCCTAACAGTGTGACAAAGTTTTGGCCTGTATTTTTAAATTAGAAGGATATTTCTTTTACTGGAGAAAATAAGTGCAGAAAAAATATTTTAAGAGTTTTTTAAAGCTCTTATAACTGTACCACCTAGAGATAATAACAATATATTGACATATTTCCTTCCTATCTTTTTTAAGAGCTTTGTTTTTTTGAGATGGAGTTTCACTCTTGTCACCCAGGCTGGAGTGCAATGGAGTGATCTCGGCTCACTGCAACCTCCGCCTCCTTAGTTCAAGCGATCCTCTTGCCTCAGCCTCACAAGTAGCTGGGATTACAAGTGCCCACCACACATCCAGCTAATTTTTGTATTTTTAGTAGAGATGGGGTTTCACCATGTTGGGCAGCTGGTCTGGAACTCCTGACCTCAAGTGATCCACCCACCTCAGCCTCCCAAAGTGCTGGGATTACAAGTGTGAGCCACCACGCCTGGCCTAGAGCTTTTTAAAAACAGAATTGAATTATATTGTTTCTTCAGTTTTGCTGCTTGCTTTATTCCAGTTAGCATTATACTATAGAAATATTTTCATAACATTAAACTTTTCATGTGTAATAGTGTATCTTGGGATGCATTATATTTAATTAACCCTATCACTAGACATCTAAGTTGTTTCCAAAAGTTCAGTGTTGTAAGTAACCCTCAGTAAAAATCTTTTTATATAAACCTTTGTCTGTATCTTAAGTGGCTTCTTCGAGATAGATCTGTAGCAATCATGGGCTTCTTTTTAGTTTTTACATATATAATTTATTTTTTTTTTTTGCTTTTTAAAAATTGATACATAATGTACATATTTATAGGGTGCATATGATATTTTGATAGATGTAACAATGTGTGGTGATCAAGTCAGAGTCATTGAGATTTCCACCATCTCAGAAATTTATCATTTTTTTTGTTGGAAACATTCCAAATCTTCTCTCATATTTATTTTAAAATATATTATAAATTATTGTTAACTAGAGTCACTCTACTGTGCTATCAAACACTAGATCTTATTCCTTTTATAGAACCGTATTTTTGTACCCATTAATCACCCTCTTTTATTCCTTCTCCCGTCTCTTCCCAGCCTCTGGTAATCATCATTGTATTTACTACCTCTGTGAGTTGTTTTTTTCTAGCTCCCACATATGAGTGAGAACATGCAATATTTGCCTTTCTGTACCTGGCTTATTTCACTGAACATAATGTCCTTCAGTTCCATCTATGTTGCTGCAAATGATAAGATTTCATTCTTTTTATGGCTGAAGAGTACTCCGTTGTGTATTTATATCACATTTTCTTTATCCATTCATCTGTTGATGGACACTAAGACTGATTCCATGTCTTGGCTATTGTGAATAATGCTGCAGTAAACATGGGAATGCAGGTATCTTTTTGATACACAGATTTCCTTTCTTTTGGCTACATACCCAGCAGTGGGATTGCTGGATCATATGGTAATTTTATATTTATTTTTTTGAGAAACCTCTGTGCTGTTTTCCGTAGTTGCTGTACTAACTTACATTCCCACCAACAGTGTATGAGTGTTCCCTTTTCTCTGCATCCTCCTTAGCATCTGTTATTTTCTGTTTTGTTTTTGTTTTTGTTTTTGTTTTTTAATATAATAGCCATTCTAACTGAGGTGAGATGATATCTTATTGTGGTTTTGATTTGCATTTCACTGATGATTAGTGATGTTGAGTATTTTTTCATGTACCTGTTGGCCATTTTGTATGTCTTCTTTTGAGAAATGTCTATTTGGATCTTTTGCCCATGTTTTAATCAGATTACTTATTTTATGAACCTTTTTTTTAAAGCTGGTGGGGCAAATCACCAAATTTATTTCCAAATTTATCAATTTATACTCCCAATATGACTTGCAATATTTGTCTTTCTGTGCTTGGCTTATTTCACTTAACATAATGTCCTTCAGTTCCATCCATGGTCATGCAAATGACAATATCTCATTCTTTGTATTGGCTGACTAGTACTCCATTATGATTACCTTTCTTTTGGCCATATACCTAGACATGGGATTGCTGGATCATATGGTAGTTTTATTTTTACTTTTTGAGAAACCTCCATACTGTTTTCCAATGAGATTTCCTATTCTTTGCATTTCCCTAAATTTATTTGCTCACCATTGCCCAGGCACCATTGTGCAAACATTCTTATCACCGTCATCAATGACCCTAACTTAGGGCCATATATTGTGTACCTAAACCTTATCCTGACTTTGGAAAGACTAGAGGGATTGGTCACAGCGCCTGCTCTGTGGGGTCTCCCAGGCAAGGATTCCTTTTACTTGCCTAAACTAATATGGCCCCTTAACAGGGAGCATACATTAAAATTAGGATCTGATATGAAATCTAAAAAGGGCTTGCTTGTTTTTTTGCCCTTGGTGATTTTTTAGTTTTGTCTCTGGATGTGTTTCAGCTCCTTGGCTGGTTGTGTAGTCAGTTCTGGCATGGCTTAAAGTGGTTAACCTCTTTTGTGTTTATCGGAACTGGTGTCCTTATCTGCCTTTTAGGAAAAAGGCCTTTTAGGAGTTTGCCTCTGGGCAGCAATGTTGAATGAGCCTGGAAAGCCTAGGTGTAGTCATTAAATTTCTCTTTTAGGCTACTGTAGTCTGTGTCTCACCAAGAGCAGGCTGATTAGGAAGCTGAAGTGTCTGGTGTCACCTTGATTAGGTCAACTTCCATGTCAGGTGAAATGAGAACCAATGCATTCAGGTGTTTCTGGAGTTTGTGGTAGGTAATCAGGATGAGTTAAATTTAGCTGGGATTCATTTGGCTGGAATATTGAAAATAAGAGAGTTCCCTGAATGTAGATGCAGGAGAGACAGCCTAGCATTGGGTAAAAAGGATGTGTTTTTTAGTTACTGGGATCCAGGTTGGGGCTGTTTGTCTTTCCCCCATTACATATCATTTTCACTATGTTTTCTATTTCTCTCTTTACTTATCATTGGTTAAGTCTGATTATGTGCCCTTCACTGATGTTTGGGGTTGAGTATGTTTTCAGGCATATATTTGATACTGATACTCTATGTTATGACACTTCAGTTTTGTAGAGACTGCCTTTATTGTACACTCTTCTGGCAGCTTAGGTGTGCTGCCACCAAGTGGTAGAGTACCTGAGCTCAGCTGCCCAAGACGACACAGATGGGTTTCGTCAGAGGCTCCAGTGGTTCTATTCTGGTTGGCTCCTCATTAAATCTGGGATTTTCCAAGCTTTACCGTTTAAAATTTTATTGAAACACTGAAATTTAAGCAACCAATAAGCAAGGATTACTCTTCCTCAATTACAAGTGAGTTTGAGACAATCTTTCTCAAAGAACTGTAGTAAATGATAGATAAAATACTGTTTGTGAACATGGTTCACCTGCTATGTAATAATTGCCAGTTGAAACTGGGAATTTCATAATAATGCTATTTTGGGGAAATAAACGGTGTGGTGTTTCTATAATTCTTTTTTAAATAAAATCAAATTAAAAAAAAAACTAAATCACTAACAAAAAACATTCCTGTTGGGTTTGCCTTCATCTTTGGTCGACTTGAAGTTGCAGTGCCCCAAGCGAACTTATCTCTTGGAGCTCCCAGTGTCCCCCTGACCTTTTTCATCAGCCACAAACATTGACGATAAAACATAGAAGATGATTTGTCTTTTCAGACCTTCCTTTCCAGACAACATTTTCTTTCTCTCAATATGGAAGATGAGTACAAGAAAAACAACACTATTTAGGGTTTTGTTGCAGATAATTTAACTCAGATGTAGGCACTCATCAGTTGTGGAAGATTTCTGTACTAGTTTGCCACTGTCACTTGTATTTAAAAAAAAGTTTCCCCCTCGCCTTCTCTACCCTATCTCATCTCTTCTTAGATTGCTTTAGAAAAAAAGATTTATTCAGAATTTTGTTCTCAAAAGTCCAGCATTACCTAAACAAAACAAGTGATTTGAACGACATTTAAACATTTTTGAATCTAGGAAACTCATATAGTGGGGGTGAGTCCCACCGTTTCTATGAGATCTGCCTGTCCTGAGAGAAACCACACAGCTTTCTCTCCGAGAGGTGGTGAACCTCTTGCAGGTCGGAATGGTTAGTTTTTTTTCTTGCCCCTGAGGATGCAGAGCACCACCTTGCAAACTGGCTGAATTCAAATAGACTGGAGGCTCCCCAAGGAAAAAGGAGAGGGCTTTACCCCCCATACTACTTAGGGCCAATGCCAGGATCTCTCTTTCAGACATGGAGTACCTGAGGCCAGACTGAGGTTTCCTTCGGGAGGTCCTTTTTCCTCGGTCGGGGGCTGTGACCACAGGGGGTGCCCAGGCCAGCGGTGGGTGGACTGGCACTGGGGCAGAGAGCGGGGCAGAGAGTGGGGCAGAGCCTTCTGCCAGGGGACGGAGCATGGAGGTACCTGTGAGGGAACAAGCAGTGGACTCAGTCTCACCAAGGAGGTATATTCTTGTTCCTAAATTAAGCAAATATGACAGCCAGCCCCATTTCTCCTGGAACTTAGATGGGAGCACTTTGTCAGCCATGGTGACTCAGCAAGGACAAATGTTTTTCTGGATAATTTACTGACGTAATTCAAGCATGTGTCCTGATGGCCCTGGCCCCTGTTTCCTTTTCTCTCAGAGCCTCCTTCCTCTCTGCATTCCCTATTTGTTCTAGGTCAAGTGAGGACCAGCCTCGGTTTTGAGAACTACTAAAAAACTCTAAAATAAGTACATTTTTCTCCCTTGCATCTCCCAGACTGTTCTGTCCTGAGCTGGAATTTTATCTGTTTCCATCGCTAGTAATGCATGTGCCAGGTTTTGGCCTGGTGCCTGAGACAAGGTCTGAACCTTGTCCTGTGATGCACTCCACCCTGGTTCCCGACACAGGAAGAGAATGTCCTGGATCTCCAGACCATAAGCTGTTTTCATTTGCAGGAAATTCAGGCTTCACTCTCATTGGCTGAAGAGAAGCTCCCTGTTTTGGACTTGGAGGAAGGCAAGACCATTCCTCACCCTCTTGCAGCTCTGATTATGACGGAGTGCTCCACTGGGAAGATTGCACATTGGTCCAGATTTAATTCTGTGGATACACAAAACAATTGTTTAGTTCTTACATACACACCAACTCAGAGGGAATGGTCAAATGATCTTTTGGCTGAATTTGCAGATTGATGGGGTGCGGAATAGGGGAGGGACCCAGTTCTTGCCTTCAGGAGGTTTGTGGTCTGGTTAAGGTTTCAGGATCCACAGGAAAAGACAAAAACTGAAAGCTTCCAAGGCAGCAACCACAAAAGCATGTCAGTTAAATGGACGTAATCAGACATAATTTACTGGTGGTAAAAATCTGACCTGGATTGTAAAGGAAATAGATGAATTGGAATTCTGGAGCTTAAAGGCAGGAAGAAGCTGTAGAGGTCTGCCAGGCCAACTCTTTCTTTTTTTTTTTGAGACGGAGTCTCGCTCTGTTGCCCAGGCTGGAGTGCAGTGGCCAGATCTCAGCTCACTGCAAGCTCCGCCTCCCAGGTTTACACCATTCTCCTGCCTCAGCCTCCCGAGTAGACGGGACTACAGGTGCCCGCCACCGCACCAGGCTAGTTTTTTGTATTTTTTAGTAGAGACGGGGTTTCACCATGTTAGCCAGGATGGTCTCAATCTCCTGACCTCGTGATCCACCCGTCTCGGCCTCCCAAAGTGCAGGGATTACAGGCTTGAGCCACCGCGCCCGGCCCCAACTCTTTCTTTTAAAAAGAGTAGAATGCTGTCCAGAGGGGTCCAGTCATGGGCCCAGGGTCCTCCAGCTGGCCAGAGTACCAGTCCTGAGCTTGCTGCAACCATACATACACTGCCCCCTAACACAGACCCTGCCTGTGGGACAGCAGAGTCCCCAGAGCAGCATGCACAGGATAAGGGCCTCTATGAAGTCATATGTGGAGGGATTCTTCCACCCTATATGTGAGCTTCCTGAGCCTCTAAGCTAGTTATGCATGGGGGCAGCCTAATTTATTCTGATTTGGAGCAAAGACCTGGAGCCCTTTGTCCTCCCTGTTCCATTTCAAGATCCAAGCATGCATGCCTCCACCTCCTACAGGGCTCCCCCGACTCCAGCTCTTTGACGTCCCTTGTAATTCCCAGGTTCCCACTAGTGTCTAAGCCATCACAGAGTTTTTCCTCCATATAAACCATGGGGATCTCATCAGTCCCGTCTGCCAGGGCAACCCTGGCTGGGTGTCAGAGGGAGGGCAGGCTAGCTAGAGGGTAACAGCTGCCTGCCGTGCAGGAAATAGAGCTCCTGCACTGGTTGGTAAAATCCAGTGGGCATGGCCTGGGGGGGTGGCTTTGTGTGGAGTGTTGCATTGTGTTTTGGTGGGGATGGTTGTGCATGTGTCTGTGTACTGCAGGCAAAGAGCACTGGGCTTTCAAGAATGTAACTGCTACTTAAGGAGAAAGAGGAGGAGGGAAGGAGAGAGGGTGTGCGCAAGCCACAGCAAGGGCTGTTTCCTGGAGGAAACATGTGGTTTATTAATGAGGATTCCACCTAGCCTGCCAGGAAACCAGAGCCCAGCTGGAGAGTAAGTGGGTGTTCCTGTGAGAGGGCAGGGACGGGGGCTGGCAAGAGAATGAGGAGTGGTGATGGCACGGTAGTAGGCCAAGCCTAGGAGAGTTGCTGCTCTGTTTCCTGACCAGGTTGGGGGCAGCACCCCAGTGGGAGGCAGCCCATGGCTGCATTGTTGCCATTTCTCTTGAGTCCCCTCAGCTCTATTCTCTTACTCCGCATTTTAGAAAGGCTCCCTGGGTCTTATGGTGGGGTGGCTGAGGCACTGTGCTTAGACAGGTCACAGTCTTTGTTGCTCACGGATATATGTGCTATGATCATAATGATATATTTTTTAAAAAGTTAAAAGATGAATTGTTTTTCATATAGCCTGACTATGGGGGAGTGGAGGGCGGGGAAGAAGGAGAGGGTAGAGAAGGCCAGAGTAGAGTGACCCTGGGGTTTGTCTGAGGAGGGCTGCGGAAAATGGGAGGGCTGTGTGGGTTTTGGTTTCCAGTTCTTTCTTTCCCTGTAGTGCTCTGGTTTCCATTTCATTTCTGCTACATGTTCTGAATGACCCAGAAGGAAGGGATGAACAGCTCTGTGAGGGAGGGTAGGAAATAGGGCAGGAAGCTGCTGTCCTGAAATGGATGTCAATTTCCATCCCACTCCCATCTGAACCCACCCCTTTGCCACCTTCTCTCCCTAGCCAGCTAGACCAGACTTCTAGGAGCAATGATTCTTGTGCTTTCACAGTTTTCATGTCTTCTCTTGGCTAAGAGTAGCTCCTTCCAAACAAACGCTGTGCCCCCAAGCCACTCTGATTCAGAAAGTGGGTCTCTTCCTTTGGTGAACAGGAGTTGTGTTTCAGAGCCTGTAAGGCTGTAAAATGACCTTACTGATTGACAAACACATCAGGGTTTGTGCAGCTGCCTCATGCTGGTCCTTTCAAGGTGTATATCCTTTGGAAGACTGCGTGCATTTGCCCGATACTGCTGTCACCCCCACCATTCCTGGAGCTCTCTTTGGGAGCTCCCTTCAGCTGTGGCATGCTCTTTTGACTATTTGCAGCATGGCATGGCAAGTCATTGCCTTTTTTTTTTTTTTTTTTTTTTTTGAGACAGGGTCTGGCTCTGTTGCCCAGGCTGGAGTGCAGTAGTGCAATTTGGCTTACTGCAACCTCAACCTTCTGGGCTCAAGCTATCCTCCCACCTCAGCCTCCGTAGTAGCTGGAACTACAGGCATGAGCCACCTTGCCTGGCTAATTTTGGTATTTTTTTGTAAAGACACAGTTCCGCCATCTTGCCCAGGCTGGTCTCCAACTCCTGAGTTCAAGCAATTCACCTGTCTTAGCCTTCCAAAGTGCTGGGATTATAGGCGTGAGCCACTGTCTTTGTTCTGTATGAGAAGACTTGATTTTTAGAATATTTTGTTTAAAGGCAGCATTGAAGACAAGTTGGGATGTGGATGCAGAGATCCTGCTGAGTGATTTTAGGCCTCTGGACCTGTCACTTTATAGCTATACCTGCGAATGTTGGGTGTGACTTTGAGACCTGAGTCAGTGCTTTTGAATACTTTACCGTGCCCTGCCTGGAAGAGAAAAAGAGAAACTGCCACATCCCTGTTCCAGGTGTTTGCAGTGAGAGGTCTTTTTGTTTTTGTTTTAGTTTGTTTTTTAATAGTGTTATTTGTGTAGAATTAGGTAGCAGACTTTAAAAAGGTGGAAACTGTCAACCTTCCTCATCTGGTCTCCAGTTAGGGTTTCCCTGGGACTCTGATGGGCAAGAGTTGGGTTTGCTTCTGGCACACTTGAGGGTGAGGAACTGACAAGGAGTAGTTCCTAGAACTAGAAATAGGCAAACAAATCTCTACAACTTCACCTTCATGGTACTTAACCATGGCTGCACATTAGAATCACCAGGGGGAACTTTTAAAAATGATGGAGTCCAGCCCCAGACCAGTTAATCATAATCTCCTCACTTTGTAGACCTGGAGTAAGGCAATTGGCAATTAGATGCCTGGTCCAAATGGCTAAGATATCCAGCTGACTGTGTGACCTAAAGCAAGTCACTTCCCGCCTCTGAAACTTGCTACCCTCTGCTCTAACAGGAGGAGCTAGCAGAATAAGCATGAATGTTTCCTCAAGATCAAGTGTTCTGTGCATCTGTGAGGCAAGATAGCATGGTCGTTTTATGCACAGACACTGAGTCAAACCACTTTATAGAGGAGGAATTGAAACTTAGATTTCGGATAAGATACTGCCTTTGCACCACCCCACTGCCCCCACCAGCCCTGGCATCACAAATCAGATGTGCAGAGGCAAAAGATGTGTTGTTAAATGGGTAGAAAAGACACTAACTCTTTGGAATAATAACCTGGGAGAGAGGCCAGAGGGTGACTTCCAGTACAAACAACAACAAAAACCTCTGGATGAATTAATGTAGATCCTGAGGCGGTCTTTTGGCAGTTGGATTACAGCTTGACAGAAAGCCAGCTGGTGGAGAACAGTCACCCATAACCCAGCAGAGAGAGTGCATGACCAGCACAGGGAGCCCCACCACCTCTCTCCTGCCCTCTGGATACCCAGCCATCCAGGAGGCCTCCCCATTGTAAAGGACCAGTTTGAGAACTGTCTGTGGGAACAAACATTCATTAAAAACCCATTCCCAGAGAGCTGCTCATTCTCTATAAGACACTGTTTCCTCAAATATTATTTTTACTACTTCTGATTATACCAATTAGAGAACTTAAAGTAGGTGCTAATGTGTCTTTAACACTTTTCTTTAACACCTGCTGATTTCTGGTGTTTCAGAAAGTGGTTGTGGCTTGGGGCAGTCAGCAGAAGTGCTGAGGCAGTTAGAATAGCCCTGAGGAGCAGAAAGCAGCTTAACACAGATCGAGTAACGGGCAAAAGTTTGAACAAAGTCTAGATCCCACAGCCAGAGACTCTCTACATGTCTGAATGGCTTGAGAATTCCAGCACAAATGGGTCAGGAGAATCATTTTCTCTACGGAACTCCAGGAACCTTTCTTTCTCCTCAAATTCGGAAGAACTCAGTTTATGTAATGATTTAGGGTAGACATGGGTGCAGCACAGTTCTGGGAGAAAGTGTGAAGTGGATACTTATTTGGAGCTACCTTTTCTTCCTCCCTTTTCTGGTTTCTGTCTGTCATGGTGAATGGTCTGCAGGTACTAAAGGCTGCCCAGGCATCCTGGATAAGACTCCTCTTTATCATTCCTCCAAGTCGTCCTGCACTGTCAGCCCTGAAGGACCAAAGACATGCTATGGCAGGGCCAGTGCCACCCTCATTAAATGAGGAACTCTTAGCTTGCCTTGTCCTTCTTCTCTGTCAGCCACTCCTCAGTGACCAGGCTAGCTCTCTACCCATGTTCAATTTGTCACCTTCCCTGGACATCCTAGTGAATAGGTCTTATTTGAAGGTTAATTGTGCTCCATCACAACCCAAGCACTAGGGATTCCTTGTCCTCACACCAGGATTCTAACATCTTCACACTGCTGATATCCTGAAACACACACCCAGGCCAATGGAACCGGCCCCCAGCAGCACACACTAAGGAGGTAAACAGAAATCCTCATCTCCCCGGCTGGCCTGCTGGAGACCCACAACATGTGGGTCTCTGCTTCACCACCTGCCATCAGAATGGATCAATGTGATCTTTATTCCAGCAGCTGTTTTAAGTGGGAATCTGCCAGACATTCATAGAAATGGGGTAGATCTCAGGTGATAACACATGAGTGGGGGCAAACAGGGTCAGGGCATTTCCCTGCTGCCAGAGCACAGTGGAAACCGTGAGGAGGATGGTCCTTATTCCTGAGTTAGGGGTTTTAGTACTCACACAGGATACCCTGGGCCTCCAAGCCAGATTATTTGACGTTTGCCTCTTCAAGGGAGAATTTTTCTTCCTGTCACTTCCAGAGTTCTCATGGTTTTATAAAAGACCTGGAGTAAGGCAGTTGACAACTAGATGCCTGGTCCAAATGGCTAAGATATCCAGCAGACTGTGTGACCTAGAGCAAGTCACTTCCCAGCTCTGAAACTTGCTACCCTCAGTTCTAACAGGAGGAGCTAGCAAGAAGAAACATGAATGTTTCTTCAAGATCAAGTGTTCTATGCATCTGTGAGGCAAGAAAGCATGGTAGTTTTATGCACAGATACTGGAGTCAAACAAACCGAGATTCAAATCCTGATTTTACCCCTTCCTGGTGACTGTAAGTAACTTCTCTGAGGCTCAGTTTTCTTAACAATAGGGCAGGATAATAAATAGCAGCTTCTTATGAGTTTCATGTGAGGAATTAATAAGATACTGTATACAAATGTTAACATAGAGCCTCATGTGTTCAGTAAGTTAGCTTTTACCACTAATATATGAATATGTCTCATTTTTACCAAAAAAAGTTGCCCCAAATTTCAGTAGTTTGGCTCTCATTGTATATGTGTATTCGGCTAGAGGATTTGAGGTCCTCACGATTTAGAGGGCTAGCCCAGATGTGGCTGCTGGTCTCCTGCTTCCTTACTGAAGTTCATGATTTCTGCCTCCTCCCTGGCTGCGGTGGAGGAGCAGCCAGCATCCAGGCTCTTTGACTCCTCAGGGCCTTTGCACAGGCTATTCCCTCTGTCTGAAGTATTTTATTTTATTTTATTTTATTTTATTTTATTTTATTTTATTTTATTTTATTTTATGTTATGTTATGTTATGTTATGTTTTATTTTATTTTATTTTATTTTATTTTTGAGATGGAGTTTTGTTCTTGTCGCCCAGGCTGGAGTACAGTGGTGCCATCTCGGCTCACTGCAACCTTGCCTCCCAAGTTCAAGCGACTCTCCTGCCTCAGCCTACCTAGGGATTACAGGTGCCTGCCACCACACCCAGCTAATTTTGTATTTTTAGTAGAGACAGGGTTTCACTATGTTGACCAGGCTGGTCTTGAACTCCTGACCTCAAGTGATCTGCCCATCTCAGCCTCACCAAGTGCTGGGATTAAAGGCATGAGCCACCGTGCCCAGCCTCTAGTATTTTTTTAGTGTTCCCTTAACGAATTATTTCTTGTGGTTTCAGTCTTTGCTCCTCATGTGGGCTGTCCTGAGATGTTCTTAAGACTTATCATAACTTGCATTTCTTCTCTTTATCTAGCATTATCTTGTGTCCACCTCTCCTTCTAGAATGAAACTTTCATGTTTCTGTCTTGTCCACATTTATATATCCCTGGTGCCTAGTACTGGGCCAGCCACAAAGTAAATGCTCAATAAATGTATGTTGGATGAATAAATTAATGAACTAATAGATAATATTGTACATTTATGTGACACTATATTATTTATGAAGCACCTTCATAATGAGGTTCTCCTTTTGAAGCCATATGAATCTCTGTAAGGCTACAGAAATTGGTCAACCAGAGCCTGGCTGTAGATACCCTGCAGTAGCCATGACAGTTGCCATGTGGGAAAGCACAGGGTCATGGCAATACATAGGAAGGTCCCCTTATCCCAATGGGGATGGAGCAGGGTGGGGAGGGCATGTATCTGTAAGAGAAGACTTCTTGGAAGAAGAGGCTTGTGAGGCTTGTGAATGTAAAAATGTGAGTAGAAATTATCCAAGCAGATAGGGTTGGCGTGGGCAAGCACAAAGACATAGAGGCATGAGAGGGAAAATTGAATATAAAATCGAAACTAATAAATGCATTAAGAGAGGCATGGAAAATATGTTATCTGTTTTAGCGAGGAGGAGATTGCTCTGACAGAGGAAGATCAGGCAATAAGATAGAAGAAAGATCAGGAAAGAATAGAAGGTAGCATTTGAATTCAACCCTGTGGTCAGATGATAATGGGCTGTATGCAGGGTGGTTCACTCATGCGGCCAGGAGAGAATCCAGAGAGACATTCTGGGATTTGCTCAGGCAGGGACCTGGAAAGAAGTCCAGGGAGAAGAGATTGGAAGACAAGATGGGAGAAAGTGGTATTTTTCTCCCTAAGGCCAGACTGTAATGTAGGGCAAAGCTTGGCCTGGGGTTGTCATTGACAGGTGCCCAGCCCTGCTCTCTGGGTCCAGAGAGATCTGTGGCTTGAGGCACTGGTACCCTAATTGCCCCCTGCCCCTCAAGTGGAGGTAATTGAGTCTCCTAAAGTGTGAAACAGGGCTGGGATAACAGTAGCAACCAAGACAGAGAAGGCAAATTCAAAGGCCAACAAACTGGTTGTATAAGTTTGTAAATAAGCTGGGAGTGGCTTGAAGAGTGGTTTTAAACCTTCTCCAAAGATGTGTAAAAACTTTACAAACAACAACTGTGCCTAATAAAACCACTTTTGGGGATTGGCTTCAATAGTGGGCTGCTAAATTGTGATCTCTGCTAGGCTACCATAAGTGAAAATGGTCAGTTGTGACATGCCTATTCATTTGTTCCTCACACACCCACCCACCCACCCACAGAGGCCCTCTACACCTGGATTCATCAGACCTGGAGCCAGCCAAGTGGGTCAGGAGATGACTCTGTGGGCATCAGATGTGGGCAGGACCTAACATGCACCTAGAGAGACACCCAGGCCTTGCCCAGAGGTTTGAGATGTGGCTGCTAGGTCAGGTGTATGACAAGAAGCAGAAACCTTGCAGTGATTTCATGGCAACTTAGAGAGGGGAGCCAGGGAAAGGAAATCTTCAGCAGGTGTTGAGCACAGGGAGCAACTGGGAACGGAAACTGCCAAGCTCTTCAGGGAAAGCCTCATTAGGCCAAGAGGAGGAGCCCAGTGTTTGCAAAAAGAACCAGACATTTACACCAATAGCAGAAATCCTTCCAAGCCTATTCTTGCAATAAATGACTCCATGCCTGAGGGCATGGAGAGAGAAACTAACATTTTCAGCAGGCTTCTGTATGGTGTAGCTGTTGTTCACCTTGCAAATGTTGTTCTGACTTATTTCATTGTTGCTCTGATATATTTGTGTGTTACCTACTGTTTATTAAATGCATATCATAATATCTGATTTAGACAAAGCGAGTTTTTATCATTAAACTCTCAAAAACCACACCTAAGAGTGCCTAACTGTTGTCCTTGGATCACTATGGGGAGAATCCTGAGCTTTATCCCAGACCAACATTCATCAGAATATCTGGAAGGCTTCCCCCAAATCAGCATTTTTAAACAAGTGTCCTAGGTGATAAGGAAAGTCACTAAAGTTTGAGAAGCATTGGCATAAAGTGGCAAAAGTGCTTTTCTGAGATAGCACAGGCTTACTGAGTGAAAACAGCCCCAGTGACATTTAATGAACAAAAGAGTAAATGGTCTAGAACTGAGTACAAGAAACAGCTGATCAATCATCCAGTCATTCAGTATACATTTATGACTTCTGGGCCCAAGAGCCCTGGAGTCTATGAAACAGAACACAGCTCAGTTTGAAGGGATTGTAATTTATCACAAAGGGTGAGAACCTGGCCAAGGGGGCCTCAGGGGACCCATGCCCCAGATGGGAAACTATAGGGCAGGGTGGGCACAGGGGAGACAGGGCAATGACTGCCTTCTCCCTCTCAAGTAGCAGGTGTGGGAACAGGAAGGGGGTCACCTACTGTTCTTTCCCCTCCTGAGGGGATTTAAAAGTCTGCTTTAAAAAATATTTTTAAATAAAAAATAAGTATATAAAAGTCTGCTGCTCCAAACTCCACCCTCCTATGCCCCCATCCTCACCATACACAATGCAAACTTCTACCCTTGAAAGTTTGATCTGGGCTAATAAATATCTTTTAAGAGGTAAATCACCTAAAGGGAGAAAGCAGGCTACCTGTTAGTTACGTTCCGCTGCAAACAGGTCTGCTGAAACTGCTGTCATTTGAGCACAGTGAATGAGAGAAGAGGTCTGGGAGTCTGGAGGCTTGGGGAAGAGGGCAGGCTGGGGAGCAGCTGCGGGAGTTGGGTTGGCCAGAGAGCACCATGCAGACTCTGACCACTGCTGGGGTCAGGGAGACAGAGTCAGGGGGTGGAAGTGCACCACAAGCAGCCTCTGATGTCTGTGGCACTTCCTGCTAATCATTACAGAGATTAACCAGCAAGACTGCTTCCTTACTCCAGCATTAATTCTGGCCCCAGCACCTCACTGAAATTTCCCTGACTCTTGGGACCGTGGCCTCCTAGTTGCTAAATACAATAGTTCTGCTCTCAGTGAATGACCATTCTCTGCAGCATTTGACACTGTTGTTCCTCCTTGCAATCCTCTCCTCCCTTATTTCTTTGATGTCATTCCTCTCCTGGTTCTCTCTAACCTCTCTTCATTTTTTCCTCAGGGTCATCTACTTCCTTCTCCCATCTCTTAAACACTGATATTCCTGCCAATCCTATCCTTGACCCAGAAGGTGGTTCTTTTCTTCTTCCTCAGTTTTGTTGGGGGATCTCACCCACTTGAGTGCACATCAGCTACCACCTATTCAGGAATCTATTCATTCAGCAAATGTTATTGAACACCTACTATGTGCCAGGCACTGTGTGACTCCTAAATAAACATTTCCACATCTGGTTTCTCTTTTAACTTCTAGACCATATATCAAATTGCCTTCAGAATTTCATATATGTATGAAATATACAATCGACCCTCTAAATCTGCTGGTTTCACACTGGCAGATTCAACCAACCAAAGTTTGAGACCCGCTGATTCAGAGAGGTGACTGTACATATTTTCCATCAAGGTTGGTTGAGTATACGGATGTGGAACCCACAGATATGGAGGGCCAACAGTATACAATTTATATTTACATTATTACTCATAACTGTAATAAAAATGACTGTCTTAGGCTGTGTTTAATATGAAGGAATTTGGATTCAAATGATTTATTAGGGTCTGCTATTCAGGAAAAACTTGGAAGAAAGAAGCAGAGTAAGGAAAGGGGAAAAACCAACTAAGGATATGTGAAGACTTCGGGTGAAGTCTAGCTGGAGCCTTCTGGGGAGACTGGGGAGGCGGTGAAAATACATCACACTTCAGGGTTACTCTGCAATGAGGTAAAGGAGCTAGGCTCTGACACACCTCCACCAGAGAGGCACTCGCCAGCCCCGGTGTGGGGATATAACTGCCCAGGTTTCTCTTGGAGAAGCATAGCCATCAGCTAAAGCAAGCATTCAGAGATGGTTACAGGCATCAGCTGATAGCTCCAACACTCTTGGAACTGGAGAACAGGCATAGTAGTTAGTAAAGGGATCCTAGGTGGACACCAGTGACATCTCCTATGGCAGCTTAGACTTACATAGAACAGTCTGTGTCTGGCACCATCCTAAGTGATTTATGTCTATTAACCTTTAAGACAACCCTGTAATTATTATTCACATTTTACATTGCGGGAACTGAGGCACAGAGGGGTTCCACAATAAGTAAATGATGGGGCCAGGATTCAGGCCTAGGAAGCTGGTTCTAGTTTTCATACCCTTAACTACTGCCTCCCCTTCCTTGTTTGCACCAGGCACTGTAGTAGGCACTGAACATTCAACAGTGAAATGAATAAAAACTCCCTGCCCTTACTGAGGTTACTTTCCAGTGAGGGAAGGTGGACAGTAAATAAATGAAGCCTATTATCCAGATGGTAATAAGTGCTAAGGAGAAAAATAAAGAGAAGGGGTATAAGGAGTATTAGGTGACAGTTACAGGTTGAAATAGGGTGGTCCATGGAAGACTTCCATGAAGAGTCATTTTAGCAAGGACCCTTCATCTAACACACTCCTTTGGGCTGACCCCAATTTACCCTTCTGCACAGCTGGAGGGTAATCAATCCAAATCACCTGATCACGTTCCTTCTCTGAATCTTACCCTTCAGTAGTTCCTTGTTGCCTTTAGGACAAATTCACTGCTCCAGCCTTGGCATACGAAGTGCATTCTGATTTGAAGCCTGCATCCTCTCCAGTCTCTTCTCTTGCAAGGCCTGATTCTAACATTGTGGTGCCTAAGGCAAGAGTACAAATGGAAGCTCACATACCCTTTGTCTGAATATTTAAAATTAATGTAGCAAGCTAACAAACTGTTAAATAAAACATGTTCTGTCCTTCTACCTTGACAAATATATCTTCACAGCAACCTAGAAGGCCAAATTTAAATTTAGATTTGTTGGACTCCTTTGAGCTCCCAGGCCCAAATGTGGCAGCACAGTAGACCAGCCCCCACTCATGCTCTGCCTGCCTTCTCTCTCCACTCCCCAGCTCAGCCCTACATGGCAGGGGCGCCTCATGCATGCAAGTGAACACCCCAGCTCCCACATTTATATTCTAGCCACATCCTTTCAAATAGCAGCCCTTTGTCACCCCTTGGGCCTAGGGGTACACATAATGGTGGTGTTACTTGCCCTTGGGAATTGGACCCTGGAAAGAGATACCCATGGGCCTAGGAAGTAGACTAAGGGCCCTTTGGGCAGAGAGTGTTAGGGTTTCAGATACTAGGAGCTTGACCTACAAGGGGAAGATGGATGTGCAGCGCAGACTCTGTGTGGGTGAGTCATCTTGGCTCCCGGGGTGGAGCGGGGTGTGTGCAAAAAGAGGGACAGAGCCCCGAATGGGACTCTCCAAGGCACTCAGAGCTGCACTCTCTTGCGTTCAAAGGCCTGAACCAGAGTTAATTGCTTGAACTTTCTCAATATGCCACACTCTTTTGCTTCTTTGACTTTGTG
This sequence comes from Chlorocebus sabaeus, assembly GCF_047675955.1. Lineage (NCBI taxonomy): Eukaryota > Metazoa > Chordata > Mammalia > Primates > Cercopithecidae > Chlorocebus > Chlorocebus sabaeus. Next base: position 43,910,988 of record NC_132925.1, read on the forward strand.
GTTTTGCACAGACTGCAGAAGGGAGATCACTCACTTAGACTCCTTGCCCTAATTTATCCCATCTCCTCTGAGTCCCCTAACTTAATCCCCTCATCTCCAGCCCCCAATTCCTGTCCCCAAACAAAAACACCCATACATAGTGTCAGTGTGGTGGGGTATAGTATGATATAGTGACCTGAGCTTGGTTTTTCTTTTTTTGTTGTTGTTGTTGTTGTTTTGAGTAGAGACAGAGTTCTACTACGTTGGCCAGGCTGGTCTTGAACTCCTGACCTCAAGTGATCTGCCTGCCTCAGCCTCCCAAAGTGCTGGGATTATATGCATGAGCCACCGTGCCCAGACTGAGCTTGGGTTTTCAAGTCAACAGTCCTCATTTTGAATTTTTGCTTAGCCACTTACTAGTTATGTGATGTTAGGCAAATTTTATGCCTCAATTTCATCTTCTCTCACATGGAGATAACCATACCTAGTTTATGAAGTTATTATTAGGATATAATGAAATGATGTATGGCAAATACTGAACTATAGCCCCAGCATAGAATGAGCACGCAGTAAAATAGTTGTTTCCCCTTTCCCAGCTATGCCCCTTACTTGAAACCAAACACACAAAGCACCTTGGAAGATTAGCCTGTTTTTCACAGAAAGATGCCAATTAGATTAGGTCACAGCCCTCAGCTCCTGGGCCTCTTTCTCCATCTCCTGAGTTATTGAGAACCTCCTATAGAATATTAGGACCTAATTTCTACTCTTAGTTGTCAGAAATGATTAGTTAACAGGGCATAACCTGCTACTGACCACCAGCTTTAGATGCAGGGATTGTTGACCTCCAGCTCTCGGTAGCAACACAGAATATTTGTTGTTAGGAACAAAGAATTCTCAGGTCAGCATAATTATGGCAACAGAGATGGAGTCTGAGGAGCAGGAAAATAAGGAAGACAATTGTCTCTAAGGAAAGGCAAGACCCACAGTTAATGTTGCTGAACCTGACATAGGTGGGCATGCAACAAATATAAGTCAAGCTACACTAAACGATGTTCGGTGATAAAACCCCTAAATCCCAAAGAAAGCCTCTAATCCCTAATAGAAAGATGGATAAAAGAGCTGATCAGGTAATTCACAGAAGAAATAGTCACAGGCCAAAAAGCAATAACTAGTAATCAAATAAATGCACATTTAAATATAATACAATGTATTTTTAATAAAACAGACAAAGGTTTTAAAAATTCAGTGGCCAGTGCGGGTGAGGATAGAGTAAGGGGGGTACTGTCACACACTGCTGGTGGACTCAGTGACCAGTGCGGATGAGGATAGAGTAAGGGAGGTACTGTCACACACTGCTGGTGGACTCAGTGGCCAGTGCGGGTGAGGATAGAGTAAGGGGGGTACTGTCACACACTGCTGGTGGACTCAGTGGCCAGTGCGGGTGAGGATAGAGTAAGGGAGGTACTGTCACACACTGCTGGTGGACTCAGTGGCCAGTGCGGGTGAGGATAGAGTAAGGGAGGTACTGTCACACACTGCTGGTGGACTCAGTGGCCAGTGCGGGTGAGGATAGAGTAAGGGGGGTACTGTCACACACTGCTGGTGGACTCAGTGGCCAGTGCGGGTGAGGAGAGAGTGAGGGGGGTACTGTCACACACTGCTGGTGGACTCAGTGGCCAGTGCGGGTGAGGATAGAGTAAGGGGGGTACTATCACACACTGCTGGTGGACTCAGTGGCCAGTGCGGGTGAGGAGAGAGTGAGGGGGGTACTGTCACACACTGCTGGTGGACTTGTAAGTTGGCATACCTTTCTGTAAAGCAATCAAGAGAATGATCAAATAAGTTATGGTATAGGCATAAGATGGACTATCACTAAGTGCAACAGATTGGAAGAAATTTTAGACGTGAGAAAAAACTATGTTACAGTGAAAAGTAGAACAGTACACGGTATGAAAATGATATGCACAGAAAAGGTAGAAAGGATATAGGCCTGGGTGTTATAAAGTCCTACCATTAGCATCTCTTGCATGGATCTCTGACTACTTTAACTTTTGTGTAGTTATCACGTGTTTCTCTTATAATGGGAAAGAAATCCTGTAATTTGGGAAAAAAGTCGCATTGCTTTAAGACAAGAGGATAGAGAAAATTATTTATGGAAAACTTTGGTCACTCATTGTCAGGGGAGTGTCAGGGAAGAAGAGGCAACTCCTTTCCTTTGGGATGCAGGATTTGGGGAGAATACTCATCCTTTCTCTCATGCTGGAGAGAGTCCCCTTGCCTGGGGAATTTTCTGTGTACCAGGGACGCCTAAGTAAGCTACCTTGTGCTTGAGACACGCACACAGTCAAGAGCTGTGGTCTCTTAATGAGGCTGTAACAATCTCATCACTGGTTGAAATTTGAGAATAAAGCCCCCCCAAAAGGTTTTAATTTCTTTTTGTGACCTGAGTCCTTCTGTGGCCTTACTGCCAGCAGCTATGAGCAACTGATATGTGGTAGGCACATATGTGGGTCATGTAACATACATAGTGGTTTAAACAACTGCAGTCTGGGAAATGGGAAATTAAGTGAAAGACCATAAGGAAATACCATGCTGGTATTTATATTTTAAAATATGAAGTAATCAATGTCTATTTTGAAGTATAAAATAAACGGATTGGCTTTAAAAAAATAAGACCCCTAACTACTCAAACATAGACGGTCTTCCAAACTGAGATGTTATAACTATTCTGACCTTCATTTTTTTTCTTCCTATTCTCAGGAGTTATAGTCAAAGTTCAAGTGTTTAAACTTCGCTACTAACTTATGTAGCAACATCTTGATTTATTTAGCCTGCTGATGTCTTGGTTTTCAGGATGGTCACTGTCATTTCATCTTGCCTTGATTTCAAGAGTTACTCCTCCCTCATCCTCCCTTAACATCCTGATACATGCATTTCACACTGTGACTCTTACAATGGAAATACACGCAACAACTGGTCTGCATCTTCCGTTGCAGTCAGTTCCACTCTGGGCTCTTTCTGAGTGATCAGCATGACTCAGCGACCTGATTTTTTAAGTTGACATACATTTTAAACCACAAAGCTGGGCATGGTGGCGCAAGGCTGTAGTCCCAGCTACCTGGAAGACTGAGGCAGAGGGATCATTTGAAACCAGGAGTTTTGAGACTATAGTGCACTGTGATTGTGCCTGGGAATAGCCACTGCACTCCAGCCGGTGCACATAGCGAGACCCTGACTCTTAAAAAAAGTGAAAAATAATAATAAGCTAAAAGTAGTACATCTTAAATACAATGGTGGTAAAGTCATGTTATTAATACTTTGTGTACCATCTCTCATCAACTGGCAGAATCAACCTAGAGTCCTTTTTTGAAAAAGTATTCTTTGGCCCAGTTTGGGCTCAGTGGTAAGATGTACTAGTGTCTGTCACTGATGTAGGCACAGGGCAGAACAACACTCCTGTCAAGGACTTTCCATCTCAGATTTAAGAGGCGACAGGGTCTCTGTCTTTAGAGAACTGGAATATCATTGGGGAAAACATGATTCATTTTAGGAACAAGAAAGGGAGACAAAAATTAAAATAAAAATAAAATACAATTGTGAATATCCAAATTGTAAACATCCCAACAAGTGCAGTTAACTACAGGTTGGGTAGCTCCCATCCAAAATGCTTGGGACCAGAAGTGTTTTGGACTTCAGATTTTTTTTTTTTTTTGGAATGTTTGCATTCTGCTTGCCGGGTGAGTATCACTAATCTGAAAATCCAAACTCTGAAATGCTGCAATGATCATTTCCTTTGAGCATCATGTTGACCCTCTTAAAGTTTCAAGTTTTGGAGCACTTCAGATTTTGGATTTTCAGATTAGGGATACTCAGCTTGCAAAAGGAAGGCCTAGTTATTTGCCAAATGCTGGGAGAAGGCAGAATGCCAGGACCATTGGTCAAATGTAGAAAGGATTTTTCTGAGGCATACAGTTTGAGTTGGGTTTGAAGGTGGCCAAGAGACCTGACATGAAGTTGGAAGAGTGATTCTGGTCAAAGGGAGTGCAGGTTTCCGGGTGCTTTTTGACTGTGTACTCCAAAGTCTCAGCTACCCAGAGTGACCATACTGACCTTTGACCTCCCCACAGTGAGGACGTGTGCAAACGTGGCTTCACTGTCATCATCGACATGCGGGGCTCCAAGTGGGACCTCATCAAGCCCCTCCTCAAAACGCTGCAGGAAGCCTTTCCAGCTGAGATCCATGTGGCCCTCATCATTAAACCCGACAACTTCTGGCAGAAACAGAAGACCAACTTTGGCAGCTCTAAATTCATCTTTGAGGTGAGCCAGATTTCTCTCTCTTAGCGTCTTCTTTCCCTTCCCCTTCTGCCATCCACACATTCCTCACTTTCTCTTCTCCATCTACCATACAGTATGTGACACCTCAAGGGCTGAGATTTCAGGATTCCTTGGCCACCATGGCCTTACCAGTTAGAGTATGGGGAGGAACAAGAGGCTCACAAGATTGTCCCAGATGCACACCTTCATTAGACGGTCTTATTTACTGTTGTTGGTTGTGTAATTGGGACAACTATTTCTGGAGGCAACTTTGCAATTTGTATCAAAAACCTTAGGAAGAGTTTATATCCATTGATGTAGCAATTCTTTTTTTATTGCTGTATCATAGTTGTACATATTTTTGGGTACATGTGACATTTTGATGTCTGTATACAATGTGTAATGCTCAAATCAGAGTAAATGGGATATCCATCACCTCAAACATTTATAATTTCTTTGTGCTAGAAACGTTACAATTCTTCTCTTCTAGCTTTTGAAATATATCATAAATGATTGTTAACTACAGTTCCTCTACTGTGCTGTTGAATACTAGAACTTATTCTTTCTATTTAACTGTATTTCTGTATCTAGTAACTAATTGAGGAAAATATTCTTTTTTTTTTTTTTTTTTGAGATAGAGTCTTACTCTGTTATCCAGGCTAGAGTGCAGTGGCATGATCTCAGCTCACAGCAGCCTCTGCCTCCTGGGTTCAAGTGATTCTCCTGCCTCAGCCTCCTGAGTAGCTGAGATTACAGGCACCTGCCACCATGCCTGGCTAAATTTTGTATTTTTAGTAGAGATGGGTTTTCACCATGTTGACCTGGCTGGTCTCGAACTCCGTACCTCAGGTGATCTGCCCACCTCAGCCTCCCAAAGTGCTGAAATTACAGGCATGAGCCACTGTGCCCAGCCTAATTTAAGAAAATATTCTTTTTTTTTTTTTTTTTTTTTTTTTTTTTTTTTGAGATGGAGTCTCACTCTGTCGCCCAGGCTGGAGTGCAGTGGCCGGATCTCAGCCTACTGCAAGCTCCGCCTCCCGGGTTTACGCAATTCTCCTGCCTCAGCCTCCCGAGTAGCTGGGACTATAGGTGCCCGCCACCTCACCCGACTAGTTTTTTGTATTTTTTAGTAGAGAGGGGGTTTCACCGTGTTAGCCAGGATGGTCTCGATCTCCTGACCTCGTGATCCACCCGTCTCAGCCTCCCAAAGTGCTGGGATTACAGGCTTAGAAAATATTCTTAATACAAAATTTCAACAAACAAGAAGGTAAAAAGCCAGGTAAAATTGCAAACAAGAAATGTCTACAAGAATGTTCATCACAGCTTATATGTTCCTATACAATAGTATATATACACATGTGCATAAATATTTATACATAGATAGTACATATACATACACATATATAGGTTGTATCCTTGCTAACCATTAATGTTGGTGACATTAATACACAAATACTGGCTGGGTGTGGTGATTCATGCCTGTACTGTAATCCCAGCACTTTGGAAGGCTGAGGAGGGCGGATCACTTGATGTCAGGAGTTCGAGACCAGCCTGGCCAACATGGCGAAACCCCGTCTCTACTAAAAATACAAAATTAGCCGGGCGTGGTAGTGTGCACCTGTAATCCAAGCTACTCAAGGAGGCCGAGGCAGGAGAATCGCTTGAACCCGGGAGGCGGAGGTTGCAGTGAGCTGAGATTGCACCATGGCACTCCAGCCTGGGTGACACAGCGAAACTCCTCAAAAACAAAAACAAAAAAACAAAACAAAACAAACAAAAAACCCAAGTACTATGAAGCCATGAAAAACCATATTTAGAAAAAGTAGTATTAAAATATTTATTGTTTAGTAAAATGCAGGTGATAAAACAATATGGATAGTATAATCTGAGATTTGTTTTTAAAGTGTATGTATGGAAAAGAAAACTGAGATTGAAGATGTTAGTGATGGTTTATTCTAGGTGACTGGACAATGGGTGGTTTTTATTTACTTCATGTATTTTTATTTTTTCAAGGATGATGTATTACTTTCATAATCAGGGAAAACATGTTTTCAAACTAAATTTTCTAGAGGGTATATGTTTCCCCTGAGAATTTTAAATGACAATACATCAGATTAAATCAATGATTTAAGTGTCTGTGTTCCAGCCAAATTTGAACTGTTCCCTTCCTCGGAATTCTAGTCCTCATTTACAAGGGGATGAGCTTTTAAATGTGTGTGTGTTGAAAACGCAGAGCTGCTTTTAATCTTTCAGCAGCTTCCCATTCCAGACTTTTGCGCCCTGGGGGCCAGGAGCGCCTGTGTGTGGTGTCAAATAGGCTGTGATTTGAGCACAATGACCTGACCCTTGATGCAGGCGATTCTCACTCTGTGTAAACAATACAAGAAATTTGGCTTGGTATAAAAACAGTGACCTATTATAGTCTCCCAGCACCCCTCGGGAACAGTAGGAGTCCTGTAGGGAAATGCTTTTTATATTTTGGCTTGTTTATACAGAGGTGGTGACAAGCCTATAAATGTATAAGCTGAAGAGACTGAAAAGAATCCTTTCAGTATGTCTTGATACTTATGCTTCAGCATTGCTGGCCTGCATGTCCCATCTCTCGGCACCTCTCTAAGTTGAGCAGGCTTGTCTCTGTCTCCTAAATAAGAGGTATAGGAGAGATAGCTGGGGGCCTCCCAATCAAAGGAATCTTTATAAGGCAGTATCTTAAAAACAGTGAATTTAATACTTAGTGCAGAGTGGGGTGACAAGTGATACAGAGATGAGAGTATAAGCTTGTTCAACAACAGACACTTATACATAATTGGTGAGTATAATTATGGAGGACTTCCCGGAAGTGGTAAACTTTGAGCAAAATTTGAAGAAGGTACTTTGGAATAGGGTTTTTCAAATTTAATGCACACAAATCTCCTGGGGATTTTGAAAGTGCAGATTCTGCTTCAGTAGGTCTGGGGTAAGGCCTAAGATTCTGCATTTCTAACAAGCTCCCATGTGATGCCAATATTGCTGGTCTGAAAGCTATGCTCTGAGTAGCAAAGATGGAGATTAGCAGGAGTTTGCAACTCTAGTTGCACATTAGAATCACCTGAGGGACTCTTAAACCTACTCATGTCCAAGCTCCCATTTAGCCAATGAAATCAGAATTTCTAGGGGTGAAGTTTGAGCATTGGTGTTTTTGCACACTCCCCAAAGGATTCTAATGAGCAGTCAAGTTTGACAACCATTGTTCCAGACCAGCCCTCCTGCCTGTGGCCACTCCTTCCTTCCTCTTAGGAGGGGGGTGGAAAGAGAAGGAACAAAGAGGGAATGCTCAGAGTAGCAAGACACAGAGATAAATTGCTTTTCAGGTTTTGAGTAATGATCCAGCCTTCAGGTCATCAGAGTGAGCACTAACAAGAATTGAGCATGTACTCCATGCTATGCACCCCATGTGCTTTATACACATTGATATGTTTAATCTCTGCAAGCCCCTTAAGGAAGGAATTATTATCTCCATTATTCAGAAGAGGAGACTGAGGCTCTGAGACCTTAATAGCTGGCCCTGGGTCACACAGTTAGTAAGCGTAGGGCTGGGACCCAAACCCAGATATTAATTTGCTAGCCTCTCATTCTTCATGAGAAAGAAGAGAAGCCTAAAGCCCTATCGGATGGAAAAGATGTTTACTAATAAACTAGGGTGGTTGCCTGCATCACCATTTGCTGGAGACACTTTGCTTCCTGGAGACAAACATTCTCCACTCTGCTCTCCAGGAGCTTGTAGGGGCCTCACAGAGAAAACCAAGGGCCCAGACTCCCCTGTTGCCCATCCCTAGTTCTGTTCACCATACCACAGAAGAGCTAACAGGGAGAGCCTTGGATGAGATAAGACTATGAAATCTTTGCAGCCCAAGCACTGGCCCACGTTGCTTAATCCAACTATGATGATACCCGGGATCCACGGGCCTTGGTTTTAAAGCTGTAGAAAACTGTCCCCCAGAAACTAGGTCAGTTTTTCTTCCAGCTTCTGCTTCTAGCATCTGAAACCCTATTGAAGTGAACTTGGGGTCAGGAGGAGGGAAAATGAGGAGAGCAGGGACACAAAGGCAGTTCTTCTGGGGTGGTAAATGGGGGGCAGTTGGAGAGGCTTGCTAAAGCAGTCAGCAGTCTGTAGAAGCTGCTGATCCCAGCTGATCTGTGACTCCTGACCAGTGAGTCCCATGGCTCCCCATCACCCTTTCTGAGGCAGGCTGTGGTCATTATTATGTGGACTTACCTTGTCCTTTTCCCTCATCCTATTTCTGCCCTGTTCTTCCCCCAACATCACTGAGTATCCTTGTCTGTGTCTGTCCCTTCCAGACGAGCATGGTATCTGTGGAGGGCCTCACGAAACTGGTGGACCCCTCCCAGCTGACGGAGGAGTTTGACGGCTCCCTGGACTACAACCACGAGGAGTGGATCGAACTGCGGCTCTCCCTGGAGGAGTTCTTCAACAGCGCCGTGCACCTGCTCTCGCGCCTGGAGGACCTCCAGGAGATGCTAGCCCGGAAGGAGTTTCCTGTGGATGTGGAGGGCTCTCGGCGGCTTATTGATGAGCACACACAGCTCAAGAAAAAGGTGCTGAAGGCCCCTGTGGAGGAGCTGGACCGAGAGGGGCAGCGGCTGCTGCAGTGCATCCGCTGCAGCGACGGCTTCTCAGGACGCAACTGCATCCCGGGCAGTGCCGACTTCCAGAGCCTGGTGCCCAAGATCACCAGCCTCCTGGACAAACTGCACTCCACCCGGCAGCACCTGCACCAGATGTGGCACGTGCGCAAGCTCAAGCTGGACCAGTGCTTTCAGCTGCGGCTCTTTGAGCAGGATGCTGAGAAGGTAGGAAGGGAACAGGCCAAACCTGAGCTGGGATGGGGGTGAGGGAGTAGAGGTTGCTCATCCAACTTTCTGATTAATGATAGTACTTTTCTGGAAAGTACTTTAAAACAGTGTGCCTACTAGTTTTAGCCAGTGTAATTTGTTTTTTAAGCTCACCGTTATATAGTATTTAATATATGCTCAGTATTGTTCTAAGCACTGTGTGTAAATTTACTCATTTTAATCCTTTCAAGAGTCCTAAGAGATAGGCATACTATTATAATCACATTTTGTAGATGAAGAAACTGAGAGGTTAAAGAATTCACCAAGCTGGGAAGTGCAGTCTGGCTCCAGGGTCCACGCTTTTACCTACCGTTAGAAGCTGCCCCAAGTGCCTGTAATGAGTTGCTCAAGCCAGCTAAGGAACAAAAACAGTACTGTTAACAGCCACTATAATATTAACTAGTGATTATGGCCCTGCAATGTATTTTACCATTGACAAACCACTTTTCACACAGTCTTATTTAATCTGCGTAATCCTTTGATCCTTACGGGTTGAGTGGTGGCATCTCTCTTGACATGCAGGGAAATGGATGTTCTTTGATCTTGGGTCTACAGTGACACAGCTGACATCTGAATCCAGCATTTTTCTGTTTCCAAGTCCAGATCTTCCTGCCATACCCACTTGTTTCCAGAGGTTTCTCTTTAGCTGCTAAGCACTTTCTTGAGTAAGACACCATTTTTTCCAGCAGTGAATTTTCAAAGCTTTCCCCTTATCAGGGGAAAGTAAGATAAGAGAATGTAAAAAAGGAAAATTGCATATAGTGCCTCTTTGCTGAGGATCCAAGGGTATCTTCCCTAGATTCTCTTTAAGCTAAAGAGAAGAAAGAAGAGTTTACTATTATATGTGCTTTAAGAAGAAGACAGTAGGCTCTCCTCCTATCAGTTTTCTGGATGTAACATATTTAAATGGACAATACTGTTCTGAGGGATGCCATGACATCTCTCAGTAACCTGTGAATTTTACAATGTCTGATGTGATGGTTTTCTGTCTTTTAAGAGCTCATTTTGAAAAATGTCTCTAGGTATTTTTAAATGATGAAATCGAGATCTTAAACTCTCTGTATAAGTGTGATCCCAATTTATGTACTAAATATAACTGCAAGAAAATTTACCAGAATGTTAATAGTTTTGCTTCCTTGGGGCAGAATTATGGTTGATTTTAATTTCTCTGTATAATTTTATAAGGCTTTCTAATTTTTTATAACATATAGTAAAAAAAATTAGTATATGCCTTTTTTAATGCATATCACTTTTTATAGCATATCCCTTTTTATATACATTTTGAATATGATTTAAGCAAGTTTTGGGAACTTCTGACCTTTCTTGGGGCTCTTTGCCCAGTGGCCTGGCAGCCCTGGCCTGGGCTGCTCTGGGAAGGGCAGCTTAGATCTCAGAATTCCTGCATTGCTCACCGAGTGATGAGATGCCAGGGCAGGAGCCAGCTGTTCTGTGAAGCCAGAATCAGGTACTTTGGCTCTATGGCCAGATTTAGAAAGATCTGGAACATCTCTTTTTTCTTGAGGCCTGTTTTGCTCTGGGGCAGGGAATCTGCTTTGCAGCCTGGCCTGCGTGCCTGTTTCAGCGAGCAAGGGACAGAAAGGGAGGTGGAGGACTTAGGTCTGCCTAGGCATGTTTTAGAGTTTGGAGCACTTCATGGTATCTCTGAGGCTCAAGGACATGGGAAACCTGCATAGGGCACAGATAGTGCCTGTCTGAAAAACCAAGCAAATAGCATACCATAGCTCCAGAAGTTCCCAGGTCAAGGACGCTGCCCTTCTAGGACCTGCCACGTTCCATTCAACAGGGCAGTAATTGCTGTTACACATAGATTCTCTCAATCCATGCTCCTAAGAATTGTATAGTATATGATAATTACTATTTTACAATTGAAGAAGTGGAAACTCGGAGAGGTGAAGTGGCTGGCCCGAGGTCATACTGTTAGTTAGCCAGGGCCACTGTCTTAGTCTGTCTCCAAAGCCCATCCAAGCTCTTATCCAATAACCGTGTTGTCCCTCTGCTCCCAGAACCTACTTTCTGCTACCACTGAACACCACCTGTTAGCCCCTGTCTCCTGGCGCATGCCTGATGGCCCTAGAGAAAAATCCCAAATCCTACCTTTTAATGCTCATTCCATAGCAGGGGCTCTTTCTGTGCCATGGACTCTTTTGGTCTGGTGAAGCATATGGACCCCTTCTCAGAATAACATTTGTAAATGTACAAAAAATATACATAGGCTTGGAAAACAATTACTTAAACACGGTTATTTGCAGGAACAGAAAACTAAATACCACACGTTCTCACTTATAAGTGGGAGGTAATCATTGGATACTCATGGACTTAAAGACGGCAACATAGAAACTGGGGACTACTAGAGGCGGTAAGGAGAGAGGGGCCTAAGGGTTGAAAAACTAACTATTGGGTACTATACCCATACCTGGGTGATAGGATTATACCCAGGTAATAAACCTGCACAAAATATCCCCTGAATCTAAATTACATGTTAAAAATAAAATAAAGAAATACAGTGATTACATTTTAGAAATAGCAGCATTATATGTACTTTTAAATTAACATGCTAATAAGATCTACTTGAAGTCTAATTTAACTCTTATAATCCTGAAGCAGTGATGAACATAAATAAATGATGTTCCAGGACAACAACCCTGATATGATATGAAAATGTGTGTGTTTCTATTATAGTCAAAGACACCAGCAGTGCTAACACTAATGCAGTTTGTTGACTATGTTCATAATGGAAGAGAATGCTGTATTTCAGTTAGTTAGTGAAAATAAAGATATGATTTTTTTCCTATCCAAGTATATGATCCCTGAATTCTGTCCATGAACCCAAGGTTTAGAATGCCTGTTGTGTGATGTGCTCATACCTTAAAAAGGAGTGTGGGGGAGTGTGCGAATGTGCACGTGTGTATGTTCATGCATGTGCATGTGAGTAGAGGGGTGGGGAGAGAGGCAGAGAATATTCAAAACAAGGGAACAAAAAGGAGGATGGGATGAGGGCAGCCCAGGAATATTTTGAGGTTGAGTCAGTGGTGAAAATGCCACTCAAGCTTGACCCAGCTGCCACTGAAAATGTGCTGAGTGCTGGACAGGGTAGAAAAACAGTCCTTTTAAGTTGCTTTAAGATTAATTTAAAATATCTGCTCAGAGCTGAGTACCTCAGCCTTTGACTTATTTGGTGACTTTGGAAGGGGATGAAGAGGGTGATGGTCTGGAATAAGGGCTGTGAGTGTGGATCCACATCTAAACAAGGGCTTGAGGAAATAGTTACTGTCTGAGCCAAGTCTTAGTCTTCCTTCTGGTGGGAGGCTGGTTGGCGGAGGCCTCTAATTCCAGATCTGGGAAGCTCTTGGCAATCAGAGGAGTCTGGTGATAGTTCAGCCTCTATTTTTGTAAAAGAGGTGGGCGCAGTCTTGCCCCTGGCCTTGCAGGGTGACAGCTTATTCCCAAGGGCTTGAAAATGGGTTGGTGTTCCCCATTTACCAGCTGGCCTTGGGGAGTGAAGCTGCCTCTCACTTCTTCCCCTGACACCTGTGGTGACCCTCCACATTCCCCATCTTGGAGGTGCTGGGGAGTGGACCATACTGTCTCCCAATTAAGCCTCTAGGGAGTAGGGCCTCTGTTCCACAGATAATTCATAAAGCAAGTCACTCATTCATTTAATAATCAATGTTGAACAGCTGTCATGGGCCCCCAAAAGAGGGGGTGGCCAGAAGTTCTGTCTGGAGCAGTTCGCCATCTAATTAAGGAAGTGAGCACATAAGCTCCTGTGTATTCACTTTTTTTTTTTAATTTTTAAAAGCAGGTTTATTGAGGTATAATTGATAAATAATAAGTGGCACATATTTAACATATATGACCTGCTAAGTTTGGACATGCGTAAACCTGTAAAACCATCAAGGTAATAGACATAGCCAGCCTCCAAAAGTTTTTTTGTTTCCCTTTGCATAAACTCTTACTTATTAAATGCTTTCTGTGCACCCTGTACTGTCCTAGGCACAGCCTCTGTGCTTGGAAATTTTCAGAGAAGAGGGAACACTGCAGCTCAGGAATGACAGGAAAGTCTTAATGAGCAATCTGTGGAAGCACAGAGTAATTCAGAGATGATTCAAACAATGCATGATGTTAGATGAACCACTTCAGTCTCAGCCGGGTGCCCTCTGGTCTATAACTAATGGGCCTGTCCTCCACTGTATTCACAGAACACAAGACGGGTCACCCCTCATTGGCCTGGTGCAGATTAAGGCTCTCTATGCAGCCCTGTTTCACATCCGGCCACCCCTCCAATTGCAATAGACCCTGTGTGATGAAGGTGTCTGCCCTGCAAACACAACCTATTACTGAAGAGAAGGAATGGGTCTCTTCCCCACTGGGGGCCATATGTGGTCTTAAAGGTCATTACGTAGACTCATTGTAGATGTGCCTTTGGCAAATGGAAGGGTGAGTGCTACTCAGTGGAGGATCCTCCCCATACACACCCCTTACTGGGTGCCTAGGACACATCTTATAATGGTAAAACTAGAAGCAACCGTGAAGTCCACATGTCTACCTCCTACACACTGCAGAAATCCCAGCCTTGCCATCTGATGACAGTCATTATGACCTTGTGATGTCAGTGTGCTGATGCCAATGATAAGTATCAGAAAATACTGAAACTCCCATCTGCCTTCTAGTCTGGGGAAGGCCCTCAGTCTTCTAGTCTTTCAGTGCTTCGAAGAGCTCTGGTGCATAACTAGACTTAACGGATTGAGAAATCTTTATCTACTTCATTTCTGAATCAAGGAAGCTCTACTGATGTCTACCCAGGAGGCCCATTTTTTAGTCTTGCCCAAAGCTATTCTGGAAAGGAGAAGATATTCGCACTTTGGGAGAATCCCCAAAAGAGTGAACAAAGCTGGTTAATGGGGCTTCCAGTATTGGAATCATGCCTATTATTGGTTTATGCAGCACATTGTATTTATTTCATGTGTAAATGCATGGTTGGGAAACACTCAAGACAAGATCCTTATCACCCTGCTTGAGAGGATATTTTGGTGCCCACCTCCCCCATGACCAAGACACCTAGCCCAAATGAGAATCTCTCATTTGTTTTTAGGTGTTCAGTGGAGACTGTGGCCTCTGTGGCTGTCTGGCCCTGCCTTTACCACTATGGGAAAGCTCACCTTGGAAAACCTAATTTTTAAATGCCGTACTGCAGTATTCATTTTTGCATGGCAAAATTCTGTTCATATTCATGGGTGCCATGCTGAAATGGAGCTGTGGTGGGTGGGGTTAGGATTTGTCCTGGGGTGACACTTACCAATTGTGAGACATCAGGCACATCTTTAACTTCTCACCCCCAATTATGTTACTGACAAAACAAAGATAAAGAATTTGTGCTACTTCTACTTCAGCGTCTTTTGACTTTTCTTCTGCTTCCACACTGCACTGTTCTCATGCACAATACTCTCTCTTCATGAAGACATCTTTCCACAGGAGAAGTGGGGTGGCCACGGTGATGGTGGTGGTAGCTTTGGAGGTGGTGATGATTTGAGAATAAACTTCTGAGGAGATGTACCAGAATCTGCAGAGTGGTTTGATAAAGCCCCACCCCACCCCAATCCATTCTTCTTCCTTCCTTTTCCTTTGAGACTTGCTGCACTAAATAAATATCTAAGCCCTTTTACAACTTAACTATTGTATAATACTTCTTGCTTTTTTGTTCTTCCCTACCTATTTATAGTGGGTTCTTGTCTTTTCAGGATTGTTACCTTGGGTCATTATGAAAAATAAGAAACCTCTCAGCAAATAAAACCCTACTCCCTTGAGGTTTTGTTTGTTTGTTTATTTATTTGTTCACTTAAAAAAAAAAGACAAACTTCTTCGCAGGGTTGTTTTGAGAACTGAGTGGGGTGATGTATGTAGCAGTGCCTGGCATGGTGCCTGGCCCAGCATAACTATGCCAGGAACATTGGCTTCCCTTCCTTCTCCCTGCGCTATTTCAGTTATGATTTACTCTTCAGTCATGGGTGCCTGCTGAGACCATGAAGAGTATCACTGATGCTCTCTTCCAAATGAACCTGCTCTAAATCATTTTCAGTTATCCTTAATGGAACAAAATTCAGAATTGATTTTTGAGAGAAGTTGGAAATTATGGTATAGATTCATGGGGGCCCTGCAGGTCATCAGGCTATGCCGTGCCCCTGGGCAGGGCACAAAAGAGGAGCACATAGGTCAAATTGAGATCACACCTGAGGTGTCAGGGCGGGGAGATCCTCCACGGGGAAAGGCCTCTGGAAAAACAAGGTCTGTCCTTGAAGCAGCCCCAGAGGAAGTGATTCTTCCTGGTGTCCCATGAGAGGTGAGCCCCCATCCCCATGCACCCTCTACATCTGAGACACTTGTCACCTTCTACTGTGCAGTATAGCTAAGAGCATATTTGTCTTATTCTCTTGCAAACTTGGGGCCAGAAATACTTCCTATGGCAATGTTTATGCATTTTAACATTCTTGGAAGTCTGTGCAAACAAAATAATGTTGCTTTTATGTTAATCACCGTGAGAAAATCTACACTAGGCACCACTGGGCATCGTGGTAGGGAGCAGACCACTGTGCTAAGGGTGATGTGCTTATTGTGTTTTGAGGTTGGTATGTCCTGTTGGCCACATTAGCATTGCAGGACGTCCCCAGGATGCCCCGTCACTGGGCAAAGTATCCCCTGCTATTTCCTGTCCTCTTCCTCCAAGGTATAAACAGTTCTGGTCACTCCCTAGAGCCCAAAACAGGACCCAAAGTCTTATCCTGCCTGGGGTGACCAGAACCAGTGGGGCTGTTGTAGAGAAATCCTGCTGCTTCTACTTCCCTGGTGGGCCCTGGCCCACAACATCTTCTCTTCCCCACACCTCCAATACCCCCATTCCCCATGAGGCAGCAGCAACATGATTCCACTGTCATTTGTCAAAGTGAAGTGCCTTTGCGGTAATTACAATATGTAATTCTTTTGGGAATGTTCAAAGTATTCTCACACCCATGACCTTAGAGATTTTATGGCCCAGCCCTTCCTTTTACATAATAATCTTTGACCCAGAGCAGAGACCCACCCTAAAATCATCCAGTCCGTGGTTCGTCATCTGAGCCTCCCATGTACTGTATGTGGTAGGCCAGGTGTGCACGTAAAGGGGCATCATTTCACAGATGGAAAAGCTGAGACTTGGTGTGCTTGAGTGGTTTGCTTGGGATAGAGTCCTCTGCTTTGAAGCTGGTGCTCCTCCCTCTTCTCCCAACACACACACCCACACACACACGTGCGTGCATGCAAACACATGTGCGCACGTGCACACACACACACTGTCTACACCCTCTCTTTGGAGGCTCCTTGCTGATGGTGGCATGTGCCAGCAACCTAGGTGGTGGCTAAAAGGGCTGGGGGCTAGGAGGATAAGGGTCACTTGACATGTGTCCTCACCAGTGCTGTGGTGAAGGGACAAGCACTTGACAGGCCTCCAGAGGGGCGTGTCATATCTCTGTGTTGTTCAATTGCCTGAGCCCTTCATGTTGGGAGGGAGGCTTCAAAGAGCTGTGACCTTCGGGGTGGCCGGAAGGGCAAGGCCTTTACTGGGTGGTTGTAATTTCCTGCTTTTTTTGGAGAAAGGCTCCGGTGCCCTCTTGGTCCTGCTCTCCCCCTTCGTACTGAGACCTTAACCACCAAACCCCTCCACCTCCTGTTGACTGGGCTCAGGGCAAGGAAGTGTGTCTGTGTCCCGCCCCCTGACACAGAACACAGTGTCCTGTATTATTTCCAGCCTGCTGGTCCTGGGAATTCCGACTTACTTTTTCTCATTTCCTCCCCTTGAACATTAGAAACATTAGATTCTAAAAATAATCTAAGTCACAGTGTTCTACAGGCTGCATGTGTGTGTTTTCTCCCAAAGCTGTTTTTCTCCCTCTTAAGTCCTTTCTCTCTCTCCTTTCTTCCCTCTCCTGCATTTTCAGCCCCATTTGTATCCTGAGATTAGCAGGCCTGCAGGAGGAGTGTGGGTGTGGAGAACAGAATGGAGGAAGGATGGGGAAGAATGCTCAGGCATGAGGCTTGGCTCGCTTCCACAGTTCTCTCAAGAGGGTGGAAGGTGCCACGACCTGAACTGCTGTGTGTAAAGAGTCTGCCTATGCAGCCCCTGCTTATGAATGGACCCCATAGAACTGTGGACCCCATAGTGACTCTTTGGAACTGAGAACTGAGACACTGTGTTAACAGTACTTTCCAGAATCTGGGTTGTCACACTGACTCTGTCTGCAGCAATTGAGGTGAGCTGTGAAAAGAAGGTCTGATCAGAGATGAAATGTGTGTGTGTGTGGTGCAGGGCAGTAACTGAGAAAGGTTCATTGACTAATTCATCAACAGATATTGAGTGTCTACTGTGTGCCAGGCCTTCTGCTGGGACTATGTCTCTCTACTTTTACCCTAGCCCTTGGATAGAGGATAGTCTAAGGCAGTGCAGAGAAAATCAGAATTAGCACTAATGTAATTCTTGATACATTGTAAGGAAAAGATGGTTTAGAGAGTCACCACTCCAGGACATCCCCAGGATGTGGAGAGAGCCACCACTCCAGTGGCTAAAACCTGGGTGAGTTATGATATCAAGGTCTCTATTGGTCTCTGGGTGGGGGTAGGGCTGGTGGAGGTGGGGTGGGTGTCTTAGTATGTATGGGAGAAAAAGCATGGGGGTGGTCCAAGCATAAAGGAAACATGTCAGCTCTGCCGCAGTAGGGGAAACGGGAAAGGTTTTGGTACCCTGTTTGAAGAATTAAGGACATTTCAGGTGTACTTTATAAAGTAAAACAAATTGAGTCTCTGTTTGGGGTGGGAAGCTTTCACAAGGTTTCTTTCCAGGCATTTTACTTTGAAGAACCTGCTTTCCTTTCTTTTTTCTACCTTCTACCCTTCTCCCCTGTTCCCCTTCTGCTCCCTTTCCCACTTGCGACCTTCCTGGTCCTTGCCCTGGCATCTCCTCAGGCTTGTCCTTACCTTTCGTGCACCTGTTCTCTCTGAACATGTTGCATGGCCTTCCTTTTCCATTCCTGCTTCCTTCCTTGGTCAGAGTTAAGGAAGAGTCCCATGCAGAGTTCAGGCCTCCTGTGGGGGACGGAGAGAGCACTGGCTTTGGAACTGGAGAGACCTGGGTTTGAATCCCTGCTGGGCCACTTGTAGCTGAGTGACTGTGTTCAGTTCACCCCCTCTGAACACTGGTTTCTTTATCTCTAAAACATAGATTTTAATATATGCCTTAGGATTATTGTGTGAGTTAAAGAAAATGTACATAAATCTTCCAGTGTGGCTGGAGCCTTGAAGACACTCGGCACATGGAACAAATGGCAGATTTGTGGAGACAGACTTGTGCTGGCCTGTGTAAATGAGTGGAATCAGCAGTAGACAGTTGCCTGGGGAGGCTCTCTTGTGAGGCATGCGTGGGGAATACAGCCCTATCCACAACAAAGATGCCAGAGTAGACAGTAAGCAGCCTGTGGCAGCAGAGCATGGAGGTGAGGTAGAACCTGGTGGCTGGAGAAACCAAGAAGGGATTTTGAGGAGGAACTCATCAGTGGGTATTAGACACAAGGTCGGCTGCTAGCAGGGAGAAAAGGAAATGGAAGCTGTAACCAGGCTGGCAGGATCTTAGAGAACACTTGCTGAAGATAAGCCAATCACTATGCTGAGCACTGTGCCAGGGATGGGCATTTGGAAGATGAGCTGCATTCAGGCCTTGCCATGTTGGAGTAGAGGGCACCAGGAAACAAATAGCCATTGCACATGTAAGTTCACAATGGTGTCTATCAGTGCTGTGGGAGCATAGAGGGAGACATGTTCAGCCAGGGTTTGGGATGCAGGGAGATGGAAGAGTGTGAACAAAGGCACAGCAGCCTCAAAAGGCAGGCTGGATCCTGGGAATGTCTGCAGTCGGGTGTGGCTGGAGCACAGGCTCTACAGGAAGGAGTGCAGGAGGTCCATGTTCACGCCATATGGGTTACCAGGATTCAGAGCACAACAGAGAGTCAGAAGTCTGTGGAATAACCAGTGGACCACAAGGAAAACTAGATTCTAGCAAATGGTTCAGGTCTTGCCAGGAGCATCTGAGAATCCTAGAGTCTTTGATTCAGGTCCAATCCTTTACCCAGGGCAGAACTCCCTTCCAGATGTGCATTTTTCCAGATTCTTCTGAGCATTTTCAGGGCTGAGGAAGCCACAGCTTTGTGAGGCAGCCTGTTCCACTGTTCTGTAGCCCCAGTTGTTAGAAAGTCCTCCTTCCAGCAGGCCAGACTCTACCCTCCTGTAGTTCCACCCTGTAGTCCCAGCTCTGTCTCCCAGGGTCACTGGGGAAATACTCTCTTCCTTCCCCTACAGGGCAGCTCTCTCACAGCTTGGGGACAGTGCTTGGGGACCCTCCTCATGTTTTCTTCACCAGATAAAGTTCTGTGAGTTCTTTCAGCCTATTTTCATTTGACATGGGCTCTAAACTCTTTAATGCAGCTTTCCTGGGACCAGTTTTTCAAATGTGTGAGGGGACACAGGAGGAGTCTGAGGCTTTTGGTCCCACTTGCACAGGTGAGAATGAGATTTTGTATGCGTAGGTGCACTAGTTTTTGTAGCCCAGGTTGATCTGAAACCCCAAGAGTTTGCCCACCCCAGAGAGTGATGTTCTCTCACTCGAATGGAGAGAGACACTATCTCATATGTAAATACAGGAGGATGTCTTCTCACATGTGAGCACAGAGAGATTTTTCTAGTATGGAACTGTTGAGTTAAAGCATTCTGGTGCCAAGGTCAGTAGTAGTTACTGTTTCTCAGGGAAAAGCCCAACTCAAGGGTATCTACTATTCAACCCTGTTCCTGTATCCCATGGCTCTTCCTGAGGTCATTCCCAAGGAGAGCTAAAGCCTCATAGTCTTATATTCTAAAGAGTCGGAAACCTGTGGTAAAACCAACACGGCACATGTATCAAACCTGCACGTTGTGCACGTGTACCCTAGAACTTAAAGTATAGTAAAAAAAAAAAAAAAAAAAAAAAAAAAAGAAAAAAAACACACACAAAGGAATATTAATCTCTTGGAGGAAATCTACCACTAGCTGAAATCCCAGAAGGGTTCTTCCCCCAGTCCCTCATCCCATGGCCCCTTTGAAATCGCACTCTCTTGGTTTGCTCACCTCCAGCCTCTCCTTTAGTAAGCTTTCTGTAGCATAAGAATGTCCTGCTATAGGAACAACTGCTGCTGTGGTGAGAAGATATACTCTGTAACATATGCTTTCTGGTGGAGAGATAAAAGAGGGTTTGGTTTCCTCCATCCTCTTTAGAGACTGGGTTGACCAGCTTGTCCCAGATTTCTCTGGGGAGATGACCTTGTCATGAGGTAGCAAGAGGGGGTACAAACACAAGGGCCCTAGAATGGAGAGTGAGACTGGACTTGGGCATTCAGCTCCCATCCCTCAGGGTATTCTCTTCTGCACTTTGCACATTCCCACCTTTTCATGCCTTTGTTCATGCCAACTCTCCTCCCATTTGGAATGCCTGCTCCACTGTATGTGCCTATTAAAGCCCTCCCTCAGCTGAAGGTCCAGCTCAGATGCTACTCTCTCTGTTCTCCCCTGTTGGAGGTGCTTTCTCTCTCTGAGCATTTCCTGCAGCCCTTATCCATCCCCCTCAAATCATCCCTGTTCCATCCCATCTAGCATTATAGCTAGGTGCTCAAAGACCTCATTCCCCCAATTATATTGAAAATTTCTGGAGGTCAGGACCAGTGTCTTCAATTACTCTGTGTTGACCAGAGGCACATAGTGCCAAATAAATAAATAGTTGACCGTGACACAGTCTGTACTCACTGGGCTGCTTGAGAATAGAACTTCTGTGAACATTGAGCTGGCACAAGAGCACCACCTACTGCTGAATGGTTTCTAGGAACGCTACCTTAATGCACTCACTGTTGAAAACCAGGGTGTTAGCAAGTTTCACCTTGCAATGGAGGAGTGATTTGGAGGCAGGAAACGGGTTCTGGTCCTTTTATACTAATCCAAGTGGGAACAGATGAGGTGGTAGTGAAGTAGAAAGGGAAGGGGCAAACCCTCAAGACACTCTAAAGGAAAGAAAATGAGACCAGTGACTGACTGGATGTCAGGGAGCAAAGGCAGCAGCACCAAGGCCTTCATGTTGGGAGAACTGGCAATGGGACATGAGTGGGAACAAATCCCAAAGACATTTTGGAAGACATTTGGAAGATAATTAAATGAAATTTTAATTTTAATTTCTTTTAAGGCACAGAAACGTGAAAGTGAAAGAAGTGATTATGAAGGTTACTAAAAACATTATCATGTGTTAGCTGGTTATTGCATTTCTGCCCTACTTTTTTTTTTTGGAGATGGAGTTTCGCTCTTGTCACCCAGGCTGGAGTGCAGTTGTGCGACCTTGGCTCGCTGCAACCTCCCCCTCCCG